>NC_136068.1:1693586337-1694171337 GCF_964261635.1 Lissotriton helveticus | reverse complement strand
GCAGCTGTTATTCAGTTCTAATTCTTTGATTATGGTTTCCTTCCCATTACTGACTCCATCATGCTCACAAGTGAACCCAAAGTTCTTCATTGTTGTTCAAACCCCAGGGAGCTATCGTTTTTAAATTAATGATGTGTTTTGATTCTAAGATGCGCAGGGCTTTTTCCCTATCACCTCCCCGTTCTGATTTGGGGACCTGATCCATGCAGTAGTAGCTTAATTTCTCCCACTTGCTCTGATGGTGTGAGGCAAAGTGGCGGGCTACCGGATACGCTTTGTCCTTATTGGTAATAGCCCGCATATGTTCAAGGACCCTGAGTTTCGCGGGTTTGATGGTACTACCAATATATCGTAGTTTGCACGGACAGGTTAGACAGTACACCGTGTACTCCGAGTTGCAATTCAGCAACTGTTTTATTTTCAAATTGGGTTTGTTCTCGCCTGTGCGATTTGGGTATTCAGACGTTTTTTCACTAAATTTGCATGCCTTGCATTTTAAACAAGGGAAGAACCCCACCGCTTTCGAAATCTGGACAGGTTTAATCACTGGTTTAAAGTGGCTGTGGACCAGATGATCCGCCAAAGACGGACATCTTTTGTATGTGATTAACGGTCTTGGCGGCAGATTTCCCTTGAGGATTCTGTCAGAGGTTAGTAAATGCCAGTGTTTACGAAAAATATTCGTTATTTCGCCTGATTTTGTATTGAATTCCGTAATCATGCGGATCTCATCAGGTGCCTCAGTTTTTAATTTAGGAACTAGGAGATCCCTCCTGTTAGCTGTAGAGGCTTTCACACTGGCCTGGGACAGGATATTCCTATTGTATCCCCTCTCCTCAAATCTGTTTTTCGCCTCAGCAGCAGCAAGAGCATAGTCTTGAGTAAGAGAACAATTTCTCTTAAGGCGTAAGAATTCGCCATATGGTACATTTTTTATTAAGCTTTTTGGATGGTATGACTTAGCATGCAAGACTGCATTCCCTGCAGTGGGCTTTCTGTACAATCTGGTGTTCAAGATGTTATTATGTACAAATACCTCCAGATCTAAATAGTTAATACAGTTGGTGCTGATGGTGCTAGTAAACTTTAAATTAAGCGTATTAGTATTTAGGTGGGAAATGTACTCTTCTGCTGATTGGCGATCTCCCTGCCAAATTATAAAGAGGTCGTCGATATACCTCGTCCACATAAGTATCTTATCCGTCCACTGCCGATTTGAGTCGTTCCAGGCTTCGTGCTTCTCCCACCATCCTACGAAGAGATTCGCATAGCTGGGGGAGAAGCACGAACCCATGGAAGTACCTCTTTTTTGATTGTACAGTGTCCCGTCAAACAGAAAGATGTTGTTATACAGGCAAAACCTGATCATGGACAATATCATTGCACTGTGGGTATTAAAATGCTCCTGTTTGGTGTCCAGAAACCATTTAACAGCACACAGACCTTGTTCGTGATTAATACAGGTATAAAGGTTAACCACATCCAGTGTGATCAACAACATTCCTGATTCCCAAGTAACATTGTCCATGATATTTAAAAAGTCTTGAGTATCCTTCAAATAAGATGGAAGGCTTCTTACAAAAGGTGACAGATAGGAGTCCACAAATCTGGAAGTATTTTCTAGCAGGCTTCCTATGGAGGACACTATTGGACGCCCAGGAGGTCTTTTGGCATGTTTGTGCACCTTTGGTAGGTGGTAGAACGTTGGTACTATAGGTGCATCACATTTCAAAAAGAGGTATTCGTCCATTGATAGCATTCCCTCTTTTTGCCAGTCATCTAGCATCTTATGAAACGTTATAATGCTCCTGTTGTATTCCATTCTCGATATCGGAGCGTAACATTCTTTGTCCTTTAATTGTCTGTGAGCTTCCGTTAGATAATGCTCTCGGTCAAATATCACGATGTTACCACCTTTATCGGATGGTTTAATTTCAATTGAAGTGTCCTCTTTTAGAGATCTAATAGCTTGCCATTCTTTTTTCGTTATATTTGATCTTTCATGGTTTACCTTATTTCTTGTTCCAGAAGCCATTTTATCAAGATCCTCTAGTACAGCTTCGTTGAAGAGATCAATTGCATCGAAATTAGTGATGGGTAATTTTTTTGATTTATTTTTCAGGTGACTAGGGTCACGTTTTTGTGCAATGTCATCTTGCAAAGAATTGTCTCCAGGAGTCGAGTTCAATGTCAGCTCTTGAGTTGGTGTCAAGAGAATGTTTGCCAGTGCTTCACATGTTTGGCTTCCAATTGGATTTACAACGGAGGCTTCAAGATTTAATATCTCACGTGCTTGAATTCCACTTGGATTTATAGCGGAGGCTTCAAGATTAGATGTCTCACATACTTGGCTTCCAATTGGATTTTCAACGGAGGCTTCAAGATTGGGTGTCGTAATCTTTTTGGTAGGGTTCTGAAGGTGGATTTTTTTAAACTTCAGTTTCCTGGTGTATTTAAACAGATCGATCCGTGTGTTGACCGGATCAAAATCACTGGCTGGACAGAAGGTTAGTCCTTTCTTTAGGATAGAAATTTCATCCTTCGTTAAAGATCTTTTTGAAAGGTTGATAACGTTGTTGTCTTGTTTATCCACTACCTTCTGCGGTTCAATCCACTCCTGTTGACTCTTGGGGATGCCACCGCTTGCTGGCCCCCACCTCTTGCTCCTCTTGCCCCTCCGCGTCCTCCTCTTTGTTTTTGTTGAGGTACTGGTGGATGGTTCCTCTGTTGGGGGCGGAGGCGGGTTTCCTTGATTACCTCGAACTCGGCTAAAAAAGGATCATTTGTGGTTACGGTTCTTTCCGTTCTTTCCGTTTGTTCACCTTCTGAGACTTCTGATTCCTCAGTTTCCTCCTCAGTCGGGATTACATTTGTTTGTGCCATACGTTTTCTTGTAGCATCAAATTTTTTTGCAAACGTAAGAATTCTACCGGTGAGGTAATCTTGCTCGTCCCTGAGGAATTTTGCCTGTTTGCGTTTCCGGATGGTTAATTCGTATTTCTTGATTCTTTGGTTCATGGTATCCCTTAGTTCATCTTTTTCTTTGGAGTCTTTTTCCTTTGTGATTAGCTCTTCTAAATCCGCAATTTCTTTGAGGCATTTTTCTCTATTTTTCCACGCGTATTTTATTAGCATCCTCACCATACCTTTCGCCGAGTCAGCAGTATATTCTGCCCAATCTCTAAGTAATTCCGGATCAGGGTTCTCGTACGATGGTACGGTGTAGATGCGCAATCCTCTCGGTATTCTACCGCATTCGATGTATTTTTCCAAGGAGGTGGCCTCCCACCATTTACGAGTTTCTCTTTCTTTCATTTTTTCTAATTTCGAAAACAGTGTCTTAAGCACACCCCCGGTGGTGGTTGTACCTTTTGTTGTATCTGGTTGCGTTTGTCTACTCGTGGAGGCTCTAAACATGAAATTAGCGGCTGCTTCTCTCTCTCCTGAGATACCATCCTCGTTCTCCATATTGATTATACTGCACTGTTTGTTACTGCATACAGAAATTAAGAACAGGGGTGGTGACGTGTCACCGCGGCTCGGGGTTTGGTGTTAAACTTGTACGGAACCTTCGGGAATGAGGCTAAGCGTGATGTTCAAAACATTTGGAGTCAGCGTTCACTCACCCGGCTCGCTGTCCGTTGAGGGTCGTCGTCAAAAAAAAAAAAAAAAAAAAAAAAAAAAAAAAAAAATATACATATATATATATATATATATATATATATATATATATATATATATATACTGAAAAAACCATAGGTTTCAGGCATGTTATAATTAGAAATTAGGATTAAAAAAACCTTGAAAATTCACTGAAAAAACCATAGGTTTCAGGGACGTTATAGTTAGTTGGACATTTCTCAAAGTTTTTTAAATGCTAATTTCCAATTATAATGTTGATTAAACCTATGGTTTTTTCAGTCATTTTGATTTTTTTTGGGTGGTATTTTGTAACTTTGATATCCTAAAAACAGTTTTTGTAATTTTTTTTGTTTGTTATTAAAATAACATAATGTCTTCTGTTTCCTTTAATATTAATATATATATATATATTTATTTTTTTTAAAGTGGAGTTGCACACCTATCTTGTACCTATATTGGTGGGAATGCGGATTCAAACCGCCATATTGGTAAAGTGGATGCTCGTTTCAGCTAGCCCACTCCGTTTACGCTTACAGGGAGGGAACTACTACGCTACATGTCCCAGGTGAACCCTGTAGTGATCTGCTGATCACAGGTCTAGTTGTCAGCATGCCACAGCCACTCCCTCACGGTTGGTTCACACCCACACCACACCCATGCAGCACAGGCATCACAGGACAAGTGACCCTGCCAAAAAAAAGGGCCGGATGCAAGTGCTCGACTCCATTTCCACTCTCTATCTGGGGGTATCCATGTGCTTATTATGTTGGTGGCAGCCGAGGCACTTTGGCCGACACGGGCCTCCTGCAACATGGCAAGGACGTGAGGTGCACAGAGTTGGTGGTAGCCGAAGCACTTTGCCAGACCCTGGCCTCCTGCCACGTGGCGATAACTTGAGGTGCACAGAGTTAGTGGTAGCTGAGGCATTTTGTCTGACACGGCCTCCGCCACGTGGCGATGACTTGAGCTGCACTGAATTTAGTGCCACCAGAGCTGAGCGGGTGTGCAGCCTGTGATGATGTGTAGCCCTCAATACATCATACTGGCAATCAAGACCTGATTTGAATTTTGAGCTTGGCTGGACCGCGTGTACGCCAAAGGCAGCTGGCTGGACAGACATGACTCCTCGGCGCAGTGCAGCAGGATGCGCTGGTGGCCTGTGCCGCAGAATCAAGCGACAGCTGAGGAGGTTGCTCCGGCATGTGGTGAGCCCTCTTGGAGACACGCTGGTGGCGGCAGGTGAGCATTGAGGTCTGGGTGCGCAGGGTCAGGCAGTCATCGCTGGGCGGTGGATTGGTCTGGGGACCAGGGTTGGGATGCTTGTGAAAGATGTAGGAATCATGCACACTGCCTGAGAAGTTTGCAATGACATTGGTGTACAGACCCCGGTTCTCCAGTTTTGCCTGCTCATTGTTGGAATGCATGTGGTTTCTGTTACGGTGATTGTGTGCAGTGTCGTCAGGAGACACAAGTAGTACATGTGTGCAGTCAGTTGCCCCCAACACATGCAGGAAGCCTGCTATGGCGGGGTTCCCTTGCTTGGTCTCCAGCTGTTCCTGTGCAGTGCGGGTGTAGTGAACATGCAGGTGTATCAAGCTGAAATGAATGCTTACAGGTGTGATAAATCCTGCATGAGACCGTAATAGAAGTTCGTGCGGTTGTAATGCTCCTTTTCTTTCCAACGTAGTTTACAACCACATGAACCTCTGTTACGGTCATTTTGTGCAGGATTGATCTTACCTGTAAGCATTCCGGTTTGTCCAAGTGTAATACATTGTACCATATTACGTTTGTGACCATACTACCGCTTGACGCTTGTCTTCATTTATCCAACAGGTTTCTGAATATGGAATTTTGGGATTTCCAGTACGATCTACAGTTATTTCGATCCACAAGTTGATGTTCCCCATTGGCAATGTCACTCATTGTTTGATGTTTTTGTGTTGTTAATTTATGTTTTTCTAATAAAATACTGTTTTTCCACTACTGTTGACTACTAGACTTCATGACCTGGCACACCCCCTTTTCAGTGACTACAATCTTGGTTCTGGAACACAGAGGTGTCAAGCAACGGCTGGGGTTGGGGTTGGTTGTGCAGGAATACTACGCTTTGGGACAAGCGGGTGCTGCGGATACAGGGGCCCTATGTGGCTTTTGTAGACATGCATCCAAGACGTGTGAGGAAGTTTAATAGGGCTGGCTGTGATACTCCTCCGGCTCTCACAGGGGCATTTTAACAAAGGCCAGCGCTAATTATCACTGGCCGTGCTTAGCGATAATTATATTACACACAGGCTATGTCTGGTATTTATCACCCTGGTAGCGCAAAATTGACAACGCGTTGCTCCAGGGCGATAAAAATTCCAGAGACAGCGAGGTTATCACCTTTTGCAGGGAACATCGCAGGTTTTCCAGCGATGTTCCCTGCAAAACGGTGATAACCTTGCTGATATGACCAACAGGGTTGTATCAGCATAATCCACCCCCTATGTTAGGGATGGCTAAGTCAGGATTTTAGCAGACATTAGATTTTGGCTAATGTGTGCTAAAATCATGTGGGCTGCCTTGTAAATATCGCGATGTAAACATCAGCGATATTTGTATGGTAGTCCATCTGGGGTACGCCCAGTAATGCCCACTTTGCATCTCATTGGAGATGCAAAGGGAGGCGTTGGGAAAAAGGGTTCTAACATGCGATTATGCATGCTAGCACCCTCTTGTAAATAGGGCGCTAGTTTTATCTCTGCTTTTTTGGCTTTGTAAGCCAAAAAAGCAGAGCTAACGCCATTGTAAATATGCCCCACAGTTGTTAGTTAGAAGGTACAAGAGGTAAACAAGTGCAACACATCCAGCAGATTTGTCTGCATAAGGATGTTGATTGCCTACTCTGTTGGTACCGTCAGCCTGTGGGCAATGTAGCAGTGTGCACCAACTTGAGAATGGGGTGATGATTCTTTCAGCACTTTTACTGCGCTTAAGTCCCAATAACTCGGTGTTAAGTCCCAACTGTTGGGTTATAGGGTGACTCTAAAACAAGCCCTTGTGTTTCTTATGACTTTGTTGTAGCTACATGCGAATCACAAGAAAAAAGATGAAAAAACAAGAAAAGTGGGCAGGACACAAACACCCTGAACCCCTAGGCCTGCTCAGGGAATCCTACAAAAAAGCCCCAGGGCACAAAAATTATTACAATTTTTTTTTTTAAAGCGGCTGGGTGCACGAATCCTGTCGGGAAAAAAAAGAAACCGATGGGGTGGATTCTCAAGGACTTATTGCTAAGTTATCGGCACTTTCGCGCAGCAAAAGTGGCGAAGAAATTATAATCCTATTCTCAACCTGGCTAAAACTGCCGATATCGCCAGTTTTCTAGCAATCGCTTCCGTAAAAAAACATCACCACGAATGAGAACGACAACTAACGCTAATGATATGCAGAGTAGGCGTTCTTGTGCAAAAAAAACCACGAAAACACCACTTTCTGATATTTTCAACGACAATAAAAAGGGGCCATGCACACGTGGTCGTAGCTGGTTCCACTATCTATCTAACTGTGTCTATGTGTTCATTATATATGCATGATGGCCCTGGGCCCTATCACATTACATTGTGCTGTGGACTGCACATGCAACAATGTTATCTCTGGCAGTGGGGAAGACCTCGGTTATGTAACTTTGTCTGAGTCAATCTATGAGTACATGGGTAGAGACCGGATGATTAGAGTACTGCAAGGAGAGTGTATGGTGAATGTATAAGTGCTTGGGGATTGGTGGAGTGATTGGATAAGTACATAAGTTGGCGGCGCCTAACCCCCGAGCACGAGCTTGGCTCTAATTGGCTGCCAACCAGTGACAACCCCGGCGGAGCGTCAGGATTGCAAACCAAGCCTCGGGAGAGCCGACACTACGCAAAGATCGTGAGTAGGCACCGCACAGGTTCCTGATGCAGCCGCCTTCTTTGCTACGGGTTCCCCACAGCCTTTGCTCTGGGACCCTGGGCTTCTGCCCACTAAAATCTGGGCCACTGGCTAGCGGGAATACCGCACGGATGCCTGGAAAACCGAGTCCAGGAGCTTGGAATTCTTATTGTGGTATACTGCGTTCTCATTCAGTGGATAACATACCAGGTCTTTGATCTCTGGATCAAGGAATTCTGATTGTTTGGACCCACCGGAGTCCCTTCCACTGGATCGCCTAAAGTGAGCTGCTGGGTCCGTGGTGCACCGGTAATAAAAGGTCCAGAATCCTGTCTGCAAGATATTCCCAACCCCACAGCTGGATCATTGACATACTGCGGATAGAATCTACAGAATTCTGTAAGCGTAAGCGGAGTTAGCAGAGCCGGTCAGGGGCGCAACTAGAGCCAACGTTTGTTGGAGGCTGATAATAATTTCGAGGGGGGGGCTAATTCTTCAGGTCATAGGTAGAGTGGAAATGCAGGGTCTCTAAGAAGGGGTGAAAACACAACAAAGCCTCATTAACAAGTAAATGGTCTTTTAAGGACCTGTGAAGTACTTGGGTGGTCCGTTGAGAGCCGTGCACCAAGCGCGTTCACACTACGGTCGCACGCAGAGAGCCGCGCACCCAGCGTGTTCACCCTATGGGGGTCACGCTGAGAGCCGCGTACCCAGCGTGTTCACACTATGGGGCCTGGCTGAGCGCCGCGTTAGGATCGCCACTCCAAACTTTTCTAAAAAAAAAAGGTCCACTTCCATTCATTTCTATTCGCCCCGAGGACCCCATCTCCCGGGGCATGCCCAATTCTTGAATGTTTTTATTAATCATTAGAAAGGGGGGGGGCATGGTACCCCTTCCCGTATCCACTTCTGGCCCCAGCGACTCCATTTCCAGGGGCTGGCCTCTAGGTTGGGGATATTGGGGGAGCCCCGTGGGGTGAGCCCCAATGCTCCCACGGTCCCGCCGGCTCCCCGCCTCTTGCAGGAACCGGCATTGCTTTTGGGCAAGGGGAGCTGCTAACATGCAGCTCCTCTTGCACAAAAGCAATCCTGCTTTGCTTCATTGAAGCAAGAGTAAGTTTTCCTCCTCTCGCTTCAATGAAGAAAGCAGGGTTTGCTATGACAGGGCGGGAAACGTGCTTCCACCCTGTCATAGCAAACAACAATGTCCCGGGGTGGGCTCCCCGGGACATTGCAGGAGCCGGCCCTGGGGGAAGGCGCTCCCCAGGTCCATCAATGTCTCCAGGAGGGGGGCCGCGCTGCCCCCCTTCCTCTATTTCTAAAACCCGGGGAGGTGGTAGTCCCCGGGGCTTCCAGGGGCCCGGGAGGCCCCGCCTGCATATTTAAATAAAGCCCTGGGAGGTGGCGATCCCCAGGATTTGGGGGGCCTCTGAGGCCCCCCAATAATTAAAAAATAAGACCTGGGGAGGTGGCGGTCGTCGGGGCTGCGGGACGGCCGCGTGCCGTCCTGCACCTAATTTACATAGCCCTGTGGAGGTGGCAGTCCCCGGGCTGCAGAGGCCCCGCAGGCCCCTGCAATATAATTATACGATTGCCCCTAGAGCCTGGCCCACCCGGGGCTCAATTATATGAAGTAGGGGAGCCCCCGCTTCATTTTTTTTTTATTTTTTCACCCGTATTAGCACACCCAGCGCACATTCGGACATTTAAAAACAAAAAGGGGGATCATTGTGTTTCTACCCTGCCCCTTTTCTTCTTTTTTAATGTTTTTTCGACTGTTTTCTTGTGACTCAGCTCTACCGAGTCACAAGATGGCTGCCAACACTACCTATTTTGAAGTGTTGGTATCCAATCACAGTGAAGCTCGTGGTCGTGGCAGCCAATCACAATGAAGCTCGTGGTCGGCAGGGTGGGCGAACCCAGATATCGAAACTTTTATTTTTTTAATTTCTCAACAACCACTTGACAGATTTACACCATTTAAAAAAAAGGTTGCTTTAAGAACCAAGCTCTAAATTTTGGCCAAATTTGGTGTAATTCCGTTACTCCGAGGCCACGCCCCTTTTTACACCTCTCTGCAACGTAGCTCTGTGGCACTTACTGGAGGCACCTGGTGGGCTACTTGGCCCCCAGGGACCCCCAGGATTCAAGGGGAAGTAATCCCCAACTTAATACAAGCCACAGGGCATGTTTGCACAGTGGTGAAGGGAGGGGACAGGGCTTGATGTGACAAGTGTTCAAAGGCGCCCGTGGTGCGTTTTAAGTTGGGATATTGAGTCCCCTTGAATCCTGAGGGTCCCTGGGGGCCAACTAGCCCACCAGGTACCTCCAGTAAGCACCACAGAGTTGCGTTGCAGAGAGGTATAAAAAGGGGCATGGCCTCGGACCACCTCTCTGCAACGCAGGTCTGTGGCACTTACAAGGCTGAAATAATGATAGGTTTCAGGGACCATATAATTAGGAATTAGCATTTAAAAACCATTGAAGTTCACTGAAAATACCATAGGTATCAGGCATGTTATAGTTAGTAATTAGCATTTAAATAACCTTAGAAATTCACAGAAAAAACATAGATTTCAGGGACATTATAGTTAGTCGGACATTTCACTCTTACAAAACCATAGACATTCCACCGTTATAGTTAGTTCAACTATAACTCTCGCCTTCGCAATGCACTACAGTGAAAAAAATAAAAACAATAATAAATATATATATATATATATATATATATATATATATATATATATATATATATATATATATATATATATATATATATATATATATATATGTATATTACCTACTGGCGGTCGCCAGTAGGTATATATAGTTAGGATTTTTTCTCTATGGGATTTTTGAAAATTCTATGTCTAATAACTTTGGCGTTTGTGGACGGAATTGGCTGAAAGTTTCAGGAAAATGGAACATTTTGTTTCTGAGCAGCCCCATAAAATTTGGGGGGGTTTCGTCAAGGGGGGGCCGAGAAAAAAGGGGGGTCCCAAAACGTGTTTTTAACATTGAGTTTTCCATAGGGCGGTTGGCCTCACTTTTAGCCCGAACGGCTGAAGGGATTTGCACGAAACTTGGCAAAATTGTAGGGACTGGTAGCCCGATGTGCCTTTGCTAGGTCTCAATATATGTGCTCCAGTGGATTTTGAGAAATTAACGTTCAAAAAAATATATATCTGTAACAGCGGACCGGGCAGCGCTCCAGTTCGCGTACTTTTCGCGTTACGGAGCTTTGATTGGTTCTCCGGCGTCTGTAAACATTCCAAACAGTCCGTAGCGGCCGCCATCTTGTCTCTCGGTAGGATCAAGAGACAAGAGGAGGCCAAAGCGAAGGGGCAAATGACCATAAGGGGGCATAGTAGATCCTCCCTGACCCCATAGGTTTGATGTGGAGGCTTTAAAAGGGCTCCGCGGGGAAAAAAAAACTAAAAAAAAACATTTTTTGGGTGGGGTGCGCCCGGTTAGCGTAACGGGAAGCGGACTGGGGAGCGTACTACAAGGAAAGAAGAATGATTGACTTTTAACCTATTGTATGTTTATAGACTTTTTTTAAACTTTTTTTTCTGCTGAGTGACGTCTCGGCCTATCTCCACGGGATGCAGTCCCTACCATCTCGGCGTTTAAGCCCAGGGGGACCGGTAGTGTGGGAGAGATAACGGGGCATATTATCAAGGGGGTTTATCTCCGCCTTTGTGAAGCGAAGCTGATTGGTTCTCCGGCGTCTGTAAACATTCCAAACAGTCCGTAGCGGCCGCCATCTTGTCTCTCGGTAGGATCGAGAGACAAGAGGAGGCCAAAGCGAAGGGGCAAATGACCATAAGGGGGCATAGTAGATCCTCCCTGACCCCCTAGGTTTGATGTACCATTTTGCCAAGTTTGGTGTAATTCCGTTCAGCCATTCAGGCTGTAGACGTATCTAAATGTCCTATGGAAAATTGCATGGGGAAAACACATTTGAAAGTGTTGAAATTTAGAACCAATTAAAATGTTACTTTGGTTTTGTATTTGTGTGTGATGAAAGTTAATTGGTTATGTATATATCTAAAATTAGAGGAAACCACAGCCATTTTGTGATACTACTGTCTGAGGTACATTTGTGAGGAATGTTTGGTGCTCAATTTCTGGTGTTTGATTTACACAGTACTAACGCTTCTCCTACTTTCAAAAAGGTGAGTTGTTAATTTGTAAGGGGAACTATGTTGTACACTTTAAGATAATTTGAAAAATGTTTTCTGTTATTTATTTACAGTCCTTCTGTTATACTAAATACTTGATAAAGTTAGTTTTATATTATGTATTACTAAAAACGATAAATGAAAGTGATTATTTTTTTCTGCAAATTACAGCAAGAAATTTCAAAATAAAATGGATCACAATGAAGAGACCGTGGCAATTTCTTTTGAATTATCCACTACATTTATTGAAATTGACAGCACCAATAATGAAATATTCTCACAAGGAGGAGATGACTTGAATGATTTTTTTGATCAATCTCTTGACGGCGAATTTATCGAATGTTTGGAGACTATAGAGTTACAAGAATCATCATTGCAGACTTTTCATGAGGAGATTCCTGATGAGATGATTGAAGAGGAAATTCCTGATGAGGACATGTTACTAGTTCTTTCAAATTATGAAAATTCAGAAGAATAAATTTATATTTAGAAATCAAAAATTGTTTGAGACATTATTCATTTTTATTTTTAATTTATGAGGTTGTAGCGAAGTGATTGTAGTATAAAATGAGACTTATAGTATAGAGTGCAACATTTTTATGTTACATAGTAAGTTTACTCATATTTACTTCCCTTCTCCCACTATATTATCTCCAATGTGTATTTGACATCTCTTCTTCATCTCCGGCCTCGACCGGTAGCGTGGGAGAAATAACGGGGCATATTATCAAGGGGGTTTATCTCCGCTTTTTTGGCTTTAAAAGCCAAGAAAGCGGAGATAAAATTATCTCCGTATTACCTAGCTGTCGCTAACACCAGTTAGCGACCGCTAGTAGGAGATAGCGACCATCTTGGGCCCCACTTTGCATGTGAGTGATATTTATCACTAATGACATGCAAAGTGGGCATGCCAAGATGTTAGCGACTGGAAACAGTCGCTAACATCGCTATCTCCTATTACCAACTTTTGGAGATATTCGCGCTAAGCGCGAATATCTCCAAAAAGTAACACCTGCCCTGAGCAGTTCTTAGCCATGTTATCCAATGGGAGGTGGATAACATGGCTAAGAGCATTAGCTCGGTAATGCATGAATATCGCTGACTTTTCAGCGATATTCATGCATTGTGGCCGTTTTTTATCGCATTTGCGAAAAACCTTGATAATAGCAAGGTTTATCTGCGATAATTTCTGACGATGCTTAGCGGTAAAAAATTCGTTGCTAAGCATCGTTAGCGATAAATATCGCTTAACTTTGGTAATATGCCCCAACGTCTGTTAACGTTCGATTCGAAGGAAATCAGGAAGTGTTGAAAAACATTGTCTGCGCCATCTTGCCTTTTTTCAAATGCCACACTTTTGTCGTGCACGGCAGCCATTTTAGATGCCTTGACCAGACCCACTCTCTGCACGCTGTCGATCCGTAGCATGGCTCCCCACCCTCGCAAGCATCTCCCCCAGGCACTGGTCACCCCCGCTCTCTATCTTATGCATGGGCAATAAACCTCCCCCCATCTGCGCTGCTCTTCCCTGAGAATCACACTCTGTGCCCGCCCGACACCTCCCTTTCGCCCTATTCACTACCGCACCCTCTGACACTCCTCTTCCTCTGTGTCCGATTGTCCAGGCCGGTCCCAGGCTATCAGCTAGCCCTGCAGATGTAGTTTATGGCCCCAGCTGTAAAGAATCACCCCTCTTCAAAGGAGTTATAGTAGATCAAGGCCCACACCCGATGAGATCCGTCACACGCGTTCCTACTATCTGAAAACCATCCTGTATTGTGATTGGGGAGGGGACCGAGCCTGAAGCGGAAGATTCCAGGGATGACTCTTTGTACATCAAAGTTTTTACAATTATGTGTCACATTAAAAATATATAGCACTCCAACAAAGTAGTAGGAATATAAAACTTTAATAACTTATAAATATATACAACAAAACAAAAACAGTAAAAACATTTAAACATTTTTAGGGAAAAAGAAGGAACAATGTTCAGTAGCGGTCGGTTGTGCGAATAGTCCCAAGGCAGCACAACGTCCAGATTTCTGGACGGCACCCAGGTGATGTTGCCTGGGTGCCGCACTGATTTGGGTATCTGGCGTGGGGCGTCCCGGGGGGTGGGTCGTCAGTAGCGGTCTGTTGTGCGAATAGTTCCAAGGCAGCAGAACGCGCTGAAATGTGGATGGCACCAAGGTGATGTCCAGTAAGTTGCCGCCCTCCGAATAACGGCGTGGGGCGCCCCGGGGGGGGGGGAGGCAGTCCAAAGTTCCGTTAAAAGGGCAAAGGAAAGGATCGGTGGTTTGAACCATCAGTCAAAAAGGGGAGGGGGTGCAACAATTTTTCCTACCGGGTCACACTGTGCTTTCACCGGAACTGATCCGAACTGTGGTCTGCAGGATTCTAGTCATTCAAACTGAGGCTGGCGCCAGCATGGGAGCGCCGACGTCCCGCGGCTACAGTTTCGTCACTCCACGGGCGATCATGGCAGTCATTCCCCATCGGGGGTGTCTGCGGGGGTCGGGGACTCCCGCGGCTCCTCTAGAATCTTCAAGGTCGTGGAGGACTACGGTGGTGGAGTCAACCAGTGACCGGGCCATTTCTTTATGCTGGGCCCGCTCTTGCCAGGTCGACCGCCATTTTGAGAGTTCGGTAGCTACCGGCGATCGCGGGGTCAAATGAGCGGACGGGCTCCACCCTGCCGGGCGAGACGTTGCAGCATGGCCACAGTGGAAGAACCCTTTTCCGGGCGCCTGGAGCGCTGAGGGTGCAGCTGGGAAGCCTCCACCTGGGGAGGCGGGAGAGGCCTGTTCGCACCGTCTCTCCCTCCCAGTGCACCCCACGGCGTCTCGCTTGACATTTGTTATGGCCGGACCAGGCGATGAGGACGGGGGGGGGGGTCGGAGGCATGTGCAAGACATCCCCCCCAGTGTTGTCGCAGCCATTATAAAAGAAAGAAGAAATGTCCCGTCCGTCTTTGGGCCGGACCTCCGGTGGATGGCGGCCGGACGCCCTTTGCTCTGGCCCCATGAACTGGTTCCTTGGCTCATCCGGTGGGGCAGGCCTTGGCGTGTGGTGCCTCTCCTGGGCCTTTCGTGCAGTGGCCTCTCCACTCCCAGGCCCTCCATGGATGCTGGCCAAGACTGGGAGAGAGAGGGTCTAACCTGCAATTCTCCAGGGTTACCGCCACCGCGGCCGGATCCCGTCGGCCTCGGCCTCTGGTTGATGGTGGCCGGACTGGGAGAGGGGAGGGTCGAGGACACAGACAATCCCCCCCCTTGCAACTCTCCAGGGTTGTCGTAGCAATCCCCCTGGCCGGGTCCCATTGGCCTCGGCCTTTCCTCCGGCTACACCCTACGTGATGATCTTCTGCCGACGGTTGGCAGCAGGACCCGCCTTATATGTGTTGCTTCCGGCTGGGCGTAGCCGCAAACCTGTTGCACTTTGGAAGTTTCCAGAATGGGGCGGATGTCTGCTGACTTGTATCTTTCCCAGTTTGCCGTTATTTGGGCGTGGCAGGCGATGGGACAAACACGTTTTGGGGCAGTGAGGGGCGATGAAGCCTCGTTGCCTTGTGGCCGTTGCAATGTCACACTTGGTTTCTCTTACTGTTTTCAGGTTTCTTATTACGGGCTTACTTCTAACGTTTCTTGTTTCTAGGACAATAATAGGTTTTATCATTACGTATTGTTATTGTTACTTTGTTTGTTATTTAATAAAAAGTTCATCAGTGGCCTACTGATTTTCGTTTTCCTATTCCTTTCTTTCCAGGTTGTTTCATGCTAAAGTTTCTGTTAACAGGATACAGTGATCACTTCGTTATTATTGCATATGTCCTTTTCACTAGGGGTGCTCTCTGGTCGGGCCAGATGACCTATCTCTAGTAAATGGTCCGGGTGAAACAGGTGCATCAATCAGTGGGGAGTAGATAGGCATGACAGATTACAACGGGGGACAAAGGTCCGCATTACCTACCCTTTCACTACTTGCAAAGATTTTCCTACGTTTATTTGCAAACAGGGAATACCTCCAAAAAGAACCAATTCCCAAACAGTCAATGTTCGGGCAAACAATCAATCAATGAGGAACGAAATAGGCAGGATGTGTTAAAGGTTTGCGTTACCTACCCTTCACTATCTGCAAAGGCAGAGAGAATATTCCTATTCTTCCCCGTTTGCAGGCAGAGAAGATCCTTAAGAGAACCAACTTCGAACAATTCAATGCTCGATTCAATCAATCAATCAATGGGGAGAAAAATAGGTATGACGGATTACAATGGGGACAAAAGTCTGCATTTACCTATCCTTCACTATCTGCAAAGACTAAACAGAGTATGGCGATTCTGTGCTTGTTTGCAAATGCTTGGATAACAATCAATCAAATGGAGAGAGAAGCAGGCACGACGGATTACAACGGGGGCAAAGGCCTGCGTTAACTACCCTTCACTATCTGAAAAGAGAGAGTACTCCTAATAGAAATGAGGGGGGGGGCAGCATTGAAAGCAGATCAGTGTGCATAAACACGAAAATGTTTTTTCTTACCACGTACTTGACAATCGACAGCTTATGATATTTGCTATTAAAAAACCATTGAAATTCACTGAAAAAACCATAGGTTATAGACCATATATAGTTAGGAATTAGCATTTACAAAACCTTGAAAATTCACTGAAAAAACCATAGGTTATAGACCATATATAGTTAGGAATTAGCATTTAAAAAACCTTATTTTACTCACACAAAACCATTGAAATTCCATATATAGTTAGTTGCACTAACTATATATCGCGCACCCGCAATCCACTGCTGATGATGTCACATATTACATCATTCATGACATGGTCAGTGACATCACTGATGACATCACTGATGACATCTCAAATGACATCACTGATGACATCACTGATGACAACATCCAGTGACTGTATGTTTCTGTAAAGTTAAAATATGTCGTGCACCCGCAATCCACTGCTGATGATGTCACATATTACATCATTCATGACATGGTCAGTGACATCACTGATGACATCACTGATGACATCTCAAATGACATCACTGATGACATCACTGATAACAACATCAGTGATTTTTTGTTTCTATAAAGTTTAAATATGTCTTACATATTGAAGAATGAGTGGATGTGTAAGTGTCTGGACGAAGGATTTAGTAGGTGCATGACTGACTGTATGAGTGAGTGATTAAATGTGTCTCACTGACTGCATGGGTTAGTGACTAAACTGTCTTAATTTGTGCATCATTATGTCTGTTGTTCTGTAAACTGCTGTAAACTGCTGCATGTGTTGATCAGTAGCTATATGAGTAACTATATGGGTTATTGATTGATTGCCCAAGTATTTGTATGGGAGACTGAGTGTGTGTGTGGCTAGCTGGGAGGTGTGTGACTCTGTGCAGATCAATCTGTACTTGTATCAATGATTGTATAAGAAGGTAAGTATGTGTTAGTATATGTTTGAAAATGTAAGGTGCTCTATGTTTAACTGTATAGACAAGAAAATGGAAGTGTCATTGATTCTTTACAGGACTGACTAGGTGTGTGAGTAACTCCATGGATGAGTGGCAGACTGTGAGTGTCTGTATAGGTGTATGAGTGCATATGATAGTGTTGTAAAGATGAGTGATTGTATGTATGAATGATTGTATGGGTGAATGAGTGAAGGTGTGTGTAGACGTAGCAATCAGTGAGTGCGTATGTAGTAACTAGTATTGGTGTGTCAATGGTTTCAAAAATTATACTCTCTTTTTAACACTGGGTGAAACAGAGGTTATATTAAAATGTGAGGAGATGCATTGTATTGTCACATGAATGATATCATCAGTGATGTGGTCATTGATGTCAAATGAGATGTCATCAGTGATGTCATCAGTGATGTCATTTGAGATGTCATCAGTGATGTCATCAGTGATGTCACTGACCATGTCATGAATGATGTAATATGTGACATCATCAGCAGTGGATTGCGGGTGCACGATATATAGTTAGTGCAACTAACTATATATGGAATTTCAATGGTTTTGTGTGAGTAAAATAAGGTTTTCTAAATGCTAATTCCTAACTATATATGGTCTATAACCTGTGGTTTTTTCAGTGAATTTTCAAGGTTTTGTAAATGCTAATTCCTAACTATATATGGTCTATAACCTATGGTTTTTTCTGTGAATTTCATTGGTTTTTTAACAGCTAATATCTGTAGCTGTAAAATGTATTCTTCTTTAAATCCAAAAATATATTTTATATGTTTATGAATAATTTTTTTTTTTAATATTTTTTTTTCTTCGTTCCCGCTTCGCGAATCGGGAAGCTTCCCGTTAGCTGACCTTGATGCCGCGAAATAGACCGCGAGCCGGTAAACGTTTCTTTACCGCAAGTGCCGCGTTAGAAAACAACATCGTGACGCCTCCCGTCCGCATGACGTTTCACGTTGTCGCGTGATACGTCATATGACGTGCTACGTTAGCGAACTGGTACGCGAAGCGAGTCGCAAAGCGCAGGTTTCTGGAAGCAAACCGGGAGGCCCTGCAAAGCGCTTAACGTAAACACAGCAAGTCATGTGACTTGGTAATAACACTTTTCATTGGTTCATTTCACTTTTGGTTTCCTAATGATGTAAGACTAGGTCATATAATCTAAAATGAACACTTTTGATTGGTTGAGAACTCTTGTTTTTCCCAAATGATGAAAATCCCTCCTTCTTTCCTCACTCTGACTTTCATCATTGTGAGAGAAAGACCCTTTGTGATCACTGAGCAATGGCTTCTTTAGTAGCTTCAGCTGGTGCTTCCCCACCACCTCCACCACATCCAAGGAAGAGTGGACCACCTGCTCAAGTTATAATTCAACAAGAAGAAGAAGAAGAGGAACAGGACGACGAGCACGAAGAGAGGCAGTTTTTGCCTGAGCAGCCCAGGACGTCTCACCGGAAAGAAAACTTCATTTGGCAATTTTTTAAAATTCCCAAAGGTCAGAAAAAAGTAAATGCAAGATACGTAACTTGCCTTATATGTCAAGATAGACTGTCCAGAGGAACCGAGAAAAAATACAGTTTCGGAAACTACACAATGCATCGCCATATGACTAGGTGGCATCCTAACAACTACAGTGCTGCACAGTTTCGGAACGACCTAGATAATCTCCCTATTATGGCCAGAAGATCTGTTGTACCGGAAGTAACGGGACCAGAGGGCAGGGAGATGGTGCCAAATATACAAATGAAATTTGGTGAAGTAAAACACACCTGCGTATTTTGCGATGGATTCATTTCCTACGGAGAAAAAAGCATCACTCTGATCAACAGAGCTATTGACTATCATATGCAAGTTTGTACGAAACGCCCAAAATAATAAATACTTCTTTTTTTGTTTTGTTGCTCCTGTTGAGCCCTTTACAATGAATCGTTTTCATTGCCCCCTCCAAGAAAAACCCAAAAAAATATAAAACTTCAGAAAAATTCAAAAAAAGTAAAAAAATGTTCCGAAAAATAATAAAAAAAATATAAAACAACAAAAACAATTAAAAAAAAAGTTCTTTTCAGAACTACCTCCCCGTTATTAAAAAATTGGTACAATATTTGGAACTGTGCCAACCTCTATTTCTCTTAGTTCGCTTCCCAGTTCGCTCGCCGGTACGCGAACTAGAAGCGAACCAAAAACAGTAAGTATAAGGGAAGGAAACAGACACTTATGTTAAAAGAAAGACAGCTATAGGGGAGTAAACTAGAGATACTATTACCCGTAATCCACTGCTGATGATGTCACATATTACATCATTCATGACATGCTCAGTGACATCATCAGCAGAGGATTGCGGGTTTTTTGGCAACGTGCCTTATCCACGGTTTAATAACGCTGCCTTTTGCTTTATATAAGTTTTCAAATTGTATGAAATATATACCAATAGGTCGTTATGAACCTTTAGGTAGTGCTTTTCTTCATGAGGTCTGGTCGCTTCCATACACATACAGATGTTTCAAAGATGATCAAGAAGTTTATCTGAATGGAGAGGAATGCACTGAGACGCCAGATCATTCACTAATGTGTAGGCACATACAGTTACACGGTTCATGCAACAAACACCGACCAAATATGGCTTGCGTGTTGCAAGGCACGCCAGTTCCTGCTATCATCCCCACGTTCAAGTTGTTGGAAAATGGTAGTTATTTGATGCTCAATAATGAAGATTGTTCTGAGTTAATTGAAAAGGGTCTGCACCTCTGTACGGGTGTTCGCTATGTGAAGCACGAAAGTTTCACGGGCCGAACTCAAGGCCACCTCTCTCTGAGACAAAAGAGCTCTTATTCTTGCCATGCCGTTGAAATCTGTCCCAAGGTTGGTATTTGTGGCCAGATTGAAAACTCCCTATGTTCATGTGTGGGAGGAAATAGAACATTTCTGCAGCAAATAACCCGTTCACTTACTGTTACGATAAAAGGAATACTTTTAATTCAGATTTGCCTTTCAATTTCAGCAAGATGGTTCCGACTATCTTTAACGCATCCTCCACAAAGACCCTGGCGCACTTTTTTAAAGTTGTTACCAGTGGTCTCGTGACTTCATTTGAGAAAATCTTTGGAGTCATCCCTGCTTCCTTTCATTCCATTTTCTCCACTCCGGTTCGTGGATTGGCATTTTTACTTGCATTACCAGCGGACGCTCTTGTGCTTTTTTACATTTTTAAATATGGATGTCCCTCCTATGCAACCTCCCACCCTGCAGCTGCTGACACTGTTCCGCAATCGCATGCTAGAATATTATGGCACAATGCCGTTGGCGATATTAAGCACGGCATATGGATTATCTTTTCGATTCTCCTACTTCACCTGTGTCCAGCCTGTATTTCACTGCCTGACCTGTAATTTCGATTGGGCACTTGATTTGTGTCTCTGCGGACCGGTTTCTCCTGACGTCGACTTTAATCAGCTGATGACTCCTATCATTACTCACGAGTTGGTTTGTCCTGGCGAAAGGATTATGGCTGTGGCATTGATGCATGGACTACTTGGTCCCTGGAATTTACTGGCGGCAGCACAGTCTTTCTTGGAACAGAGCTTTCTTGAAAACCCACCGAGCTGTCCTCTGATGGTGATAGAGGATCCGGTGCTGGGAGAGCACGTATGTTCTTTTCCGCTTTTAAATTGGATGGCTGAACTGTTTTCGGATGAAGACGGTGACTTCCTATTGGAGGCTGTTGCAGCTTATTTTGCATACACAGTTATGTCATAGACCTTTTTCATGTTTGATATGCTGAGTACTAGCATTTCATTGACAATTCATTGACTTATTTGTCAAGTTTTTATTATTTACCTTGCCTATTGGCTTAAGACTCGATAAAGTACTTGGCTGTTTTATTTTTCTTTAGCATTAAATTTTCCTAGTTTTTAATGCTTTACCTTGCGGACCGTCCACATATAAACTTGCAATCTGCTCTCATGAGATGGCACTTCTATTATCTTATTCAGTTCGTTTCCGGATCATGGGGAGGTGTCATCTAGGTCCTGGATATCTTTACACCGTGTTAAGTTAGCATGGGCTCATTACCGGTTTAAACGCCATTTTTCCTTTTTTGCAACTTCTGCACACGACACTTAGTTGTTGCTTTAGCTTTCCACCTAGTAGTTCATCATGGTTTACATGAGAATAATATGTTATTGCTCTACTATCTGCTTTGCTTGTTAAACTATATCTGTACAGCGAGTGCTAAAGTTTCAAGAACAACACGATACAGAATTGTTATGAGGTCTGATCTCCACGACTTCATACTCATAACATAAGTGCAACTTCTGCCAATTCTGGGCATGAGGCGAGTTTTATATTGCTTTGCCGAACACACATACACAACAGTTGATGCGGTTCACATGAAGAGAGAGCTGGTGTATGCTGATGTGATTCCTTCAAATCTAAGACACTAAAGTATGGGCACGCCCTAAACCAACACAAAGAGACCTTCTTAGCAAATAATATAATATGTGTATTAGGGAGGGTGAGATATAAGCAGCCGCGGGCCGTGGAGGGAGTTACGGTGAGGCAGGGAGGCGGGGAGGGGGAGAAGCAGGGTGGAGCCCTCTCTACCTTGCCCCTCCCCCTCCCCGCCTCCCTGCCCCACCGTAACTCCCTCCACGGCCCGCGGCTGCTTATAAGTGTTGCTAACTCTTATTCATTTACAGCATGTTAACATACTGTCACCATTCGCTTTTTATGTACTAGTAACTATGCTGGTAATTTTGCTACTGATAATATGTGTACTTCTATTATCTAAGATACTACGCCTGAGAAGACGGCATTAGTAAATAAACATTTCAAATACACATGTGTTCTTCTTAACTCCATGTTCTGGTTTCTAAGAAATATATAACGACCGACTGTTCATGAGTTCCACGTATCCTGAGGTACTATAAGTTCATATTCTGGATTGTCTAAACATTGAGAGTTTGTTATATCCAATGTGACACTGTACCTAGCTTGCTAAGGAGTTTTTGATTACTAACGTGAGTTTTGGGACACCCTAATTCGCCGAGGTTCCAATCCTCTGTCCACAGTTCTGTGTGAGAACAGAAACCCTGCGACAGGGGCACCCCCGACCCTTGCTGGAGCTTCATCACACTTGCGATACAACTCCAGCAATGCGCCACCTTTACGGCACAGATACATCACGCATCTGTGCTGTTTTTGCCCCATGATGCGCCGCATTGTAAATGCAGCACACCATAGGTGACGGAACAGCGGCACAGAATGACTAACACATCCCTGGTGATGCGCCAGTCATCATAAATGTATCCCTATGCTTCTTATCTTGTTAGAGATGAACCGCCATATGTATCATCAAAGTTTTTTGCATTTCCTAAATAGCGAACTTTAAGGAATAAATAGCGATTCTTTACCATTCCTAGTTTGCGATTAGCTATTTGCTAATTACAAATTACCCATTCATTTCCTTCATTTCCATAGGGCGGTTGGACTCACTTTTAGCTCGAACGGCTGAATGGATTTCCACGAAACTTGGCAAAATTGTAGGGACTGGTAGCCCGATGTGCCTTTGCTATGTCTCAAGATATATGCTCCAGTGGTTTTTACGAAAATTAACTTTGAAAAATATATATTGGGCTACATTGGCCTATATATATGTTGGAGCCCAAATGTAGCCCAATGTAGCCCAATGAAGCCCAATGTAGCCCAATGTAGCCCAAGGATGGCCGCCAGACACACAAAAAAACAAATGTAGCCCAAATATCAGCCAGATGTAGCCCAACTATAGCCCAGTGACAGAATGACCAATCAGCTTCGCAAACCTCCGTTACGCGAAGCGGAGCGCTGTTACAGATATATATCTTTTTTTGAACGTTAATTTCTCAAAATCCACTGGAGCACATATATTGAGACCTAGCAAAGGCACATCGGGCTACCAGTCCCTAATATTTTGCCAAGTTTCGTGCAAATCCATTCAGCCGTTCGATTATTATTATTATTTTTTTTTTTTGCCCCGCGGGGCCCTTTTAAAACCTCCACATCAAACCTAGGGGGTCAGCGAGGATCTACTATGCCCCCTTATAGTTATTTCCCCCTTTGTTTTGACCTCCTCTTGTCTCTCGATCCTACCGAGAGACAAGATGGCGGCCGCTACGGACTTTTTGGAATGTTGACAGACGCCGGAGAACCAATCAGCTTCGCTCCACAAAGCTCCGTTGCGCGTAAAGTACGCGAACCGGAGCGCTGCCTGGTCCGCTGTTACAGATATATATCTTTTTTTAAACGTTAATTTCTCAAAATCCACTGGAGCACATATATTGAGACCTACAAAAGGCACATCGGGCTACCAGTCCCTACAATTTTGCCAAGTTTCGTGCAAATCCATTCAGCCGTTCGGGCTAAAAGTGAGGCCAACCGCCCTATGGAAAACTCAATGTTAAAAACACGTTTTGGGACCCCCCTTTTTTCTCGGCCCCCCCTTGACGAACCCCCCCCAAATTTTCAAGGGCTGCTCAGAAACAAAATGTGCCATTTTCCTGAAAATTTCAGCCAAATCCGTCCACAAACGCCAAAGTTATTAGACATAGAATTTTCAAAAAACCCATAGAGAAAAAATCCTAACTATATATACCTACTGGCGACCGCCAGTAGGTAATATATATATATATATATATATATATATATATATATATATATATATATATATATATATATATATATATGTATATATATATATATATATGTGTGCCACACGATCACCTTCACACAAGGAAACCCAGGGACACAGCGGGGTACAGATGGGAAGCCTTTAATCACCAAAAACAACCAGCATGATGCATTTCGGCCATTACGCCTTCTTCAGATGCTGAAATGTTCACAGGTATCTCCTCCTCCC
Organism: Lissotriton helveticus; assembly: GCF_964261635.1. Lineage (NCBI taxonomy): Eukaryota > Metazoa > Chordata > Amphibia > Caudata > Salamandridae > Lissotriton > Lissotriton helveticus. The sequence continues at coordinate 1,694,147,233 of NC_136068.1, read as the reverse complement.
TCCTTTGTAATTGCCAGGGAGCTCCCATTGGTCGGAGCTCAGCCTATCCAGCCGCCTGGGAATGCTGCAGTGTTGTAGAAAACTACAGCTCCCAACATGCACAGGAAACTGTCTTTTTGGCAGCTGGATCTTTTCACGAATGCACCGAGATTTTGCCATGCAAAGGAGGGCCCGTGTAGCGGCTGGTGACCCCGTTTCCAATGTCGGTGTACAGGGCTCCCTTGTGTCCCCAACGTCCAAAGCCCCAAAAGGATGGATATATATATGCAAAAAAGAAGGAGAGAACTCTGGGTAGTTCCCAAGTTTAGGTGGAAGGCAGCTCCTGTATAGAGCACACTCAACACCAGCGACACTCAAATGTCTGCTTTTCTATCAAAGTTTTTAAGCATAGGATTAGCACAGTGCTCTTATTGAGGAAAATGCTGATGTCTCAAAGAACACTACTTCATAAAGCAGTACCATTCCACCGGTCTTCGCAAAACTCAGCTACACCATCAATCACTCGATGACTGTATCTTTTCCTGTGACAATGTACAGTGCTTCACTGTCTAGTTTCAAGCAATACAAGTGCAACATACATTTGTACAATGTATTTATTTATTCATCTACAAGCGCCTTGCACTGCCAGTGTATCACTTTTAACATGGGAAAAAGTGGCATGCCGTTGGCGCAGGGGGCTTGTTCATAAGCCCCTTAGTTTTTATTGACATGTTTTAGTGTAGTAGCATGCATCCATCATGCTCCCATAATGACAGCTATTTTTTCAGAAACCAAATGAGCCTGTATTGTTGCTTATGGTTCCTTTGAACACACGTGTGCACCCAAATCGACTTAATGGGCCCCCGCTGGAACCCATGGACTACTCAGACAAATATGGGCACCTGCGGCATGAATGGGCCCACACACACATCCGTTGGGGTACCATGGGAATTGTATTCATCCACTGATTCTCATTGCCACCCACAAGGCCACACATGAAATCTTGCAAGGGATGGTGAAAGTCAATGGGCTAACACAGGAGTCACTGCCCCCCCATTTTTGACCATGGTGCCTAGCATGCCCCCACTGGGACCCAAATACTCTCACTATTAAAGTAGAGCCTTGTGTATTGGTGTCTACTCTTATATAAATCACAAAAGGCTCACCGTTTTGTTAATGTGTAAAACCACAGCTGTTTCTATGCTGAACTACACTCCTAATGATTGCCTTGTCTATCAGCTTCCCATTGCCAATAGGCAAATCTGGCAAGGCACAAACCGCTTTGCTGTGCAGTATATTTTATGCTCAACATGGAAGCAAACAAAAGATGTTGCACCTAACAGAAGAATGCAAATCAACAGCTGAAATAATGTAGGTTCAGTCACTGGGAAATGTAAGGTTTTGCAGAAAGAATCATTCCCATTCTGCTATATATATATATAGTAATACTGCAATATTGTCATTTTGGCATTGCCTGTAGAGCCAGACTCAGGGAAGGGAAGACTGATCTTCTGCTATACTCAGTTAAGGAAGCAATGGCAGGACAACCCCAATGCGAAGATGCTAGAACAACTTATCAAGATACATGGCTGAAAAGAATGTGTGTTATTGAAGATCCTTACATTTAGATGAATTCCTTGACCGAGCACAAACAAGCTTACGCCTAAGTTGGTGATGTGCCCTTAGTAACATGCACTCACTTCCCAAACATAAATTAGAACTATCTGACTTCTTAGATAGCCAACAGAGACATGGGCAGATTACTCATCCAGCCTGGACTTTACTATAGTTTCTCCATCAGGTTTCACAGTTCATAAATTGGATAGACCGCTAAAAAGGGGCGGCGGACTTCCTCTGATGAATCACAAATTTTTCACTGCCAAATTTGAGACAGTTCCATCTTTGGCTTGTGAAGCATTCGTGCTTTGCTTGGAACTTACCAAAAATCAATCTTTCAGTGGCATCTTAGTTAAACGCCAGCCTAGCCCCAGCAACTGCTTTCTGAATTCCATAGGTTCCTTGCTGGAAGCTAATATTCATGTTAAGGATTCACCATTGTAGGTGAATTCAATTTCCATCTCAAAGCTTTTTCAGATAAAAACACTGAGGTTCTTCAGGGAATCACAAGCGCAACTTATCAACACACCCACACATCAGGCAGGACATGCTCTCAACAGCATCTTCGCCAAAAACTGCCATATTGCGTTACATGAGATCTTGCCACTAGCCTGGTTGGATCAACATGCTATTCGATTTATTATTAGCACCCCCCAGATAGCACACCACAACCTGGATGTAGCTCAACCATCCTGTTATCAGCCTGGAAAAAAATAGATACATTCAAACCTACTTAGCAACTTGCACAGACTCAGCTCACCGCTTCCTCTGAAATCGAACAAGCCCTGTCAGACTATCGCAATTGGCTTAACCCTACATGTATTAAGCTGGCCCCATATAAGTCCTCCTCTGCATGCAGGAGCACACCATCAGCGCCCTGGTTTACGGAGACACTCAAGAAAGAAATATAGATATGTACAAGACAAGAAAGGATCTGGTGTTCACACTATGACGAACTAGAGAACTAATCTTATAAAGTGGCATTGTCTAATTATAAACTCTTACTGAAGAAAGAGAAATGCGTATATTATACTTCTCGAATTGAGCAGCCCAAAAATTCCTCCCAGGGACATTTCCAAGTAGTCTCCAAATTCTCTAAACCTCAATGTAACAAGTCAACCAATTCCAGTCAGGCTTTCTGTGACACGTTGGCCTCTCATTATATGAATAAAGTTGAGATAATATAATCCAACCTCAAGGGCTCTAATACCCCAACACCTATGGAGGGGCGCCTTGATCAGAAAATCATCAAATAATTCTCTCCGGTCATATCAGCTCTTGTATCTAAAATGATCACAACTGCTGTGTCACGCTCTCTTTTAGTACCTTGTTGCCCATCACTACTAAAGCTGGTCCCCAATTTAATTGTTCCCAACCTCACTGATATTTTCCGCTCCATGTTTAGATCAGGTGTTTTTATCCTTCCCAAAGGAAGAAAGCATCAATTCATCCTCTCATAAATAAGCCCAATCTATATAAGACAGATTCGAGTCTATCTTTTCTTTCTCAAGTCTATCTTTTCTTTCTCGAGTCTATCCCTAGCGCCGGGAAACCCACTGTGGGTAGCTGTGCGCGTTATAAGTTTAAATTAAATAAAAAAATAAAATTTAAAAAACTATTGTTCCATTTCCCGCCTTCCTCTCTAAACCAAATTGGTGAAGAAAGAGATGTATCTTCAGCTGGCCCGAATCATACATAGCAACCAGAGCCTGAGCCCAACACAATTTGGGTTCAGTCCAGGACAGTACAGAGACCATCCTTATCAAACCCATGGAAGAGATCAGAGTCACACTCAAAAGGGGAGGAGCGGCTGCGCTAATTCTTCTCGACTTGTGCACTGCCTTTGATACAGTTGACCACACACTTCTGCTCAACAATCTAAGTAAATTAAGCATTAAAGAGCACAGGCCCTGCTATCTCTTTTCTATTTGACAGGGTACAAACGGTCGCTATTGACCAGGTTATATCACCTCCCTTTTCCCTTCTGTGGATCTTCACACAGTCCAACCTTATTTAATATATGTTATATTATCTTATTAGAATTTGTATAGCGCACTAATATCCGTGAGTGTCTAGACGCTTCCGGTACTGCAGACTGTGTCAGGAAAAGCTAGTTTCTAAATAGCCACGTCTAGGATAATTTCCTAAACTCAAGAAGAGAGGAAGTCTTCCTAAAATAAAGTGGAAGGGAGTTCCATTCCTTGATGGTATTGTGGCTGAAACTCCTCCCACCCCAGTTCATCCTTTTAAATCTAGAGGTGGGCATCAAGTTGGTATTGGCCGAACGTAATGATCTATTAGGAGAATACGAGCTGAAAATGTCCCAGAGACATTGTGGGACTTTTCTGTACAGTGCTTTATGTGCAGTGCAGAGGGCCTTGAATTTAACACGCGACCAACTGGCAGCCAGTGCAATTCCTGGATACCTTACCTAATGAACTGATATTTGGGAACGTCCAGGATTAATCTGGTAGTGGTGTTTTGCACCGCCTGCAGCCTTATGAGTAGGTTGGATTGTAGGTTGATATATAGACCGTTAAAATAACCCCATTTTGATAAAACCAGGGAGGTCATCACTGTTTTTCTGGTGTTTTTGGGAATAAATGGGAGAATCTTGTGTAATGTTCTGATGGTAAGGTATGAGGAAGTCACAACCTTAGAAACCTGAGACTTAAAATTAAGTTTCTCATCTACAATGACCCCCACATTTTTAAACTTGGCAACTGGTGTGGGAGAGGGGCCAAGGGTGTCTGGCCACCAAGCTGGTGACCACGGTGGAAAAATGTTTCCAAACAACACCACCTCAGTTTTGCTTGAGTTCACCTTCAAGCAGTGCCTACTCATCCAGTTGCTCAGTGTGATCATGCAATCATGTAATTTAAGGGAGTAATTAACTTCCTTGTCCACTGTTGAAATTACCAACTGTGTGTTGTTGGCATAAGAGGTAGGGATTAAATCAAAACTTCTAATCAGAGGAGCGAGTTCGGAAACATAAAGTTAAAAAGCGTAGGGCTCAATAAGAAGCCCTGCAGCCCCCCACAAGGCAGGACAGAAGGTGCTGGCTTAAAATCGCCCAGATGTACTTTTTGTGTTCTGTCTAATAAAAACGACGTTAGAAAGGAAAGGGCCTTTCTTCGTAAAGCTCCGGCTTTTAATTGTTGGACCAGAAGTGTATGATCCACTGTATCAAACTCCGCAGATAGGTCGAGGAGAATGGGAGTTGCAGATACATGTGATACAGGGCTGGCTATGATGAAGAAAGCTCATGGCTTTTCCCTTACTTTTTACACGGATGTATGACATTACAACGCGATCAAAATGATCGCGGTACATCACAAAACAACTTTTACAACGCAAGTTGTTACCACGACTTGCGCTGTAGGGTGCTGGACTTAGGAATAGTATGATTTACTATTTCAACTCCAGCCTACGTACAGTAGGGAAGGTGTTGGAATAGTAAATCACACTATTCCTTAGTCTAGAGCGCCCTCCAGTGCATGTCATGGTAACGACTCACGTTGTAAAAGCTGCGTTGTGAATGTATTGCGGTGTTTTGACCGCGTAGTAAAGGTTGTTTCCCTTCTACACTGATGACATTTAAATTGTCATCTCAGCTTTCAACCAGGACTCTAACATCTGCTCCTGTTTCCATGACTGCATGTTGACGATCAGCCAATGGATAAAAATCACTGTTTAAAGCAGAACTCAGATAAGACTGAGGTGGTCTTGTTTGAAAACCGTTCTCCCAGTTGGGTCCCTCCCTGGTGGCCTGATGAACTTGGATCTCCCCCTATTCCGGTAACTAAAGCTAAGAATCTAGGAGTCATCATTGACAATGCATTGAATTTCGGATGCCTTCGTGTTGAGGATGATCAAGAAAATTCTCTCTTACATCCCAGCTAATACAAAAAACTGTTATCACTGCTCTTATTTTGTCCAAATTAAACTACTGCAATGGACTCTGCATAATCTTGACAGTGAAACTCAGAAAAAGACTTCAAACTCTACAGAACGCATCTACTAGATTGCTCTTGGGTATTCTGAAATTCCAATCTGTGTCACAAGGAATCCATAAGCTCCACTGGCTACAAATAAGAAGTTGCTTTAAATTTAAGGTCCTTTGCACAGCCCACAAGATCCTTCACGGCATAGACCCTGAGTTTCTCAGACATTCTTATGACTGGTATATACCCAGTAGACCTTTGCACTTCCCTGGTGCCAAGATATTGGTGGTTCCCAGATTTCTGTGGACCAACTGCGGAGGTCGGAGTTTTGAAACAGGGACTCTCTCTGATTGGAACAACCTTCCCTAACACATTAGGACTTTACCAGCCCTTATCTTATTTAGGATACAGCTAAAAACGTGGCTTTTTAACTAGGCATTGGGTCTTCTGGTCGTGTTACAATGCACCCAGCCGCAAGACACATTGGGGTAAACGAGCGCTTTACAATTTTTTTTAACATAACATTTATAAAGCATTCTCATATTTGGAGAATAACTTGGCCTGGCTGTTTATTGAACATGGCCAATATTTCAGGTAAAAATTAATTTATACATGTCTTTGTATATTGGCCTCAACTTATTTTGGAAATCGTAAGGTACATAAACACTGCTTCAATTGGGAAATGTATTGGTTACAAAAAATATAATGTTCACATTGGCATCTTACCCTAACGAAACCATGTTCTGATCTGACGACAGTGATGTTGAACCCATAGGCCTGAACGAAGACCAAGCTGACATAGGACACTGCTGTGGAACCGCGGTTCTCGTTCTTGGACTCGACGTTGAAGCTGGGAAGGGTGTTGTCTTCCCCACAAGTCTTGGCCATCGTGTACCTGCAGGTACCCTGGAAGTCATAGTCTTTACTGTCGAATGAATGGTAATGCGGGTCACCCCATGCCCAGCAGATAGCTTCAGATTTTGGGGAACAGACTGGTTGATCATCCTTCATGGAGCACACCTCTTTCGCTCTGCATTTGGTTTTGCGGCAAGAAGGTTTGGAGGGACCTGGAGTGGAGATATAAGGAGGGCATGTGACAGATCACAGATGGTAGTTAAGGCAGTGCAGTTTTTTTTTATTCAACCACCAGAATTGCACAAAGTACACCACTTTACAATTATTCTAGCACAATCATCTTCACCGTCACTGAGATCATTAAGTGACATTTGACTGCCAACCCAAACAGTAAGATATGTATAGGCTGTCCTGTTTTCAGTTTCTATTTTTGGTAAATTCTGGTGGGGTTTTGTCAGTGTTTTCAATATCTTAAAAAAACAGTTGTTATCAGTGGTTACACATTTTCACGCCACTAAAAACAACAGAAAAAGTGTTTTTCCGGTGTTTATGGAACGTTTTGCTTTTATCATTGCTTGCTTTCTGCACTGAAAGAACATGGTATATAGACAGTGTACATATAGTGTTTATGAGGTCCAAAGAGATTTTTGCAAATTAATCTTATTGTAGTACACCATACAATACTTCTACAGTGAGTCTTTACTCATGTGCGCTCGCGCTTTCCTTCCCATGTAAACTTCTGTGAAAAGGCCCTCTCAGCATTCATAGCCCCTTGGGCTGAGAACCGTCAGCTAAGGGGCACAGTTGGGATGACTCTTTCTTTGATGCCACATAAAGCACGAAATGATAAATATTCGCGTTTTAGTTCCTGGGCATAAGAAAACAGTGCACCAGAAAGGACTAAAAAGTCAATAGCATCCCTCATTAACTCTGAAGATTGTAAACATGCTTTCAGCATACCATCTAACAAGTGGCAAGGATCTCCTACAGGGAATCACTTGCTCTGGTATCAATTTTGACAGGTCATCACACAATTTTTTTTTATAGGTAGCTGAATCACTACAAATACAAGCAATATCACTCCAATCTTTGTTGAACTTGGAAAGAACCTTTTTTGCAGAGCATAACAAGTGACACTGCGTTCCATGTTTTCCAAAAGTCTGGTGTCACGTTTTCACCACTATCCCAGATGCTTGGTGATATATATACTTGTCACTATACCTTGCATTTAATGTTTAAAGCCTGATGTGTTGGCAATTCACCTACTATCAATACTGACCCACTAGAAACTATGGTCTGATGTATTAAGGGTTTTTACCCATTCTCTGTGGGCAAATGTGATGACACATATTAGGAAAGATTTTTATGATTTTTAGCCATTTTACCTATCAGTGAAAGAATCAAATGCAGCCAAAATATCAAATGTGAGTTTGATATGTCCTGATTCTCTACAGTTTATAAAATAATTAAACTAAACCTAAAACGTGAAACTAAACCCTGCATCTTTAGACCAAAGGCCATAAAACTGAAAAAAGTAAAAGGAAGAAGAAACAATATTTTAGTGGCATCCCTAAAGAACAAAACTCAAGCAGAATAATGTTAGCCAGTCTTTCTTACTGCTAGCTTGTATAACAAAGTTATATTTTATTGACCCCTTCAGTAAGAACCAAATGACTCTTTCACTTTCTTTTTCCTTTCTTAAAATGGCATTTAGTTTGTGGTTGTGCAGGTGTTTTTTCAGTATTTATATGTTTTCACCGGTGAGGGCTATTTTTCTTTCAGTGGGGTTTTATCAGTTATTATAGGTTTAAACCTAAAACCCCACAGCCTAGATATGTATTAAGTATGCTTCCTGATAGACCTTTAGTCTCCCACTTCAGGGAGTTTATGACAGCGCAGTCTAGTGTTATAGTTGGTAATACTGACTAGAGTAAGATAAGTACACACTGTAGTCTGTGGATTTCATAGCTCTTTTGGGGATGGTCGCTACTGGAATTATTACATGGGCACTTGTGATGCAGATGTAAGTGGGGGTAATGGACTATGGCTAACAGAATAACAGAATCACCATGGAAGCATCATTATCTTCCCTGAGCACTCTTCTGCTATCCCCTCTTACTTCTGAAAAGCATGGTACCACTGATAGTTCCAGGCGTTCTGCACACCCCACAGGCATGTCAGAGCGGGCGGTGAAGCCTCAGAAAGGGTTACTTTCACATGCGTTTTGCGGATCCCTACTAGGCAACCCAAGTGTGACTTATGACTTTTACATGTCTAATCCAGATTTTGGTCCAGTGTCTCTAGATAATCGCTCCCACTAACCGTAGGTACATTGGGCACCAGATGTCATTAGATATCTGCTTGCAGAATTCTAACAGTTAGCACATGCATGGGAAGCCTCCTTTTCTTCTCCCTCCTTTCAAACAGGTCGAGAAAGGACAAGGCAGTCAAGCAGTTTTCTTGGCCACTGAGAGGCCCTTCAAGTTCAGAGATCAGTGTCTCAGTCTTTGATGGGCGTCGAAAGAGTCAACACGGTAAGTAAACTATGACAATCACATTTCCAGGGCACAATATATATTGAGTGCACACTTTAATGTGGGCAGATGAACGAGACTCAAGACTAACAACAAGGTATATCAGTTGTGATTGCCTCTTTCCAGGAATCACAAACCTATTTTTATTTTATTCAGCTGAGTGCTTTGGGCACAAAATGGAAGACAACCTGTGTTCATGCCTGGCGCGCCCACTCACTAATGGGGTGCTGCTAATAGTAATTGACTCTGGTACAGAAACCCTACCCACACTGCATGTTTGATGTATGGTACACATGGTGTCCAACTACACTTACATGGGGAGCAGCGTTTATTTGTGCTCAGTGCTTTATTCATGGGTGATAAAATAGTTTATGACATGTGACCATGAGCAATAGGTAGCACTAACATAGATCAAACACAACCGGTTTCCTTCAACATGGGCCCTGTGTAATGCTTATGTGCAGTTTAAAAGACATACAGCATGCAACTCAAAACTTAAATGTACCACCTAATTTGTTAGTTAAGATGCACTATGCCACCTTCAAAGACATGATGCAAACCACTACAGTCCACCAGAGTGTGTGTCCCACTAAATGTCTGTAGCTTCTTTATGTTGGAAGTCATAAGTAGCAACGACTATTGTTTGCAAGGTTCAATCAACTTTAATATCTCTTACTATCTCCTTACTCAGGCCCACTTAAAAAAACGAAAAATAAAGGCCTGTTTTTAAGGTCTACTAAATATTCGGTCTGTGACAGGACCACTGCATTCATTTGATTCTGCGGCTGCAGCTCTTTTTGCATAACTAAGGATAAACCGCATCATCCACACAATCCATCATCTGCTGTATATCTGATTTCAACAAAAAATTTGTTTCTAGTTCATTTAGGTCAAATGTTACAAAAAATGTGGTGACGTGTTTATCAGCATTCGAAGACCCTTTGCAAAAGTTAACTGGTCATTTTTCAGTTGCTTATTTGGTTGTTAAATTGAACTAATGAGGTGAAATCTTTGCCTAGACGGAATTACCAAGGGTAAAAATGACAAAATAATGAAGTAATAGTATGAAAAAAATGTGGTGCATTATGCCGCATAATTTGGTGCTCCTTTGCCGCTTAATTCCAGTGGCCCTGGTCATTAGCCTGTAGCAGAAACAACACAAATTATCTATATTTAAGTTTGCCGCAAACTATTTATATTAGCCATTTTCTTGAATCTCTGATTACCTTTAACTACCAGTCCCGCCTTGTCAATCTGACTGCATTTTAGGAACATTTCTTTGAATGTTACATCTTTACAAATATAACAAAATACACAGGTACGTGCATTTGACAGGGATAAAGTGATACAATTCCCTCGATTCCCATGCCCACAGAAATAAGAAAAGGCCATACTCACACACGGCTGACTCCCCGTAAAAGTCACTTTTAGACATATGGTAGAGCAGGAGCCCAAAGGGAGTGCTCGGGTGTTCAACAAGATGGGGTGGGTACCCAGCCTCTTTGCTGAAGCTGCGTGCACTCCAGGAGTACCCAGATGCAGGGATCTCCTTCCAGGTGAGGCCATTCAGGGCCGCCTTGTCGTAGGTGAGGGCCGTGGCTGAAGTCTTGGCCACAATCAGGGCATAGGTCTCACCCATGTCCGACCCGTGTATGTTGTAGGTCGTGCAATAGGAGTAAATGTCCGGGACATTGATGAGAAGAGGATCATATGGGATAGAATCTTTTTTGAACCCACCAGACATATACATTACTTGGATCCCGGCAGAAGCGTTGAGGAATAGAGGAGTGTCTGCCAGGTGGAGCTCAAGGACGTCACCACCAGCCAAGAGCTTGCTCTTCTTAGTGGAGCCTTTCCAATAATCCACCTGGGTGCTTTGGGATGTCACGATATACACAATGTCGTAGTTGTCCTGGAAAGACATTGGTGGCACAACAAACGTGGTTTCCCAGCTGGAGACTGGCAGCAGCTGCTCGTAGACATGGTTGCAGTTGGTGTGCTTCTTGGCACACGTGTTGCCGCTTAGCACCGCTACTGGACTGCGCGACACAATCCGGGTGCCCGACAAGTCATCCTTGCTCTGTATCTCAAAGGCTTGGTAGGCATCAAGATAAATGTCGGCTTTTTTGTCAGCAGGGTATGTTTTGCCTTTGAAGGTGATTGCACTTGATGGGTAGATGCTGACCGTGGTGGACTCTTTAAAAGCTACAACGGCAAACTCGCTCAAGGCTTCGGGCGGGCCATCCGCTGGGGTCAGGATGTAGTACTCTGTCCCGAGCTCTTGTAGGGGGTACACAATGGAACTGTCTGTGCTCAGATCCTTGCTGTTGACAGAGAGGACAGAGATGTCCTTATTAGCGGTGATAATGGTTGTCTGGGCGAAGAGGTCACCCGCAGCCATCTCTTTGCCCACCTCAACCTCAACCATTTTCGTCTCACGTGCATTAAGGTCGATTTTTTTCCGGAAGCTGCGACTGTTGACGGCTATGTTGACCTGCGTGGAATCTTCGGTGCCGGTGAGGAACAGCTTGAAGCTCATGGCTCCCCCTGGTTTGTGGTTCTGCATGAAGACAGTGATAAACTCCTGTCCTAACGGATCTGCTGCACCGGAACCTGCAAAAAAGGCAAGAGAATTGTTGTTCATGAAAAATAATCTTACTGATTTTTGTTTTCTACCAATGCATCTAAATGACATTGTGGATCTTGTAACTTTTCTCTTTGTCCATATACAAATTGCATTTTCTTCATTATGTACTTCTGAGGAAGACACACGTTAATACAGGAAACAATACTATTTACATGCGTGCATGAATACCAAAACCACATTATTAAATAAACCTAAGGAGCATTGTCTTGACAGCCAACATCCATACAGTAAGACTGTGCCTCCAAGCATGTAACTAGTCTAATTAGTGTAACCAAGTCTCTACCTGCAGTGCTTTGGATTACAAGGCTGTTAGAAACTACAATTCCAGGGAATGGGTTCACTCTCTTAGGTTTTCAGTGCAGGGAACTGTGGCAGCTTTTCAGTTCTAAAAATTAGAGGGCTTACTTATGAGAGGCTTCTGCCATGGAAGCACCCCTTTTTTGATGCTCTGGCAATGCAAGCCTTTCAATCATTTCTATGAAGCCATGCAAAGCCACTCTGCGTGGTTTTGCATGGCCTCATAGATATGGAGTAAGACAGAGCAGGCCAAGTCACTACCTTGCCATACTTTATGTCAAGGAGGCGTTTCATGGTCATTCCGGTGGGTGTTCATATGCAGCACCCATCAATTTTGATGTAGCCCCAGATTTACTCAATCATGTAAACCCAAGCAGTGCCAACACCTTATGCCTCCCTAAGGCATAACAAGGAGAAATATTTGTATTTCTCCTCATTTTTTTCGTCTTTCCAGGTGTGCATTCTACAGCACACATAGAATGTGGAAAACAATTCTATGCATTGTTTTTGTGCAGGAAGGTGCACCTTCCTCCACAAAAACAATCCTGCCTGCAATCGAGGCACCCTTGCATGGTGCACATTTGCCTACGTTGTTGCTATGCAGCAAATTGTGCACCAGAGCAGGGAGAAATGACAGGAATGCACCGTATTTCATAGATACAGTGCATTCATGCCCTTCCACATTGACTTGCAGTGCTGACCTACAACAGTTCCTTATAAATGAAGGTACTACGTGTGGCAATTCAGAGAATTAAATTAGACCAGCTAAAACCCATCTTCAATGCTTAACAGGTTTACCCTTTAAGCTACTCTTCTTTCCCAGTCCAAGGAAATAATCTACCTGTAGATGAATAGGACAGACGACTTCTCTGTCTGCAGTAGAAGTAGTGGAGAGCAATGTCTCCAGCTAATCACTGAACTTGCCACACCGTCATTCTACTTGTCTTTCAATCTTGCCTCCCAATCTCCATCCTGTTCTCTATGTTTATCCTCCCTCTACCTCTCATTCAATCTCCTCTCTCTATCCTGTTTCTTAATCTCACTCTTCATCTCTTCTACCTCTCACTCATACGCATCTCACTCCTTCATTCCCTCCCTGACATCCATATTTCGGACACCTTTTGCTCCCTTTTTCCTGTTTTCTTTTTCTTGTTTTTATCTCATTTCTCTTCTATTTCTCTATTAAACATTCAGTCATTTTTTCCTCTCATCTTTTCCCTTCCTATCTTTCCACCTTTCCTTTTGCTTAATCCCTTTACGCTTCCCTTACCATTTCTTCCTCATATACTCTCCTCCACCCCAATCCTCTACCAAAGAGTAATCATAGAGCTAGGTCCCAGGAAAGCTCTGATTGAGCGTCTAAAATAACCACAGTCAGGGAGGGGACCGGTGCAGGGCAGACAGGGCTCTAGGCCCCAGTGCCACTGCACATCGCTGCACAATTGATAGCTTTACCCCTGTTGTGTAAGTGAAGGGTGAATAAGCTGCCTTTCTCAAAGCAGAGAACTGGGCAAATTGTAAGACAATATTTCTCCTGCTTGGGCCTGTGAGATGATGTGGAGAATTCCAGAGGGCGCGAAACTGAGATTGTGCTAAAATGCTTAGAACTTGTGTTATAATTTGGGGCGAAGGACCTCTTTAAACTAATGGCCACTTGATGAGCCTTTTATACTGCTCATCACTGACCTTATATTAAATGGTGACTATTTTGAAGAATTTCTGACATAGCTTACGTGCATCAATATGCTAGGCTTAGACACATTAGTATAAACTAAGATGATAAACATACATCAATTCTGACTACATTGTTATGTTATTATCTGTTAGACCTGGGGTTTCTGGGGATTTAACATTACCATTCCAAGGATATGAAACATGATGAAGCTACTCCTTTTTAATCGGAAATTACAATTTTAAAGTGTTTTGAGATAACCCCATGGTTAGTCTACGTGAGGAGTATGCCTCACGGTAGTGAAAAGCGAATTTAGCTGGTTGTCCTACTAGGACATACAAAACTTACTAGTAAATGTCCTACCTTTTACTTACATAGCACACAGCCCATAGGGCTACCTATGGCCTGCCTTAGGGTCTGACTAATGTATAATAAATGTAACGCTTGGCAAGTGGTTTTAAATACCACGTCGAGTGGCAGTAAACTGCACACAGGCTTTGCAGTGGCAGACCTGAGACAGGTTTGAAAGGCTACTTGTGTGGGTGGCATAACCAATGATACAGGCCCACCAGTAACATTTAGATTACAGGCCATGGGTATATGGTATACCATTGTACAAGGGATTTACAAGTAAACTAAATAAGCCAATCATGTATACAATAATGTTACCATGTTTAGGGGAGAAGCACATGCACTTTTTCATTGGTCAGCCGTGGTAAAGTACTCAGAGACATTAGGCCGACAAAAAGATACAGCAAAATGAGGAGGTAAGCAGGCAAAACTTTGGGAGAAGATCACCCCAAGGATGACAGGTCTAACATTATCGTTAGCTGACCTTGAAATATAGATAGCAAAATGCTTGTCCCAGACTGAAGTCTCATTAGGTGTTCTTATCAATGTCATTGTCTAGATGACTTTACACCTTAGAGGTTCTTAGAAAGATAAAGACTGATGACATCAATCAATCAATCAATCAGAGTACTTGTAAAGCATGCTACTTACCCATGAGGGTCTCAAGGCGCTGAGGGGAGGGGGTGCCGCTACTGCTCTAAGAGCCAGGCCTTGAGGAGTCTTCTGAAGGCGCGTAGGTCTTGGGTCTGCCATAGGTGGGTAGGGAGGGTGTTCCAGGTCTTGGCAGCGAGGTAGGAGAAGGATATGTCACCGGAGGTTGCTCGTTGGATGCGAGGGACAGCAGAGCTGGCGGGTGGGGGTGTAGAAGCTGAGTCTGCTGTTCAGGTAGGCTGGTCCGGCGTTGTGGAGTGCTTTGTGTGCGTGGGTGAGACAATTGAAGGTGATCCTCTTGTCAACGGGGAGCCAGTGTAGGACTCTCAGGTGGGGGTGATGTGGCTGCGGCGGGGGACGTTGACTATCAGTCGGGCGGAGGCGTTTTGGATGCGCTGTAGTCGTCATAGGTGTTTGGCTGGGATTCCTGCGTAGAGTGCGGTGCCGTAGTCCAGTCTGCTGCTGACGAGGGCCTGTGTCACCGTTCTTCTTGTTTCAGTCGGGATCCACTTGTAGATCCTGTGGAGCATGCGGAGGGTGTTGTAGCAGGAGGAGGAGATGGCGTTGACCTGTTTAGACATGGAGAGGTAGGAGTCGAGGATGAATCCTAGGTTGCGTGTATGGTCGGTGGGTGTTGGTGCTGTTCCCAGTGTGGTCGGTCACCAGGAGTCGTCCCAGGCTGAGGGGGTGGTTCCGAGGATGAGTACCACTTGTGCGAAGGGGGCCATGTAGACGTTGAACAGCATCGGGCTGAGGGATGAGCCCTGGGGGCCGCCGCAGATGATGTCGGTGGCCTCGGATCGGAAGGGCGGGAGGCGGACGCTCTGGGTTCTGCCGGGGAGGAAGGACGTGGTCCAGTCAAGGGCCTTCTCTTGGATTCCGGCTTCTAGGAGGCGTGTCTTTAGAGTGAGATGGCAGACAAAGTTGAAGGCGGCTGACAGGTCCAGCAGGATGAGGGCTGATGTTTCGCCGTTGTCTAGTTGGTGCCTGATGTCGTCTGTGGCGGCGATGAGGGCTGTCTTGGTGCTGTGGTTTCGTCTGAACCCGGACTGGGACGGGTCCAAGATGTTTTTGTGTTCCAGGTGGGGGCCAGTTGCATGTTGACGATTTTCTCGATGACCTTTGTCAAGAACGGGAGCAGGGAGATGGGCCGGAAGTTCTTGAGGTCCTTGGGGTCCGCCTTGGGGTTCTTGAGGAGGGCGTTGATTTTGGCGTGTTTCCAGCTTTCTGTGAATGTTGCTGTTTCGAAGGACATGTTGATGACCTTCCGTAGTTGGGGTGCGATGGCTGCGACGTGAAATGTAGACATGCTGATGAGCAGGCAGAAAATGGAGTCTTTGTCTGCTCTAAATGGACTCTGGCCTTATTGGCTTTACATCAAAACCATGTATTGGAATCTGATGAACCAGTCCTGAAGACCTGAGGATATTTGTTAAGGTAGCAATAGGTCTGAATGGAAAAAGTTTCAGTAGGATGAACAAGTACCTTTTTACCTGACCATAGTTATTTGCTTTTTGACTACAGAGGTTATGTAAGCCACCGTCAAATACATGAAAGACGTTTTTATCTTTTTTTAAATGTTACCATAGGGTAACATTAAACAGAAGTTTTTCCAGTGCGTTTCTAGGGGGGTGGTCCTTGCATCATTGAAAACAGTTGATCTCTTAATCTGATTTTCTTACATTTTCTCCGGCATTTTTCATTTTAATGTCTCTTCTTGTGGCTAGGTGAATTGGGACCTTATACGCTTTTAATTATTTTATTGCTGGGTTACTTTGAGTGATTATTGCACGTACGCTACATAGATTTTATGTGAGAAAGACATTGCAGTGTGTGCCAAGCTGCAAAGTACAATCCAGGGATTCCCCTTAAAAGTAAAAACTAGGGGGCATATTTACAAGGGCTTTATCTCTGCTTTTTTGGCTTGAAAAGCCCAAAAAGCGGAGATAAAAATATCACCCTATTTACAAGAGGGTTCTAACATGCATAATCACATGTTAGCACCCTTTTTCCCAACGCCTCCCTTTGTATCTCTAATGAGATGCAAAGCGGTCATCACCGGGCGTTCCCCGGATGGACTACCTTGCAAATATCGCTGATGTTCACTTTGCAATATTTACAAGGCAGCCTACAGGATTTTAGCATATGTTAGATTTGGGCGATAACTGTGGTTTTCGCCAAAAACTAACATCTGCTAAAATCCAGATTTACCTATGCTTTACATTGGGGGTGGATTATGCTGATTCGACCACAGGGTCGTATCAGCAAGGTTATCGCCGTTTTGCAGGGAACATCGCTGGAAAACCATCGATGTTTCCTGCAAAACGGCGATAACCTCACTATCTCTGGAATTTTAATCGCCCTAGAGAAACGCGTTGTTAATAACGCGCTACCCGCGCGATACATTCCAGAGATAGGCTGCGATAAAAAATGTATAGCTAAGCACGGCCAGCGATAAATTATCGCTGCCAGGCCGTTGATAATATGCCAATAGTTTACCATTGTGGGTACGTTACTTTTGACCTAGTGTAAGGTCAATCCCACACCAAGACTGGCATTTCTCTCTTCCATAGTTTAATGCCCTAATTTCCTACATTAACTAATTTCACATTTGAAGAACAGTTTGTTCGTTTCAGCCATTTGCACAGGTTTCCGGACTTTATGGAAGTGAAAATGTAAATTGTAAATTGATCTAGTTTCTCGTTGCTGTAAACATGAACTTAAAAAAGTAGGATGTAAACTTACTAAACAATAAAATATAGTATATTTAAATTGGAACATACTAATTTCACATTTATGAGAATAAACAGCTCACTCAAGTACTTGCTATCGTTCTAAATACATTCGATCCCTTTTTTGCTTTTGTATTTTTGACTGATAATGTAGTTTAGAAAATACGTGCATCGAATGGTGTGCTTCCACTGAAAGACACTGCCCAAACTGCTTTTTTGTTGAAGGTGAAATTGAGTCCTAGGGTACAAATCTCCTTAAAGCATGTTCCCAAATGTTGACATGTATGCAGGAGCAAATCTTCTTCTCTCGCCTTAACAAAAGGCAATAAGCTTTATAACTCTCTTTTCATATGCTGTCCCTGCCTATAATATTCTCAAAATACATGTCAAAATGTTGCCTTTCTCAATACGTGTTTCATTTTACACGATGCGCTCTCTCTCATCGATAGTTCAGCCGGTCACATCCAGCCAATGTATTACTCTAAAAAACCACATGGTGGCACTGCTGCATCGGCAAAGGTGTCACGGGAGCTGACGGTTTTGCTGGACTAGGCCAGTACCCTTGACTTCTGTCCCCACTTAATCATTACTGGAACCTGGGGACCCCCACAGAATCATAATTGAAATTGGAAGACGCCCAGGTCTTTAAGTGGGACAGGTCTCTTCGGTGCTAAGCACCAGCAGTGTTTTGAAAGGGGGCCTCGAAACGGGTCTCCGTCGTGCTCTGTTTTATGCCCTGGCACAGGCTGTCCCTTTTCTTTCCAGACTGGAGTGACAGCAAGCACATGGATGTGCGCATGCTCACACTCTCTCACTTCTCACTAGTGGAGATGTTAGGGCATGAGGTCATGCCCAGTGAGCGTTTTTGGGGAAGGTAAATCCTTTAAAGAAAGTCATTTTCTCTCTGGATTTCCCTTCTCTTTTTGAAACTCAGAAGCAGCAACATTGCTATGGTGTCACCAGGGCTGTAAGTGGAAGCTATTTCAATATTATATACCAGCCATAGTTGCTGCTTATTTAGGTCGAGCAGACGTACTCTCAATGCGTGAGCATTGAGGTGTCTGCTTCAGACCTATTGCGAGCCGTATTTAGTTTTGAGGACACGAAATATGCACGAGCGCAGTTTGCACCTTGTGGGCGCGCACGGCGCCGTGCCTATCTCCTGCCTCGAAGCTCCACCACCACACACGCATGCACATACACAGAGACACACAAGCGCCCATGCACGCACCCATACATACAGAGAACCTATCCCCGCCGTCGCATACACACACACACTGCATACACAGCCGCATACACAGAGACACACACACAAGCACGCATGCACCCATACATACATACATACATACATACAGACAGAGAACACGCCGTCGCATACGCGCGCGCACGCACACGCACACACACACACACACACACACAGACAAGCGCACCAAAACCCCCGCCGCCCCACCAGACCCGCCCCACTCACCATGTTCTTCATTCGTGTCCCTCTGCAGCCATCCGGTCATTCTAAGCAACAGGCGGGTGCCGCGCTGAGACGCAGTCACGCAAATCTGCCGGCGGGCACAGGAGCGCGGGGTAGACTCCCGTCTGCTTCCTGTATTGATCTGGCCCCGCCCCCGTCCCAATAAAGGTTGCCTGGCTTCCTGTAGAAATGTGTCTGTGCGCATGCGCACACGGAGGCGTTTGTTGTGGCCATGTACGTGATGAAACCCAATGCCCGTGCGCCGGAACCGAAAGTGCTGATCTACGCGCCAGCACACAGATCCTATTCTGGTTTGAGGAAGCTGGTTTTAAGTAGTAAGCCCTTGTGTTTGTCAGTTGTTTTGAATTATTACAGTTTTAACCATTGTAATGCTGACAGCTCAAACAATAATTATTAAACAAATGAGTGCCACCCCGCAACAGTCCTGCAAGCCGCTCCGCTCCTCCCCGTGGCCACATGAGCCACTGGCCTGCCAGGTCCCACCGCAGCGAGCGAAGCTCCCACCGGAAGCAGGAGCAGTGCCGCAGATTACAATGCGGGCAGCAAGTCACCCGTAGGTCCTCCTCAGGGGTCTACACTACCGCCAGACTGCCCAGGCTTCCCTCAGGGGTGGGGGAGGTAAACCCCGCACCATGGCAACAGGATAGCCTCAAAACATTACGGGATGCCCCAGGAGTAGACGATGAGAGACAGAGCTGCCTAGAGTCGCGTCCTGTCGGCCCTTCTTGGTTGGCCATGGACCCTACCCCCGCCACTGACATGAAAGTTGAAAAGAAAAATCCACAGACGCTGCTGCCATCAAGCAGAAACAAGCATTTGCAATGCAATAGGTCTCGCATTACTGAAAGTTTGTGCTATTAGAGTTGCAAATAACAATGCAACGGCAATAGCGCAAACTTTCAGTAATGCGAAACCTAGTGCTCCAATACCTTCGGGTCCAGTAAGCGTTATACAAAACTGAAAAAAAGCAAAAGATTAGAAATCCACGTTCCAGTGGGCTAATAAGGTATATTCTTACAAAAATAATTGACGCTGTGTATAAGGTACATCTTGTTGATGGCAGTGTGTGGACGTTATTTTGTTAATTTATTGGTGTCTGGTTGTCAGACAAGCACAGGATGTGATAACTATTGAAAGGCAGTCTGGTTCTGCAGTATGTATAGGTGGGTGATACTCGTAATTTTCATAAGTTTATAAGGGGTAAAGTGCTGTGAAGTGGGACTTATATGCAGCACCCTCACCCTCACCCACCCTCACACACCCTCACTCACCCTCACACCCTCGCCCTCACACCCCCTCACCCCCTCACCCTCACAACCCTCTGACCCTCACTCATCCTCACACCCTCACACACCCTCACTCACCCTCACACCCTCACACACCCTCACCCTCACACACACTCACCCTCACACACCCCCACCCTCACACACCCTCACACCCTCACCCTCACATCCCCTCACCCTCCCTCACACCCTCACCCTCACACCCCTCACACCCCTCACCCCCTCACCCACCCTCACACACCCTCACTCACCCTCACCCTCACCCCCTCACCCTCACACACCCTCACCCTCACACACCCTCACCCCCTCACCCTCACAAACCCTCACACACTCACCACCCTCACCCTCACAACCCTCACCCTCACAACCCTCACACCCTCACTCACCCTCGCCCTTACACACCCTCACCCTTACACACCCTCACCCTCACACACCCCCACCCTCACATACCCTCACCCTCACACACCCTCATCCTCACACCCCCTCACCCTCACATCCCCTCACCCTCTCATCCCCTACCCTCCGTCACACACCCTCACACTCACACACCCTCACCCTCCCTCACACCCCCTCACCCTCACCCTCACACACCCTCTCACCCTCACACACCCTCTCCCCCACCCTCACCCACCTTCACCCTCCCACCCCCTCACCCTCACACCCTCACACACCCTCACCCTCACACACACCCTCACCCTCACCCCCCCTCAACCTCACCCCCCCACATCCCCTCACCCTCACCCTTACACACACCCTCACCCTCACACCCCCTCAATCTCACACACCCTCACCCTCACACCCCTTCACCCTCACCCACCCCTTCAACCTCACCCACCCTCACCCTCACACACCCTCACCCTCACTCACCCTCTCACCCTCACACACCCTCTCACCCTCACACACCCACTCACCCTCACAACCCCTCACCCTCACAACCCTCACCCTCACTCATGCTCACCCTCACACCCTCACACCCCCTCACACTCACACCCTCGAACACCCCCTCACACACCCTCTCACCCTCACACACCCTCACCCTCACACCCCCTCACCCTCACACACCCTCACACACCTTCACCCTCACACCCCCTCACACATCCTCACTCACCCTCACACCCCCACACACCCTCACACACCCTCACTGACCCTCACACCCTCACCCTCACAACCCTCTTACCCTCACACACCTGCACCCTCACACACCCTCACCCTCACACCCCTTCACACACCCTCACTCACCCTCACCCTCATAACCCTCTCTCCCTCACACCCCTCACCCTCACCCCCCTCACCCTCACATACCCTTACACCCCCTCACCCTCACACCCCCTCACACATCCTCACTCACCCTCACACCCCCACACACCCTCACACACCCTCACTGACCCTCACACCCTCACCCTCACAACCCTCTTACCCTCACACACCTGCACCCTCACACACCCTCACCCTCACACCCCTTCACACCCCCTCACACCCTCACACACCCCCACACACCCTCACTCACTCTCACACACCCTCAAACACCCTCACCAGCATAGTATAACAAAATATAGCATAGCATAACAAAACACAGCATACCACAGCATAACAAAAAAGCATAGGATAGCAAAACATAGCATAGCATAACAAAACAAAGCATAGGATAGCAAAACATAGCATAACAAAACAAAACATAGCATAGCAAAACACAACAAAGCATAGCATAGCATAACAAAACACAACAAAACATAGCATAGCATAACAAATCATAGCATAACAAAACAAAGCATAGCATAACATAATAAAACATAGGAAAACAAAACACAGCATAGTATAACAAAACATAGCATAGCATAACAAAACACAAACAAAATAGCAGAACAAAACATAGCATAACATAACAAACCATAGCATAACATAACAAAACTAAGCATAGCATAACAAAACATACCATAACAAAACAGCAAAACACAACAAAACATAGCATAGCATAAAAAAACAAAACACAACAAAACATAGCATACATAACAAAACATAGCATAGCAAAGCAAAACACAACAAAACATAGCATAGCATAAAAAAACAAAACACAACAAAACATAGCATACATAACAAAACAGCATAGCAAAGCATAGCAAAACATGGCATAGCATAACAAGACAAAACATAGCATAGCATAACAAAACACAACATAGCATAGCATAACAAAACAAAGCTTAGAATAGCATAGCATAACAAAACATAGCATAACAAAGCATAGCATAACAAAACATAGCATAACAAAACATAGCATAGCATAATAAACACAACAAAACATAGCATAGCATAACAAAACATAGTGTACCATAACAAAACATAGCATAGCAAAACACAACAAAACATAGCATAGCATAACAAAACACAACAAAACATAGCATAGCATAACAAAACAAAGCATAGGATAGCAAAACTAAACATAGCATAGCATAACAAAACAAAGCATAGGATAGCAAAACAAAACATAGCATAGCATAACAAAACATAGCATAACATACCAAACATAGCATAACAAACCACAACAACACATAGCATAACAAAACATAGCAAAACACAACAAAACATAGCATAGCTTAACAAAACACAACAAAACATAGCATTGCAAAGCAAAACATAGCATAATAAAACACAACAAAACATAGCATAGCATAACAAAGCATAGCATACCAAACACAACAAAACATACCATAGCAAAACAAAGCATAGCATAATAAAACACCACAAAACATAGCATAGCATAACAAAGCATAGCATAGCAAAACATAGCATAGCATAGCATAGCATAACAAATCAAAACATAGGATAGCAAAACATAGCATAGCATAACAAAACAAAACAAAACATAGGATAGCAAAACAAAACATAGCATAGCATACAGCATCTTTCAGCACCACCACAGCATCACTCGGGGGCACCACAACATCACAATGCTGTACCACAGCATCACTGAACGCCACAGCATCACTCGCTCGCCATCACAACATCACTCAGCGCCACCACAGCATCAATCTGTGCAATCATTCAACAACAACTGGTTCAAATATGTTCTCTCAATGTTTCAAGCTTTATTACAAATGTAACAAAAAGATGTTAATATTTCACTCCTGTTCTTGGATTTTCGTCACAATAAAATACACTGAACATAATCTTTACAAAAGGTATTTACAATCACTTTTATTTAAGTATTTATTATTAAAAAAAATTAAAAGCCATTGTTATTTGTAATATCAATACATGTAAGTCACGTAAATACAACACATATTGCATTACAAATGCTATAGGTGTCACATTTGCGAAAGTTATAATTATTGGCAGTGTAAATGGCAAAGCTATTAATTTCGCTATTTTCAAAAACAAAACACAAAAAAAAATACCAATAGCTCAAACTTTCCTAATGCGAGACCTATTGCATTGCAAATGCTTGTTATCTTATGCAACTAGGAACCATTGACAAAGCCAATAGTCGTGACTTGTTATAGGTATGATACTTGTTGTATCATATATCTAGATGCAATGACAGAAATGGAAAAATACAAGTCGGGCGGCACAGTATGCTAAGCACAGATTTTCAGCTTGCGTGTTTTTAAGCCACGCTCTTAATTACACTAGCCACGCCCCTATGAGAGACCCTGCCCTCTCTGTTTTTTAATCCCACTAAAAGTCCTGAGGATACCGAGTCACTACTTGAAGTAGAGGACTCCGGTAGAAGCAATTTAAATGATTTTAATCACAAAATATTTCACAAACAATACAGAAACAAGCATTCGTCAAATAAATATGTAAAATGACTTATTTAATTTACAATTCGTTTTTAAAATTCAGAATTTTAATGGAAATGTTGGCGATTTTCTAATTCAATTTGGGGCGCTCATCGTCCATACTGTATTCTGTTTTTGCACTTGCACTGCTCCTACTAAGAAATGTCAGAATACTAACAACTTCTAGCCTTCAATTTGAAACTCCTTCACGTTTACAGACCACTTTACCAATTTACATATATCTTATTAAAACTGTAAGAATTTTTTAATTTCCGAAGCAGTCGTGGATACCCTGAGTAGGCTTCGTGGACACATTGGAATTACCCACTGCATTAGACAACCAGACATGTGTTCTTGCTTCCATGTTAGGCATGCGACTCGCTCCAGGAGGGTTCGCATGCACTTTTTTTATTACATGCCAACTCATTACTTTACTCTCTATTGGAAAAGGTGGTCTGGACAGTTAGGTAAATGAGGAGTTTCAGTGTCAGCTGGGTTAGAAACAGTCACACTTACTGGTTTCCCATTTCCATATGTCTGACTCTTCCCCAGCCCTGACTGCTTTCAAAGACACAAGCCTATGACATAATATTACCACTGTCTTATAGCCCATGAGAGATCGTATCGAGGCATAAAATGGTATCAGTGCTGCCAGTGGTGATGTGAAGTGTGAGATGGTTTGAGTGTAGTGAATTAAAGTGTAAGCATCTTGATTTCCAAAGTAGTACTATGAAATGCAAATGGTACAGAAGAGCAATGGTCCCAGTGGATCAATTCTTAAGAGTAATCTGAATTAAAGTACACTGGACATTAAAACACTAATATGGATATGTATAGAACAATGATATTTAATCACATTGAACTATGAAATGCAAATGGGCAGATAAGTACTGTCACTTTCAGAACACGGTGTCCTCACACCTTAGCGTTCCTCTACTTTTTGAACACATGCAACATTGAGATAGGGTGTCAATCTTTTCGAAGATGCTGGCACCTGTGCACTTGACGAGACCATAGTCCCTATTGCTGTGGCTGGGTTTCTCCAAATAACAATGACCTACTAGGTCACAGCTAATTCTCAATGTTTTAAAAGCTAAAGAACCCCCCCACACCCCAGCAACATGTAAATTGCGCCAAACCTTCACTATGTTCCATTTTCACAACTAGAAAAAATCCAAGAGTTTACTGTTGCTTTAGTTAAACAAGCAGGTCTTTTTTTTTAAAATAACATGAACAACTTTGCTAACTTTTAAAGCATAGCTACCAAGTGGTTCCATGTCATCTATAACATCTTAAGTCAATTCTGGCATTTTAGCCAACAGCACTTTGAGTGCTGGGGTTTCGAGCCCATAATGACAGTGTTAAATGGATCGGAAACTACAAGACCCACCATGCATATCTTGTTTGCTAAAGAACTGAAGCTGTAGATATTATAGTGCCGGTGTAGCACGGTTACAACAAATTTTTTACAACGCACTACCATTACATCGCAACTTTTACCACACAAACCATTACAACGCAATGCGCTGGGGGGCGCTCTAGGATAGGGAATGTATTTAATATACTATCCAACACCTTCCCTGCTATCCACGGGGACTGGAGTTGGAATAGTAAATTAAATAATTCACTATACAGCGCCTAAAAGCATTATGCGTTGTAATGGACTGCGTGGTAAAAACCGCGTTGTAAAGGCATGCGTGGTAAAAGCATGCGTTGTAGTGACACCAATCCATAGTGCCATATGGCAGACATGTGAGCTGCAAAATAAAATGTAGTTCCTTTCTGCCTTTTTTCTTGTCAAGTCTAAAAGACAACGTAGTGGGGGACAGGGTAGAGATAGCTTTTCAAATGGAAATGTGAGCATCTCACTGCAAATGGGCTACAATTAACGCTTCTTGTCAAAACAAATTGACAGAAGAATGTGTGCAGCAGCAGATGAATGTCTTTGTAGAGACACTGAAAGAGAAAAACAATGAGCTGCAAGCCCATTCTCAGTCCAGAGGTTGGCCTGATTTAGTTAGGGCTCCTGTAACACCTTTGTATCCCTTTTAAACATGTGCTGTACAGTGGACCTCTCTGTTTGGTCTATTTAACTTTCTTATAAGTCAATTGTAAGTGCTACCAACAATGCCTGCTAAGAGGCTGCAGTTAAAATCATTGCAATGATACATGGTAGACAAATGTGCGTCTGCCATGTAGAAAAAGCCAATTTTGATATATTCATAAGCTACCCTCCAAGTCTGCCTAGTAAGTCCAGTAACAAGCAATAGTAAAGCCAATAGGTCTTGCATTGGCCAGCAGTCTTTTGGATCTGTCAGTGTTTGGTTTTTTTCATGATTATTGTGCAATTCTTTTATTGGGGAAGCTGCTGGGCCTTTATCAATATATTAAAAAAGACATTGGCTTTAAGCAAAAGAATCTGTTGGTCTAAAAAACACACATCGCCCTAGTAGTCCCTGACACTTAAGCAAAGTATTTTGTATGTGGGTGTGCATCTTGTGAAAGGGTAGATTTATGTCACTCACAGTCAAGTTAGCCAAATGGCTGAAGTGCACTAAAACAATGCCCCATGCCGTATGCGGTAGTGGGTGGAAGAAAAATGTGACAGACTCATTAACAGACCAATGGAGGAAGAGGTCTGTCTGAAAGCCCCAAAAGGATAATATACATATAATTTCAGTAATATAAAAAGATCTTGGCTAGCATTGAACCTAAAAATAGGGAACAGTACATATTGCTATTACACAGTGTAGATCATGCTAGCCTTTTCTCTGAACAGGTCTAGATAGGATTACATTCTTCTTTCCCTATCTCCCCCTTAGGAAAATGCTAGAAAAAAATGTTTCAAGTTATTTCCTACAACATTTTCAAAATCTAGTTTGGCGGTGTGGCCATATTTTTGTCAACCTGAGTGGAAAAGTAACTTTATACAAATTTACTTTATGCTATCTGAACCAGAACTGGCTTAAAGCCGCTCATCACACTGCTACAGGTCAAAAATGGATGTATGATGGTACGACGCATGGTTTTACCACGCGTACTGTTACAACGCGGTTTTTACAACGCAAGTCGTTACCACGACTTGCGTTGTAGGGGTGCGGACTTCGGAATTTTTTAATTTACTATTCCAACACCAGCCTACGTACAGTAGGGAAGGTGTTGGATAGTAAATTAAATTATTCCTTGTCCAGTTGCGCCCTCCAGCGCAAGTCGTGGTTACGGCTTGCGTTCTAAAAACCGCGTTGTAACGGTATGCGAAGTAAAATCCGCGTGGTAAAGGCTGTTCTCCGTCAAAAATACATCATTGCTGGGATTCTTAATGACTCTGGATTAGAGGAAAATTCATTGCCTCTGAGCCCACGAAAAGCAAATTGGTGTTAAGAGCTTTAAGTTATTTGGGGGTGGACAGGGACACCATCTATTTTGACTTGAAAATGCAAGAGATGGGTTCGCCTATTCATTCCAGGGACCCTCCTTTACACCCATCCTCCAATCATAGTAGGAGAAAGAACCCGTTTCACCCGGTCAACGGCTGGGAGAAAACACATCTAAATATGCAAGAGGCAAACGAGCTGAAAACAGGGCTGCCTTGTTGTGATAGCTCGGTAAATTCTTTCACCAGAAGCACATCCATACACAAAGTATTTTCCTGCAGTATTAGGGACAACTATGGCGATATGTGCTTTCGAAGATCCCCAATATTATTTTTCTTTTAGCAAATGTTTTTGATTTTTAGGCTGATGAGGGTTTAGCAGCTTCCCCAAAAATAATATTTTGCAACAATCATGCTAAAATAAAATAAGCATTGACAAAGCCAAACGCTGGCAGCTACACCAGACCTATTGGCTTTGCCAATGCTTGTGTTACTAAACGTTCTTACTTTTCATTGTGGAAAATGTCACTTGCGATCCTGGTTTCTGTTACACAAGTTACCATGTGTCATATTCACTAACTGCATTTAGTAATATTTTTAGTAGTACTGCAGTAGTACACTTACATACTACAAAATGCTGTTCACCAACCTACGTACCCAAGTTTCACCTCTGCTTCTCCAATCTGTTTCTGTGCACAGTCTCCACACACATGAGTATACATTGTAATAGTAGATGTGGGAAGGACAGAGGTGAGTGGCTGAAAAATAGGGAATACCTACTACTAAAATGGAATGTTTTAGGGAGGATTAAGGAGGAATTAAAGGTGGAGGAAGGGATTTAGGAAGGGATGTGCACCCGCCCGCAAAAGAGTAGGCACATTCCTATTCAAGCACTGCACTTCTAAAGTTACTGTGCCCAAAAAAGAACGGAATCGGCGGGGCGGGGAAGACCAGCAACTGTGATGGCGGCGCTCGAGTAGAGCTCTGTATCCTGCCGGCCTAAAACCATGTATAATCCAACAAATATCGACCTGGAGCCCCGGATTGCTGCGTGCCTGTACTTTCAGAGACCCCGGGCCGTTTTGAGCGAGAAACAGTGAGCCTGTGCCTGATCGGGTGGAGAAACAACGTGAGGGCGGCGCCGGCGACAGAAGGCCTATGAGGCCGGGGACTCGCGTAGCTTGGCGCTGCGGCAATCCCTTGCAGTGCAGTCGGGACCGGTATGACTAGGAGGCACCTGGGGCGTCCTTCTTGCCACCACTCCCCAGCAGAGACTGAAATGTAAGGCGGAGGGCCCGGGGGCCTCGGGGCAGTAGTGGCTGTGGTGCGGTGCGCTGAAGAGGTCACAGCTGTGACAGAGTGACCGCCGGAGCCTGGAAAGAGATCTCTGAATGTGGCCCAGAGGATTCGCTGCTCGAGGGGGCTTCTTCTGCGGTATTCCGCCTATCTCTCCCCCACCCTCCTGAATTGACCCTGCGAGACCGAGGGGAAGCCGCTGGGACTCGGGGAGCTGCCGAAAACGAAAACTCTTCCACGTGCCATGACTGGAGGGTCTTGTCCAGCGCTGCAGTTGGGAGGAAATATCACCTGGGCATCCACCTCTTTAATGGAGAAGTCTCTGACATTGGTGTCTTTTTCCCTCTTACCTGCATCTTGCTGGTCCCCCCTGATCCCCTCACTTTAAAGCAGTGCAAAGAACAGGCTTTATCCAATGCGCACAATTTTTTCCCTAAGGCCAGCGACGTTCCCACCGATGGACCTGAGAAGAATATCGTAGTCCACAGGAGCTTGACTACGGCGTCTGCCCACTCTACTGGTGCTTTGCTCTGAAGATTAACAGGGCTCCATTGGACACTAGAGGCAACATGCTTGGGTAAGACAGGCATCCTCCACGGATGTACAGAATAGTTGCATCTTCCACAATCACTGAGGCCTGGTGAGGGACGGTCCGAAGAGGAGACAGGATGGGCCCGTAGAGATGATTGCGATATGGCAGTGGCGAAGGGGTCTCAACAATGCACCAGACCATGCTGGACAAGGTTGCCCTTTCCAAGGCAGAGAGCCTAGAGGAACAGAATGTTGATCAGGGCACAAAGAAGCAGGCTGATGAGCGTGCCCCTTCCCTTCAAGATATTATGGAAGCCATATAGGTGGTCCTTACCACTTTGGAACAAAAAATAGACTATGTTACCTCAGAAGTGACCCTAATACATGCAGACCTGTGAACGTTGGGGGAGAGGATGAAAACTGCTGAAAACTCTGTCTCGGATCTTCAATCCTCTGCTAAAGTATTGAAAGAGTAGGTAAAGAAACTTCAGGTTGGGACGAGGGAAATGGAGGCCCGGCTAGAAAATTACAAAGGGAGGGCGCACAGAAACAATGGACCCGATTTACAGAACTAACTTAAGTCAAAATCCTGAACTTACTACTTTTGATAATCACAGAAGGCATTTAGTAGTAGTAAAGTTAGGATTTTGTATTAAGTCTGTCTTAAGTCTGTCCTTATTTTGTCTTAAGTCTGTCTTAAGTCTGTCTTGCCAATGTGCAACATTCCGTCCATCCTCTTGTGTGTTTTGGTGTTCGCCGTATGTGGGAAGGGTATGCCAAGACGTGGGTACCATGCTCACTACGCCACTGGAGTCAAGCTATCCTGGCTGATGACGGCTGATAGCCAGAAACCGGTCCTAGGATGCTTGATTCAGGTCCAGGGAAGACATGGCTTGGCAGTTCAGGCTGTACTATTCCCATGAGGCACAAGGTCAAGACTGTTTTGCATCTGGCCATGTCTGAACTGGGGTGGCGGTGTGATCAAAATAACGATGCATTAAACCCGGATCTGTGACTTGGGGTGAATGTTTTGCCAATGTGCAACATTCCGTCCACCATCTTGTGTGTTTTCTTGTTCGCCCTGTGTGGGAAAGGTATGCTCAGACGTGGGTCCCATGCTCACTACGCCACTGGAGTCAAGCTATCCTGGGTGATGACGGCTGATAGCCAGAAACCGGTCCTAGGATGCTTGATTCCGGTCCAGGGAAGACATGGCTTGGCAGTTCGTGCTGGACTGTTCCCATGAGACACAGGGTCAAGACTGATTTGCATATGGCCATGTCTGAACTGGGGTGGCGTGGTGAGCAAAATAACGATGGATTAAACCTAGATCTGTGACTGGGGGTGAAGATTTTGCCAATGTGCAACACTCCGTCCATCATCTTGTATGTTTTGCTGTTCACCCTATGTGGGAAGGGTATGCCCAGACGTGGGTCCCACGCTCACTACGACACTGGAGTCAAGCTATCCTGGCTGATGACGGCTGATACCCAGAAACCGGTCCTAGGATGCTTGATTCCGTTCCAGGGAAGACATGGCTTGGCAGTTCGGGGTGGACTGTTCCCAAGAGGCACAGGGTCAAGACTGATTTGCATATGTCCATGTCTGAACTGGGGTGGCGTGGTAAGCAAAATAACGATGGATTAAACCTAGATCTGTGACTGGGGGTGAATGTTTTGCCAATGTGCAACATCCCGTCCATCATCTTGTGTGATTTGCGGTTTAAGTCTGTCTGAAGTCTGTCTTAAATCTGTCCTAAGTTTGTCTTAAGTTTGTCTTAAGACTGTCTTAAGTCTGTCTTAAGTCTGTCTTAAGCCAAACTTAAAACAAAATCCTAACTTTACTACTACTAAATGCCTTCTGTGAATACCAAAAGTAGTAGGACAGACTTAAGACAACATCTTAACTTTACTACTACTAAATGCCGTCTGTGAATACCAAAAGTAGTAAGTTTAGGATTTTGTCTTAAGTTAGTTCTGTGAATCGGGCCCAATGTCCGTATCTTGGGTGTGCCGGAACAGGCGGATGGTCCAGCAGCGGACTTCTTCTTTCAAGATCTAATACAGAATCACCTGCAGCCCCGCCCACTCTCCCGCTATTTCTCTGTGGAAAGGGCCCACAGGGTGCTGGGTGGTCCCCCCAAACCTGGAGCCCCTCAACGCCCTATCCTAGCCAGAATATTCAACTACAGGGACAGAGAAATAATTCTGCAAACTGTGCACTCCTTCCCCCTACGAAATTCGAAAACTCTACAAGTACATTCTTTCCGGATTTTAGAGTTAAAGTCCAGAAAATGAGTAGGTCCTTCCTGGAAATAAAAAGGGTGCCCCAGGAAGAGAATATCAAGTACGCCATGATCTTTCCAGCAAAACTCAGAATAATGACGGATGGGAAAGACTGGTTCTTCTCGTCTCCAGAGGACACGTGGGACTGGTTTGAACGATGGCAAATGCATGACCCCTCGCAACATGACTCGAGGCGTCGAGAGCGGGGGCTGGATGATTAACAAGATGCCCTCGACTACAGGGAAGGCCCCCTGCAGGACTAGTGTCGCTCTCAGTTGTTTGTCTGTGCAGTGGGTTCCTCATCTACTGTTGTTTCCCGAGGTCGTGATCGGGTGCTGTTCGGGACTGCCTGGGACTCGGCGATGAAGCTGCTCTCACCAAGTAACTTTGCTCTGGAGATGGGGCGTACATTATTGACTGTTGGACCAATGAAATTCTTACTGTTATTACGCTATAGTTTAACTTCACTCACCACGGAACATAGTCCGCTTCTTGCCGGGGGGTCACAAGCTTTCATACATGGGCATTCTGGTTTGAATTGGGGTATTATAAGATCTTGGGCTGGGGTTGATGGGGCCATGTTCCCTCTATAAAGTTTTATGGGGTTGGGTAAACAGGGGCTCTGCACATTTGGGGGTCTACATTTTGGAGACAACGTTGCAGGGAGTCAGGGAGGGGGAAGGGATTGGGTGGTTTCCCAAGTGTTTGTTGCTTTGTCGTTCAATGTTTAATTTATTTTGCAATGCTGTTCTCGGACAGTGCAATAGAGGTACCTATTTTGACAGTAGATCACCCAACACTAGACCATGTGACTTACTTGACCATGTTGTTGTACTTTTTACTAGTAATGAGGGACACAACAACGTTGTATAAGTGTTGGGTCCGGGCCTGGAGCCCCCCATTACACCTCATAAATGGCCAGAAAACAGGAACAGCCTTCACGACTGGACCGACTTAAATTGCTTTCATGGAATATTAACGGGCTTGGGGATAGAATAAAGAGATGGATTGTCCTACAATACTTAAAGAGGCAGGCCCCTGATTTGGTCCTGCTGCAGGAAACTCACATAGAAGGTTCCTCATACTGCGCTCTGAATAGGTAGGGGTATAAGCTGGTGGTGCATGCAGGCTACACTAAAGGCTCTAGGGGGTGGGGATTCTTCTCTGTAAGTCTTCCCCCTTTCAGGTCCAGACCGTTACACGTGATGACTTGGGCAGATTCGTGATGCTGACCGGCACCTGAGAAGGCATCACTTCACTGTACATTCCACCTTGACTTCACCTCCCGGCCCTTACTGATTTGGGTGCACATCTGCTCATTTTGCCGCATTAAATGGTGAAAGCTATAGGCGGCCAGCAAGGCCGGAAGAGCTGGCTGGGAGAGCGCTGGGAGAATTTTTAACAGCAATGGGCCTGTTGGATCTATGGAGAACCTACAATCCGTTCTCACTCTAGTACACCTTTCATTCGGGTATGCAAGTGAGTTTGTCATGTATAGATTATGTGTTTTGTAGAGCAGGCCAGCTTTCCCGGTTTAGGGAGGCCAACTCCCTAGGGATGGTAGTGAGACAAAATATCGAACTTAAAATATCGATATACAATAATATCGATGTTTTAATTTCGATAGTAAAGAATATCGATGTCCAAAATATCGACAGACAGAATATCGTTTTTGTAAGGTATGTATGTTACTAATCTCGAATGTTACTAATATCGAAATTTTGTTTAGTGTTATGTATTTTAATGTGTTGTTTATATGTTTGTTAAACATGTTTTGTAATGTATGTTTGAAAATTTGTAAATTTGTTTACATTTTGCGTTTTAGTATCAGAGCGGGTTGTGGGTTTATAGGGGAATAGGGTGGGAAGTAATTTAATAATAATTAATTAATTAATATATGTTTGTAAATATTTTTAATTAATACTTAATTGGTAATTAATTAATATTAATTAGTTAATTAATTAATTTAATTTTGTACATATTTTTAATTAATAATTAATTGGTAATTCATTAATATTAATTAGTTAATTACATTAATTAGAGTAATTTTTTTATATATATAATTTTTTGTTATTGTTAATTCATTAATTGGGTAACTATAATATTAATTAGTAAATTAAATTATTTACAGCTAATGTGCTTATATATTTACTTTATTGTTATTGTTAATTAATAAATAATTGATAATTAAATAATATTAATTATGTAATTGAATTATTTAGAGTTCATGTGCTAATATATTTAATGTGTTGTTATTGTTAATTAATAATTAATTGGTAATGAAATAATATTAATTATGTAATTAAATTATTTAGAGTTAATGTGCTAATATATTTATTTTTTTGTTATTGTTAAATAATAATTAATTGGTAATTAATATTTATTAAGTGAATAAATGATATGATTTATTTCTGTGTAGTGGGTTGTGTGTTTATAGGGGGATAGGGTGTGATATATTTAAATGTAATTAATTAAAGAGATTGTAATTTTCTTTGGTATTTATTGTTAATTAATTAGTAATTAATATGTGTTATTTAGTTCTTTTATAATTACATCAATTTAGTAATATCAATTGTTATTAATTGATTAATTGAAATTTATATTAATTGTCTTTTTTATATGTGTAGTGTGTTGTGTGTTAAAGTGGGAGTAGTGTGGGAATTAATTTTTACCCCCATGCTATCCAACGCTTTCCCTACTGTTGCACCCTCTGGAGTGTGAATAGTAAATTTTTACCCCTACGCTATCCACCGGGGAAACAACCTTTACAACGCAAGTTTTACAACGCATACCATTACAACGTAAGTATAGGTAAGTATATAATAATATTTTAAATTTTATATGTTTTAGTTTTTTTAAGGGGTATTTTTAGGGTTCAGGGTCAGTTTTCAGTTTTTGGGTAAAAGGGTATTTTTAGTGTTCAGGGTCAGTTTTCAGTTTTTGGGTAAAGGGGTATTTTTTGGGTTCAGGGTCAGTTTTCAGTTTTTGGGTAAAGGGGTATTTTTTGGGTTCAGGGTCAATTTTTAGTTATTGGATAAAGGGGTATTTTTTGGGTTCAGGGTCAGTTTTCAGTTTTTGGGTAAAGGGGTATTTTTAGGGTTCAGGGTCAGTTTTGGGTTTCTGGGTAAAGGGGTATTTTTTGGGTTCAGGGTCAGTTTTCAGTTTTTGGGTAAAGGGGTATTTTTTGGGTTCAGGGTCAGTTTTCAGTTTTTGGGTAAAGGGGTATTTTTAGGGTTCAGGGTCAGTTTTTAGTTCTTGGATAAAGGGGTATTTTTTGGGTTCAGGGTCAGTTTTCAGTTTTTGGGTAAAGGGGTATTTTTAGGGTTCAGGGTCAGTTTTGGGTTTCTGGGTAAAGGGGTATTTTTTGGGTTCAGGGTCAGTTTTCAGTTTTTGGGTAAAGGGGTATTTTTAGTGTTCAGGGTCAGTTTTCAGTTTTTGGGTAAAGGGGTATTTTTAGGGTTCAGGGTCAGTTTTGGGTTTTTGGATAAAGGGGTATTTTTTGGGTTCAGGGTCAGTTTTCAGTTTTTGGGTAAAGGGGTATTTTTAGGGTTCAGGGTCAGTTTTTAGTTCTTGGATAAAGGGGTATTTTTTGGGTTCAGGGTCAGTTTTCAGTTTTTGGGTAAAGGGGTATTTTTAGGGTTCAGGGTCAGTTTGGGGTTTTTGGGGTACAGGCGTACAGGGTAAAAATAAAATAAATTTATATTTAAATTAAATCAATTAAATGAAATTAAAAAAATTAAAATTACATTAAATTATTACATTTTTAATTTATTTTAAATGTATATGTATTAGTTTTAATTTTTAATTATGTTTTAATGTTTTTATTTAATATTTGTAAAATTATATGTATTTTAAAAATAATTTTACATTATTATTTATACATTTAAAAAAACGATATTTTGAATTTCGATATTTTTGTACTACGGTATTAATTTTTCGATATTTTTGTACTTACCTTTATGAAGATATGACTCCGATATTTTTGATTTCGATATTTTTGTGTCGATATTTTTGTATGTAGATATTCTGTCTGTCGATATTATGTCATAGATTCCCTAGGGGCATCTCAGATCATTCCCGGGTGATAGCTACATATGACGATAGTCTCTCTGAACATAGTGGTGAAATGCGGCTTAACCCCTGGTATTTTAGGCTCCCTAAGAATTGGGAGGGATTAATTGAAGCAACAGAAAACTATTTTAAAGAAAATGTGGGCTCAGTGGATTCAGCCTCCACGTTGCGGGAGGCATATAAAACAGTTGTTAGGGAGCAGCGAGTATCTATGGTTGCTGGGTGTA
Source organism: Lissotriton helveticus (assembly GCF_964261635.1). Classification (NCBI taxonomy): domain Eukaryota; kingdom Metazoa; phylum Chordata; class Amphibia; order Caudata; family Salamandridae; genus Lissotriton; species Lissotriton helveticus. The sequence goes on along the minus strand of NC_136068.1, from coordinate 1,694,111,626 downwards.
AGAAAGAAAAGCAGAAACAGTAACTTGTCCTAGAAGATGATGAAATAGCCCAACTGAAGTAAGAGCTAGTGACTGCAGTATCCCCAAACTCAAACATAAATTGCTCCTTAAGCAGAAGGAATATAAAGATATCGTCGAAGAGGCAGCTGAGGCTCACTATTGAGCCACGCAGTGTAAGATCTATGAAATAGGGGATCAAGCGAGCAAGCTTCTGGCGTTGCTGGACTGACAAGAGCAGGACTCTAAGTGGGTTTCTGAGATTGTCACAGAGGGTGGTGATCTCCTTAAGGACAGGAAAAGTATAGCAGGGGCCTTTGCAGAATACTTCCAAGCAATATACACATCTGCAAGTGTATATTCAGGAGGCGAGGCAAGAGCGTTGTTGTCTACCCTTAGACTCCCTGTGTTGAATGATGCAGAGGAGGAGGGGCTTGAGTTGGGTGTGACGAAAGATGAGGTTACCAAGGCAATTGGTGCCTTCCAATCGGGAAAGGCGATAGGACCGTGTGGCCTTCCAATCAAATTGTTTATAATTAATGTGTCTACCATTGCCCCTTATTTAATAGATATGTATAAAGAGAGTGTGGTTGACTGCATTCTTCCTGAGGCACAAAGACTGGGCGAATGTGGTGGTGATTCACAAATAGGGCAAACCTCCAGAACGATGCAGATCGTAATGGTCGTTCTTGAATCCAGAAGTGAAAATATTGGCAAAAATGTTGGCCACACGCTTGTCACCCCTCCTCCATAAATTGATCCATCCCGAACAGTCAGGATTTATGCCGGGCAGAAACACGGCGCTCAATTTGCGGAGGCTTCATGGGGTTTTGGGTAGAGCTCAAACTATATAAGAAGATGCTGTAATTATTTCTTTAGATGCAAAAATGGCATTTGATCTGATAGAATGGCCCTATCTCTTTACGGGGTTAGAACAATATGGATTTGGCCTGAAATATCTGTCTTGGGTAAGGCTGCTGTACTCGGAACCCCTTGGCAAGAGTGATGGTGGATGGGGTCGCTCAGCAACCTTTGTCCTGCATAAAGGGATGCAGTAGGGATGTCCGCTCTTGCCTTTGATATTTGCTTTGGTCCTCGAGCCGTTGGCAATCTGGATCAGGGGAGATCCCCTCATTAGAGGCTTGAACTGGACAGGGAATTGGGAAGATAGAATTTCCCTTTATGCAGATGATATTTTATTGAATTTGGCCCGGCCCTATCATTCCATCCATAGAATATTCCACATATTTACCCTGTTTCAGAAGTATTCCATTTATACAATAAGTGATGATAAATCCTCAATCTACATTCTTTCTGGGAGAGATATTAGACTACCCACACATTGCGGTGCCAAAACTGTTATGGAGGGCTTTCTCTATTAGGGAATTTATGTTACGATGGATCAGGTGGCCTTCTATGATAATAAATTGACCCCGCCTCTGCACCGTCTACAGGCTGCTGCACAACACTGGACGTTACTGCCCTTCACACTATTGGGCAGGCCAGCTTTATATAAGATGATGGCTCTGCCCCGATTTGTTTACGCATTACAAAATACGCCCTTCCAACCAAATATTTTCAGGCTGTAGAATCAGAGGTCAGGACCCTTTTGTGGAATGCTGGAAATCCTTGTATCTACTTGACTAAGCTCACAAAGAGCTGGTACGATGGTGGGATTGCTCTTCCGGCACTCAGGAGTTACTACTGGGCTTCACAACTAGCTGTCACTAATCACTGGGTGCATTGGCTGGTCAATGAACCTGCTTATAGGATGGATAGGGATAATATGGTAAATGGCTCTGACCAACGGGCACTGCATGGAGGGCGGAAGAATGCCCCAGTATACACCCCGACCGCAACTACGGTGGCATTGTGGCATACTGCGACCTCCGCCTTGAGCTGGAAAAATAGGATTACCCTTGCCACCCCCCTCTTTGATTCTGATTGATTGGGGATCCAGGCTCATAGCCCCGGGTTTCACAAGTGGGATTTCATTGGGTTCTTAACAGTAGGTGACTTATGGGGAGACGCTTCGTGGGGAACTTTGGACAGCCCTGGGGATACCTGCAGTGGGAGCAGGCACCAGGAGGCTCTGGGGATACCTGCAGTGGGAGCAGGCATCGGGACTCGGTTTCCCAGCAGCGAACGGAGCCGCGAGCAGGAGCGGCAGCCCCTCCCCCCTCCCCACCGAGACTTCAATTGCATCTCGCGCCTCCCGCTTCGCCGGAGACGCTTCGTGGGGAACTTTGGACAGCCCTGGGGATACCTGCAGTGGGAGCAGGCACCAGGAGGCTCTGGGGATACCTGCAGTGGGAGCAGGCATCGGGACTCGGTGTCCCAGCAACGAACGGAGCCGCGAGCCGGAGCGGCAGCCCCTCCCCCCTCCCCACCAGGACTTCAATTGCATCTCGCGCCTCCCGCTTCGCGGGAGACGCTTCGTGGGGAACTTTGGACAGCCCTGGGGATACCTGCAGTGGGAGCAGGCACCAGGAGGCTCTGGGGATACCTGCAGTGGGAGCAGGCATCGGGATTCGGTGTCCCAGCAGCGAACGGAGCCGCGAGCAGGAGCGGCAGCCCCTCCCCACCGGGTCTATTTAGCCACATCAGGTGTCCCGCAACGCGGGACGCGTGCGGGTCGGCGCCGGGCTAAGCCCGGGCAAAGGGCGGGCCCTCTACGGCCCTCAGAGGCCAGAGGAGGACGGGACGGGCCACCCCACTTGATTCTTTCCAAGGAGGAGGTATAGAGTCGTTTTAATTTCTTATCTGTCTTGCACTGTACTGCCTATTGTCGCTTTTGGACTTTTGGAGTTTTTTATTTCTATTAACCATGTCCATCTGGGAGGAGCTGAATGCCCTGTGTGGCACCAAGTATGTCCCGGACGTATTAACACCCCCTATTATGGGTAGAGACGCTGACTATCTAAACGGCACTCCTCGGGATGTACCTCTACCTTTTAATAAAGACCAATCTCAAGTCAATACACTGCCCCGGGGTCCAAATTGTAAAAGGAAGCACGACGAGGAAAAAGACAATGAGAACCAATCTAACGTTCAAAAATCGTGCACCAGCTCTACACCATCCCCCTCTAACCCAATTACATCAATGGTGGATAAGGCTGTGTATAGAACAGATGATCCTTTATCGCCCCTCCAATTGTCGTTACTGGCTCAGTTTGAGCAATTGTTAATATCAGCCATATCACCCCTGGTTACAAAAATTAACGATCTAGGGGACAGGCTGACCAGTATTGAAAAAACAATTAAAAGGAACTCTCTACCAGTCAACAAATCAGTTATACCTATTTGCCCTAATCCTCCCATCAACCACGAAAAGTCTAAGTCCACTGTATGTAGGAACGTCCAAACTCTAGAACTGCCTCTTATTACACCTATCCCAACTGGCCCTAAACTAACATTATGTTCTGCATTAATACCTCATATACCGGCCAGGACCACTTTAGAAAGAAGGCATCGCATCAATTTACCTCCCGAAGCCGCCCCATACATGACTGTCCTCTCTGGGGTCCCTGCACTTAGCCAGGGCAAACTCGAAACACACCAGGACCTGCTAAATAAGGTCATTTTCTGGCTAAAGCACAACAGACCCCTGCCACCTGACCTAGATGGTGGAATCCTGAGCGTTAGGAGGGTGGGGTGGCTAGGTACGTTGCCCAAAGACATCTCGGGGGACTTGGTGTTAATCAAATTTAAGAATAGGAACACTGTCCCCTACCATCGATTTTGCAAGCCAAAAGAGGGAGAGGGCCCCATTTGCATTCAGGACTTGTTTGATTTCTATCCGAGCTTCCATTACCAAGACCAATGACAATGAACTATAATTCCTGGAGAAGGGGATTTTGTGTATTCTGTGCCATTAACCCCCTAGCCTCTAATTAGCCTTGAATATGCATGAACATTGATTAGTTGATTTGTCACACTGATTTAATCCTGTTTTAATAGTTGATATTAACCTCATAATGAAATGTTGAGATATTTATTTATGTATTGTTGTTGCTTTTATGGTTTTTTAAACTAAAATCGAATAAAGCTAATCTGATCTGATCTGACTTATGGGCAAGAGGCAGGGTGGTCCCGTTTAGCGATCTACAATGTGATCATGATCTGAATCTGGGGGAAACCTTTTGATACCTTCAGGTGCGTAGCGCATTGTATTAAGCTGAACCCATGGGCACTGTCCTCCCAGCAGCCTCGCCATTGGAAGATAGACTTCTTGATGATTATTTAAAGGACAAAGTAATCTCCTTAATCTATAGGTAGATTTTAAATAAATCCTCGGATGCCTTAGGGAAGATCAGTTCTAAGTGGGTGGAGGATGTGGGAAATCTAGACAATGAAGGGTAGCAGGAAGCACTGGCATCTCCTCGAGAGGTTGCGGTTCGCTCCAGATTTAAATTGGTTCAGCTTAAGTTCCTCCACAGAGTTTATTATAAAAGCTTTGCATTAACCAGGATGGGTTTCCCTTGGGAATGTAGTTGTGAAATGTAATATAGCCAGAACTTGAAAGGGAGACACGGTTTCCAAACTCTGTGACTGGGAAATGGATATCGACTGGTGTATGCAAACGGAGAGGGTGGTCAATCAAAGGAGGGGTTGCCCCTAAAAGTGGACCAAGACCTGGGGTGACTGGAACAAAGGAGGGGAATGTTGTGTGAGTCGTCACTTTATTATATGCTGTCATGTGTTTGTTTTTCTTAAACAATAAAAAGATTTATTAAAAAAATTTAAAAAAAACAAAACATTAGTAAACGTACTCCAGCTCAGAGCTGAAGCAAGTCCAACAACACATATGGCCAGCCACTGGAACTACAATACTCTCCCATTGAAAATAATGGAGGGAGAGCCTTTAAAAAAAAACATGGGAAATATAGTTAGAATAAATTAAATAATTTAAAATAGTTACACATATAAATATGTTCAAGTTACTTTTAAACAAATCTGAAAATAAAGCATGTTTTAATTTTAGTTTAACATTTTTAATTTAAAATGTAATGTAACATTATTTTTTATTGAATATATAAAATTGTTTTAATTAATTTCCTACATCACATTTAAAATTTAATAATACATAATAAAAGATTGTTTTTTTTTACTTTAGGTTTGATTTTTTAAAATGTAAACTTAAAAGAATAACTGTCATTTAATTTGATATATTCCAAATAATTATATTTTAAATTTAAATTGCATTTCTGTCTTGTTTTTTTTTGTTTTTTTTTTTTTATCTTTTTTTTTATTGCAGGAAAAAGAAAACAGCATCGCATTGCGTACAAATTTCAGAGGGAAAAATTATCCAAACAAACAAAGAATTTAGACATTAGATAGATTATTGAATAAATACAGAGGATACCACTGTACATTCTCAAAAAGAAAATAAATTGTTTTAGTTGCTGCCGGTATATTTTAGATCAAATGAAAGTATCCCACATTTTTTGCCTCGCTTTCAATGACTTAATACCCCTTAGTTTAGCCAACGAAAGTTCCATCGTGTGTATTTCATTGATAAGATTCCACCAGTCCATGATTTTGGGTGGTTCCTTAAAGATCCAAGTCCGTGCAATAACCAACCTAGCACATGCAATAGCAATAGTAATCAAGTCTTTATGTTTGTGATTTGTATCTTGTATGTCTAACAATACTAAATGTGCCGAGAGTGTTGGAAATACAATTTGTCTACTGTTTAAAGCCTCGGTTAAATCTTTCCAAAAAATTAACAGTGCCGGGCATTCATAAGCATGTGTTCTATACCAGCAGCTTCTAAGTTGCATTTGGGGCATTTAGTTCGCTCGCTATTTCCAGAGGTCCAACTAGCAATTCTTTGTGGAGTATAGTATATTTGAGTCACTGTTCTGTATAGTTGAAGTCTCAAACTGGACGATTGAACAATTAAGTTTATTTGTTTAAGCGAGCGTGCTATCTGACTAGGGTTGATGTTCACACCTAGTCGATTAGTCCATTTTTCCGCCAGGTTTTCACAGTCTCCTTGCTTGTGACTACATAAGTAAGCATAGCTCTTGCTAATAAATGATTTAGTATATTTAGAATAAAGATGTTTTAGGGTATCCGAGTTTTCTATTTTCTCAATTTTCATTTTATTAACCAAAAAGTCTTTCATCTGTATGTATTTAAAATACATAGTATCTCTAATATCTGTCTTGTTTTATATAGAAAATAATTTACATTAATATTTAACATAATAATATTTCTACCATTCTTTTCAAGTTTAATAACACTTTGTACTTTCCCCTATATTTCACCATTGTGATATGTACACGACTGTGGTGGAGATCTACATATGGTAAAGTATCGAGAAAATGTAAAAAATTATTAAACTTGGAAAAAATCACCTAAATATTAATATAAATTAATTTCATAAATGTATTCTTAATGTAGAAATTAATGTTAAACTGCTACAGTACTATTAACTTAATGTTGAATTAATAATTCATTAATTTAGATACACATTATTAAATTATAATCATTTTATGAAAGATGTGTAAAATAAATCCCACATAAAGTAAACACATATAGCTATTATTATGTATTGATATTTATTCAAAGTGAGATATACAATTATTTAAAAATATTTAAATTATATTTCAAAAAAGGTGATGTTGCATTAATGTTTTTAATTCAAATGTGTTAATAAAATTAATTAAAATAAACAACAGTTTATTTTGAGATTGTTTTAATTCAATGAAGTTTTTTTATAGTTTAAACTATTTTAAATAATGTAATTTAACATTATATTCTGTGAGGTTCTTTTTTAAGCCACTGTTCTAATTATTTTCTATGGCGGGTGTTGTAGTATGAGTGGTTGGCTATGTGTGGTGCTAGACTAACTACTGCTCCTTTTTAGCAGTAGTAACTTACACTTGCAAATTTGATTACATATTAAGCCTATCCTTATGAATAACTTTACACTTACAGGTGCAAATTGCTTACAAGTATGGTACTTTTGTGAATAGCCCACAAGTGTTTCTATGAGGCAAACTGATAATGTGGTATGTGTCAGTCAGCGGTTCTTCTTATGAAGCATGTCACCCTATTCTTCCTTCATATGTCCCATGGGACATAGGGAGCAGCTGTGTGTCTGCCACCATGTCTTCCTAATTCCTATGTCAATATGTGCTTGATGTCACATTTCTAAATGTCATCGTATGTACTCATCTGTCCTTGTTTGCTTGTGCCCTAATGCTCCATGTTCATATAACTTTCTAGTGACTTAACACCCCATGTTACCATGTGTTTCCAGTAAATAAATAACTCATGTTCCAATAGCTTTCTAATCATCTAATAACCCAGATTGCTGTGTATTTGTTTTGGTCTATTGCCCAAGGTTACCATGTGTTTCTATTTTCCACATCACCTGAGTCATATTCCTAAAGATGACATGTGATCCCACATCGCCTTCCATTGGATATATTTTTCAAGATCTGACCCACTGATCCTAGAAAGCTATGTGTTCTTGCTGCAGATTGCCTATCACAGTACCGTCTAGTATTTTGTGAAATCTATAATTTGATATACATCCTTTAGGAGGGTCATCTCATGTTTTATACATCGATTTTAAGTTGACATTGGTACTCGCATTGATCTCAGAAGAATGCAAGACTGAGTCTATGTTCAATCTGAACAGCACAAAGAGATTGCAGTAGTGAACTCTTAAATCACCGAACTATCTTACCAGTTTCCATACTTACCACATGGAACTGCCAGGAAGACCCAGAGCAACAGGAGCATTTTGGTCGCCATTACTGAAAATGAAGCGGAGATAGGTGATGGTTAGTAGTGGTACTTGGGAATGGAAGGTAGATGGAATTGGCGATGACTTGTACTGTTTGCTATTGTAACGACTCTTACTTATTTCAGAGCTACACTGAGGTGTAGGTATGCTTGCTCTCTCTCGCTCTCTCGCTCTCTCTCTCTCTCTCTCTCTGTATACATATATAATCATGGAAAAAACCACGGGTTACAGGACCTTTATAGTTAGGCTGATATTTCAATAGTACAAAACCTGTGAAATTCAGCTGTTATACTTACTATAACTCGCAACCCGCAATGCACTGCCGATGACATCACATATTACATAACTCATGACATGGTCAGTGACATCACTGAATATATCACTGATGACATCATCCACATAATCTCTGATGCACCTACTCACATCCTAATATAACCTTTCATACACCCACTCCAAATTTCAGACTTCCATTCTCGAAACCATTGACATACCAATACCAGTATGTACATACCCACTCACTGATACATAGGTCTCCACACATCCACTCACTCACCCATACAATCACTCATACACCCAGTCACTCACCAATACAGACATTGATATATCCTCTCATACACCCATCCAGACACTCACACACTGTCAGTCACCCATAGATCTACTCACACACCTAGTTACTCACCCAAAGAGTCAATCACACTACCACTTACTCACCTATACAGTTATACACACACCACCTCACCTATTCATACAGATACTAACACATACTTACTCTCATATACAGTCACTGAAACAGGCACACACTCACCCATTCAGTCACTCTCACAATCACTCACTCACACATACAGTCACTCATGTACTTCAACACTCACATATACTGCCTCTCACATATGCAGTTACTCATTCATATACCATATACCACTGAGACATCTATTCACTCACTGACACAGCCATGTGCACACTCACTCACCCATGCAGCCCCTTGCACCAGCACTCATGAACCGATACACCCAGTGATTCATCCACTCACACATAAATGTATAATGTATAATGTATAAACCATTTTATAGCGCGCTCCGTTACTGGAGAGTATCCTGGCGCGGGAAGAAGAAAAGCAGACACATTCACACAGATCTCACACACACCCTCACCCACCCACACAGACACTCAGGTACTCATACAGGTACACATACAACCAATCAATAACCCTATATAGAGACTCATGTAGCTACTCACCAACCCATGCAGCCACGCACACACCAACTGACAGACTGATACAGACATTCATGCAGATTAGTCACTCACCCATACATTCACTGAGACACATATAATCACTCACTAACAGTCAGTCACACACCCACTGAATCATCCATACAGACACTCATACACCCATTCATTCTTCAATACACCTTGGCGTATATATATAAAACATTCTTCAACTTTTCAGAAACACTCCATCTCACTGGATGATGACATAAGCGATGTCATTTTGAGTTGTCATCAGTGATGTCATCAGTGATGTCCCTGACCATGTCATGAGTAATATAATATATGATGGTATCAGTAGTGCATTGCGGATATGCGTGTAATAGTTAGCTCAGCTACCTATACCAGCTGAATTTCACACGTTTTGAACAAGTGAAATGTCATCCTAACTACAGCGTCCCTATAACCTATAATGTTTTTTCCCATGAATTTCTAAGGTTTTTTAAAAGCTAATTCCTAACTATAATGTCCCTAAAACCTTTGGTTTTTTTTGTGGATTTCTAAGGTTTTTTAACTAGCAATTGTGTTTGCAAAGTGGTGGAGAAACGGGGCTGGGTCTCAAACCAGCTCTCAAGAATTCTGCTGCTTAAGACTTACAGGAGGTAACAGTAAGGCCTCTTGGCACCCAAGGTCCCTCTGGAGTAAAGTAGACTTCATCCCCTAACCAGTAGTGCACAAGGATGCATGTTTGCAGGGTGGTGGAGAAAGGGTGGCGTAGCCTTCAAAGACCTCTTAACAATCCCACTGTGTGGGACTTACTGGTGGTAACAAGAAAGGTAGTTCCAAGGACATTTTGTGGGCCATCTACCCCTCCTGTTACCTCCAGTAAGTCCTACACATCAGGATTGCTGAGTTTTGATACCAGGCCTCACCCCTTTTCTCCACCAGTCTGCAAACACACCTCCTGGTGTTCTCTTGGTTGGGGGATGAAGTCTCCTTCGCTACTGGGAGTCCTTAGGGGCCAACTAGCCTACCTCTTACATCCAGTAAGCCCCACACATTGGGATTGCTGAGAGGTGGTCACAGGCCACGCCCCCTTTCTCCACCACTCTGGATTTCAGCTAAATTTGTGGATCCATGCTTCCCGCCGATTTTGTTTTTTAAAATGCTTTTTTTTGCCCCAGGTGTCCCTGTGAGACCCTCCTTCTTTTCTTTTTTTTAATGTTTTTTTACCTTTTCCTTTGAGACTCGGTTCAACTAAGTCACAAAATGGCTGCCAACACTTCCTAGATTGAAGTGTTGGCCGCCAATCAGATTGCAGGCTTGAGAATAGGAAGGTTCACGGATCCTCTGCATCCATACTTGTATATCTGAGAAATATTTACATTTTTCATGAACTACTAACTGGATCTACACCGTGTATGGGGGTGGCCGCGTTATGTATGTTCACAGCTAAACAATGAAATATAAGCGCTCTTTTTGGCTGGTTAATGTCTTACAAATTCTCATAAAATAAAATAAAAGATGCAAAACAGGACTTGTAGCATATAAATAGCAGGGCATATATTTACATATGGCATACAATTCCATAGAAAAGGATATCACCATTGCATAGCATAGCATAACATATCAAAGCAGTGTATACCCTATTATAACATACCATAGTATAGCACAGCCTTTCGTATGCTAACATATCCATTATACTAAAACATACAACATCATACAATACATTAGTCATATAATATACCATAATACTGCGGGCATACCATATCATAACATTCCACAGTATTCAGTATGATTCTACTGCATAAAATAATGTACCATGCCATAGCATCATAATATGCCATAGTAGGGAATACTAACATACCACAGTATACTGTGACATAAAACAACATATATTATCCCATACCATTGAATTTCATAATATACCATATTATAGCATGGCACACCATTTCATAACATACCACAGTATACTACAACATCCCATATCTTACAATAGCGTATATACCATATGAAGGAAATAGGGTTTCTGATTGAGGGGGTGAGCCCCTACTCAAGCAGCAGCCACAATTTCTGTTAGGTTGAAGTCACAGCAAACCCCAAATTAACACTCTGGTAGTTTGACACACAATAAGTCAGGCTTAACTTAAGGGCAATGTGTAAAGTATTTATCCAGTACTTCAAACAGTAATAAAGTAATACACATCACAATAATACTCCCACACAAAATAAAAATAAATAGAGCAAAATGTAATATGTTACGTATGTGAAAATAATGCTTAAAACGCACAAAGCTCCAACTACGGTTATCAGCTCATGTCAGACAGGGAGAAAATGACACGTTTGGGTCAACCGCGATGGAGCATGGACCAGATAAAGGGACCAGGTTAGGTCCGCTGAACAATATAACTGAAAGGCTAAGAGGCATTGTGCGATCAGATGTGGAGGATGCATCACGCAACTGCGGTTCTGAGGAAGCTACCAGGCTGCGATGCAAAGTCCTGAATCGTCTCCGAGGATGCCATCTATTAGGGGCTCCTGATGCGAAGGCCTGCGTCGAGTATTCATCATGCAGTGGCAGTTCCGAGGAAGTGGCGGGCTGTGATGCAAGGTCCTGCATTGGGGATACATTGTGCGGCTGCGATTCCTATGCAGCAGTGTGGAGATGCATTGAGCAGCATCAGTTCTGTTCACAGGACCACAGTATGGCCATGCCATCACCCTAAGAAGACAACAAACATTCCTTTTACCCTTCCCGGGGAGTGGATGGGGGTAGTTACCCCCAGTCTTCCATATTGAGGGGAAGCAGAAAGCCAGCTTGACACCAGGGTAAATATGAAAATATATATAGGGGTGGTGCCTGCCCACTATGGGCATAGCCATGCCCCCACCCCTAATAAAACATTTTCTGGTCTCCCATGGAGGACAGATGGGGGTGAATTGCTCTAATCTGCCCCCCCCCCTTTTGGAGAGGAAGATGGCCCGCTAGACACCCCAGAAATATAGGGGTGGGGGCTGCTGCCCCCAACTTAACAGGTGAGCAAATAGTCAGGGGGCTAATGGGTGGGGCATGCTTACTATGGGTGTGTCCATGCACTATCCCTTAAGATATATGGTGATAGACTTTCTGCCTCCCCTGCAGGGCAGGTGGGGTGATTGTCCTCAATCTGCCTTCTCAGGGGGGGAGAAAGTCTTCTAGAGACCAGGTAATGTATTTTTTTTAATGAAACTATAGGAGTGGGGGTTCCCACTATGGTCTTGGCCATACCCCTAACCCAACAAGAGTACAAACAGTCCTTCTACCCCCACCACCTTGGGTGCAGATATGGTAATTACCCCTACACTGCCAATCTGGGGGGAGGGACAGAAAGACCACTAGACATCAGAGTCATATACACAAATACATATAGGTTGGGGGCTACCTGCAATGGGCATCATCATACTCCACCAACCAGAAAACAGGGTGACAGTCTTTCTGCCCCCGCGCCCTGGACACCAGGGAAAATTGCATTGGGGTGGAGGATGTCCACTATGGACATGGCCCAGCCCCCATCCCAAAAGAGCACAGACAGTCGTTCCGCCCCATTTCCTCCCTGGTCAAAAAACCCAATAGACACAAGAGACTAAATGTAAACAGATGTTTCGTGGGTGAGGGGAGGCGGACCCCCTGGTCTCAGTCCCATGCTCTCCCACACTTCACAGTCCCATACACTTTCTGCCTCCCCATGGGGTGGATAAGGGCATTCACCCCCAACCTGCCCCCTTAGGGGGACAGATTGCTCACTAAACACCAGGCGTTTAAAAAAGGAGCCAAACCCAACAAAAGGATGGTACGGCCTACCCTGGAATCGAACCATACTCCTCCCCAAAAAGGGGAGGGGGTATGAAAACCCCCTAAATGGCAGGAATATATATTTTTTCCATAACATTATAAGGTAGTTCTTCCAAACCCTGACCTATAAATCCTTAAAAGCATTTCTGCTCCCCTGTGCACTAAGAAATCCCATCCCAATGGCAAATAAGAAGAAATGTAGTTTATTTGAGTGTTTGTTTTACATATGGGCAATGGTGAATGGCTGCACTTGTTTTGCTTGGGTAATCTGCCACCGGGGAAAACCTACCAAAGCCAGACAGTTCTGAAAACAAGACACCTGGGGGAGTCCAGGGTGGTGTGCCTCGTGTGGATCCCACAACATTTTCTTATCCGCAAAGCCATGCAAACAGCACACATTGACTAAAAGCACACACTTTCCTCATATATCTTTGCTGAAAAGTTCTGGAATCTGTGGGGAGCCATGGATTTGCTACTAGCCTGCATTCCCCCAACTCTCTAAACAAAAAATGGTAACTCACTTGTGTGGATTGGCCAAGAGACCTTGACACATAAAGCCCTAAAATGCTACAAGGAGAGATCAGTGAAAGGAGAAGCTGCAGGATTTTGGGCCGTGTTCAGCCGCAATTCATGGAAACCTACCAACCACAGACATTTTTTTAAACTAGACAGCATTTTTATATGCACAATTGGAGTAATGCTGGGTGATAGGAATTTTGTGGATTTCTGTGGATTCCAGAAGCTTCAATAACAGAAATGGAAAGAAAAGGCATGATTTCAAGCAAAGGTGGAGGTTTGCAGGCCATTGTGGGTAGGAAAACCTCATGGGATCCATGCTAGGCACACCAGCCTGAAATCCCCTAGTTGTCTAGTTTTCAAAAATGTTTGTGGTTTGGAGGTTTGCTTTGGTGGAGGTCGAGCACTGCCCCAAATACTGCAGCTACTCTGGTTGCTTATCTCTCAATGTACCACCTCAGGGTATTTTGTGTCGTGATCTTATGGACCACCCACACAAATTTCTTATTGGGGGCAAGTGGGAACTCAGGGTGTCAGGAAATATGTGGCTCTCTGCACATTTCAGAACAGACATGTGAAGAAAATGTGTTTTTTAGACAAAGTTTGAGGTTTGCAAGGGATTCTCAGTCAGAGCCATGCAATTCACCTCCCCCTGGATTCCCCCCGGTGTCTAGTTCTAAAACAAGTGCACATTTCTGTGGTTTCTCTAGGTGCCAGCTGAGCTATGGCCCAAAATCTACAGCTACCCGCTTTGCAAAAAAAGGGTCAGTTGCAAGTGGAAAAATGTGATGTATTCATGTTGCGTTATTGATGATTTCCTATGGCGGGCACTGGGCCTTCCCACGCAAGTGAAGTACCATTTTTATTGGGAGACTTGGGGGAATTTTGAGTGGAAGCAAGTTTGTGGGTCCCCACAGATTCCTGAACTTTCTTTCACAGACATGTGAGAAAAATTAGTTTTTGTACTCAAGGTTTGAGGTTTGCAAGCAACTCTTATTAAAAAAAAACTGGTGAGAGCCTCTTAAGTCACCCCAACCTGGATTTCCCTAGGTGTCTAGTTTTTAAAATGTGCAAGCTTGCTAGGTTTCCCTAGATGTTGGCTGATCTAGGGCCCAAAATCCACAGCTACCCACTTGGCAAAAAAGGGGTAAGATTTGTGCGGAAAACTTAGATGTATCCATGTTGGATTTTCCTATCCTGGGCACTGGGCCTATCATTGCAAGTGAGGCACCATTTGTATTGAGAGATTTGAAGGAATGCTAGGTGGAAGGAAGTTTGTGGCTCGCCGCACATTCCAGAACTTTGCATCCTTGATGTGAGAAAAATGTGTTTTATTTGTAATAGTTTGAGGTTTGCAAGGGATTATAGGTAAAAAAAACTGGTGCATGTCACACAAGTCACGCCATCCTGGATTCCCCCACGTATATTGTCTTCACAAATATACAGGTTTGCTAAGTTTCCCTAGGTACCAGCTGAGCTGGGGAACAATATCCATAGCTTCCCACTTAGCCAAAAAGGGTCACTTTTGAGTGGAAAAATGTAAAGTATCCATGTCGCATTTTGGGCATATTCCCGTCGCCGGAACTAGGCCTACTCATGCAAGAGAAATACAATTTTTATCGGGAGACTTGGAAAAGCATAGACTATAAGAACATTTGTTCTTGCCAATTGTAAGCCAGTGTGTAACAAAGAAGACATTTTGAAAAATATCCTCTAAATTGTATTCTAGTACAATCATCCACAAATTCAAACATGTACAAATAACCACTGCTCATTAACTCTGTATCTGGTGTTTATTTAAAAAATACATAGGTTTCCATGATACCTATGTTTCACTCTTTATATTTTAACATATGAATTTCTCTATACCCAATATACAATGAAAATCCATTGTAAGATGCAGTTCAGTTTTTGGCCCTGGGTACCTTGATTCTTGGAGTACCTGCAAGCCCTGTATATCAATCAATCAATCATTGCATTTCTAAAGTGCGCTACATACCCGTGAGGGTCTCAAGGCGTTGGGGGGGGGGGGCGCTACTGATCGAAGAGCCAGGTCTTGAGGAGTCTTCTGAAGGCCAGCAGGTCCTGGGTCTGTCGTAGGCTGGTTGGGAGAGTGTTCCAGGTCTTGGCGGCGAGGTAGGATAAGGATCTTCCGCCAGCTATGGTTTTCCGGATACGAGGGACTGTGGCGAGGGCGAGGTTGGCTGAGCGGAGGCTTCTTGTGGGGGTGTGGAAGTCGGTTGTTGAGGTAAGTAGGTCCGGTGTTGTGTAGTGCTTTGAGTGCGTGGATGAGGAGTTTGAAGGTGATCCTCTTGGTGACGGGAGCCAGTGCAGGCCTCTCAGGTGGGGTGTGATGTGGCTGCGGCGGGGGATGTCGAGGATCAGACGGGCTGAGGCGTTCTGGATTCGTTGTAGTTGTCTCAGGAGATTGTTTGTTGTTCCTGAGTAGAGGGCGTTCCCATAGTCGAGTCTGCTGGTAATGAGGGCCTGGGTGACGGTTTTTCTAGTGTCGATAGGGATCCATTTGAAGATTCTGCGGAGCATGCGGAGGGTGTTGAAGCAGGATGCGGAGACAGCGTTGACTTAACTGGTCATGGAGAGGCTGGAGTCGAGGATGACCCCCAGGTTGCGTGCGTGGTCTGTGGGTTCCGGGGCTGTGCCTAGCGATGTGGGCCACCAGGAGTCGTCCCAGGCTGATGGGGCGGGTCTGAGAATGAGGACTTCCGTCTTGTCTGAGTTCAGCTTCAGTCTGCTGTCCTTCATCCAGTCGGCTACTGCCCTCATTCCTCTGTGGAGGTTGGCTTTGGCGGTGTGGGGTTCTTCGGTGAGGGATATGATGTATGTATGTATGTATTTGCATACTTATATAGCGCTATACTATGATCAGCTGGGTGTCGTCGGCGTAGGAGATGATGTTGAGGTTATGTTGTCGTGCGACGTGGGCAAGAGGTGCCATGTAGATATTGAACAGCGTCGGGCTGTGTGACACCGCAGATGATCTCTGTGGTTTTTGAGCGAAAGGGTGGGAGGCGGACGCTCTGGGTTCTGCCGGAGAGGAAGGATGTGGTCCAGGCCAGGGCATTCTCTTGAATACCGGCGTCATGGAGGCGTGCTGATAGGGTGCGGTGGCAGACTGTGTCAAAGGCTGCTGATAGGTGCAGGAGGATGAGGGCGGCTGTTTCTCCTTTGTCTGTCAGGGTCCTTATGTCGTCGGTGGCGGAGATGAGGGCGGTCTCGGTGCTGTGGTTGCTGCGAAAGCCAGATTGGGAAGGGTCCAGGATATTTTTGTCTTTGAGGTAGCGGGTTAGCTGTTTGTTGACAATCTTCTCAGTCACTTTTGCCGGGAATGGGAGCAGGGAGATGGGCCGGAAGTTCTTGCGGTCCTTGGGGTCTGCCTTGGGCTTCTTCAGAAGGGCGTTGATCTCGGCGTGCTTCCAGCTTTCCGGGAAGGTGGCTGTCTCGAAGGAGCAGTTGATAGTTTTCCGGAGGTGGGGCGCGATGGTTGTGATGGCTTTGTTGAAGACGTGGTGAGGGCAAGGGTCCGATGGGGATCCGGAGTGGATGGAGTTCATGGTTTTGATGGTGTCTTCGTCGCTGATGCTGGACCAAATGGTCAGGCGACTGGTGCGGGGGGTAGTCGCAGGGGTGGTGGACTCGGTGGTGGGTGCGGGGGGTCGGAGTTGAAGCTGTCATGGATGTCGGTGATCTTGCGGTGAAAGAAGGTAGCCAGGGAGTCGCACAGGTGTTGTGATGGTGGAATGTCGTTGGTGTTGGAGCTGGGGTTGGAGAGTTCTTTCACAATGCTGAAGAGCTCTTTGGAGTTGTGTGCGTTGTTGTCTAGGCGGTCCTTGTAGGCGGTCCTCTTGGCGGTCCTGATGAGATGGTGGTGTCAGCGGGTGGCACTCTTGAGGGCTGTGTGGCTGTCTGGTGTTCGGTCGTAGATCCATTTCTTCTCCAGCTTCCGACAGGTGTGCTTGGAGATCCGGAGGTCTTCGGTGAACCAGGCGGCCTTCTTGTTGGTGTGGTTGGTTGTGGAGGTCTTGAGAGGGGCGAGGGTGTTGGCGCAGCCGTTGATCCACTGTGTGAGGTTGGTTGCGGCAGTGTCTGGGTTGGTGGGGTCGGTGGGTGGTCTCAGGGCGAGGGTGGTAGTCAGTTGGTCTTCGGTGGCCTTGCCCCAGCAGCGGCGCGGCAGCTGTTGGGTGCGGTGGTGTGTGGTGGGTTTCCTGAAGGTGAAGTGGACGCATCTGTGGTCGGTCCAGTGGGGTTCGGTGGTGTGGTTGAAGGAGACGTGGGGGCTTGCGGAGAAGATAGGGTCAAGTGTGTGTCCAGCAGCGTGGGTGGATGTCGTCACGAGCTGTTTGAGTCCGAGGTTGTCGATCAGGGCGGTGGAGTTGGCGTCGTTGTTGTTCTCCGGGTGGAAGTTCAGGTCCCCGAGGAGGATGTAATTCGTGGAGGCGAGGGCGTGGGTGCTGATGAGGTCGGCGATGTTGTCACTGAACTGTGGTCGGGGTCCTGGAGGTCTGTAGATGAGTGTTCCTCTGAGGGTCGTGTTGGGGTCGGTGTGGATCTGGAAGTGCATGTGCTCGGCGGTGGTGAGGGTGTCGTCGGTGTTAGTTGAGATTCTGATGGAGTCTTTGTGGATGATGGCGATTCCACCTCCCACTCTGTTGCTGCGGTCTCTGCGGGAGACCTTGTAGCCCTGTGGGATGGCTATGGCGATGTCTGGTGCTGAGGTGGCGGTCAGCCATGTCTCCGTCAAGAAGGCGACGTCGGGGGCGGTGGAGTCTAGGAGGTCCCAGAGTTCGATGACGTGCTTGCGAGCTGAGTGGGTGTTGAGGAGGATGCAGCGGAGGTGGTTGGGTTCTTTGGCTGGTGGTTTGGTGGGCTGGATGCTGGTGTATCTGCAGTTCCGGCAGGCAAAGGTCCTTGGGTGCGCTTCGGGGTGGCCCAGTAGCAGGGGTGGGCTCGTCCGGTGTTGAGTGCACGGAGGGTGCTGGAGTCGTAGTGCAGTCTGGCGTGGCGGGGGGAGCGGGGTCCAGGGGTTCTGGTGCTGGGCGCGGTCCATGCGTGGACGGGCGCAAACGGGCATGTCTTTGGAGTGCCTTTGGCAGGCCACCGGCGCGCCCGCTGCGCGTCCTCCATATGAGTCCAAGTGGGAGGGAGGAGCAGCTGGGAGGCGGGAGCGGGGCGGCCAATGGGCGAGGGCAGGGGAACCTGAAGGGGAATGGGGCGGGGCCACGGGGGACCAGCAGCGGGAAGCCGGGAGCGGGGGGGCACAGAGGGCTACAGGGAGCGCCTAAAAATACAATACAAAGTAATACAAGGGTAGAAAGGAACCACAAAAACACGGGAACCACAAATACACGGGAACCACAAAGACACGGATACCGGATACCAGGGGCGAGCCCTCGGCAGCGGCGTAGCAGAGGTCAGAGACTCGGTCACGAGGAGCCGTGCGGCGTGTGGGATGACCTGGGGTCAGGTCACACTCACCTATGCCGCACGTCCACCATATGAGGCCAAGTGGGAGGGAGGAGCAGCTGGGAGGCGGGAGCGGGGCGGCCAATGGGCAAGGGCAGGGGAACCTGAAGGGAAAGGGGGCGGGCCACGGGGGACCAGCAGCGGGAAGCGGGGAGTGGGGGGGCACAGAGGGCTGCAGGGAGCGCCTAAAAATACAATACAAAGCAATACAAGGGTAGAAAGGAACCACAAAAACACGGGAACCACAAAAACACGGATACCGGATACCAGAGGCGAGCCCTCGGTAGCGGCGGAGCAGAGGTCAGAGACTCGGTCACGAGGAGCTGTGTGGCGTGGGGGGGGACCTGGGGTATATCCTAACAACCAGAAGTGCTTATCAGACACAATGGTATATTGCCTTTGTAAATTGGCCACGGTGACAAGAAGTTAAAAATGAAAATGTTGTCATAAAAGGCCTTTTTTCGTACTTATTTTCAATATTTTTTTTCATCTCAACATTTAGTTTATTTTTTAAACCTTGAGGGGTCTACAAAAGTTATCCCTTGCTAAATTCAGAATTTTGTCTTATAACTTATAGCTTTCCCGGATCACCCATTGGTTTCACCCTGGTTTTCAGCACAACCTGAGATAGGTTTAAAGTATAAAAAAATTGGCTACCTCTTCGAAAAATGCCAAAACCGATTCAGCTCTGTGTGTTCCTGATAGCCGGGAAAATGGTGACTTTAGCACCACAAACTTTTAGTTGATGACATTATTAGGGAAAAAAGCTTTTGTGAAGCACTTTTTTTTCTATTTCTCCCCCAAACCCCAAATTTGCTGTATTTTGGCTATTTTCATAGAGCCCTCTAGCGAATCTACAAACCATGGGTATCTTTGGAATCTCCAGTATGATAGGAAAAAAGACACATATTAGGTCTGCATACCTTATGTGGAAATGAAATGATGGAGGCCTATGCGCAAACTACCCCATATAGCCAAAAAAGGGCATAACACTCTACGGGAGAAAGGCATAGCAGCGAAAGTCTTGAACCAGGACGAAAATTGTGTGAAGGTAATTTCCCTTCAAGTTGCCTACTAAGCACAATAGCAAATGTATGCAGAACCCCCCAACCAAAGTCTATAATTAGCTGACATTTCCATGCATGATAGCATTGCTCTGCAGAAGAAGGTGCAGTGAGTAATTTAGACCTTGGTGGATATCTGCCAGCCCACCATGGTGGTGGAAGCCACTGTGGCGTAGGACCGCCACTCTATATAGAGGTCCCTGCATGCTGTGGATGTTTGTGCTGTGAAGGCAACTCCCTTGACACTATCTACAAAGCAGACTACCACTTTAAAAGCACTATGCTTGAACACACTATTATATATTTCTCAAAGTGTAAAATATTCATGCACTTCTACCCCTTGAGGTCCCATGCTTTAGAAGGAGAAAAATCCGGAGCTAATCCTTCACAAGGAATGCTCCTGACAACAGGGCCGGCTTTAGCACTGGTGGCAATTCTTGTTGGTGCCCCCCATCCATGGTGGATGTGGTGACCACCTCCTCCACAGATTTCCTCACCACCACCTTTTAGCAGTGCCCCTAATGTCCCCATAACCACTCTCTTTCAGGTGCATTTAATTCGTTATATAGCACCACCCATACCAGTGTAGGGTGTCAGAGCACTTGCATCACCCACACATTACAAAAGACACATAATCATACGTGTGTAAATTAGCTTGTAGAAACTGTTACATAAGCCAGAGGACTTTAAGATATAGGAGTGACTTGTCATTTATACTGGTAGGCAGTACAATTTGAGAGTGTTTGGTCAGGAAAACCACAAACTCAGAATTGAAAACAGAACACCATAGTTGGGGTTTCTCTTTAATAATAAGAATCGATTTTTACCCAGATGAACCCTTTTTGCTATTTTCATATACATGCTCTAATCTATGCTTTGCAGTGTGCATGTAGCTCCTTGATGACAGTTAATAATTCACTATCCCATATTAAGATTTTAATTTATAAACTGGAATTAACAAATGGATATTGCTTAGAAAAGCCGTAACCCACTGACCTATTTCCGTTATATGCACTTTGTGATCATCATTGTACACGTTCTTTGCAGCAGGCATATTAATCCTCTGTGCTATATTATGATCAGTCAAAACCTCAACTAGAAAAAACTTCCTCCGTCTCCAGGAAGAACAATAATCACCAGAGTTATCTTTACATTTGTATTGTTACCTGGAAATTTCTGTATGCAAGGAACACAGCATTAGGTGCTTTTAAAACCAAAATAAACTTGCAAACACTGACACCAGTTGCACCGCCCTAGAGCCAGCCTTCCATGACATTTGGACTCCCTCCAACTCATATTAAACGTTGCCTACACTTTCCCTTACTCAAAAAGCACCTCATCGATAATCTAGTAAATACACCCACGATTTCCTCTTAAACATCCCCTTCACAAACTATGCTCCACATATCTTCCCTACCTGCTTATCAATATCCTTGACTATTCCCGATCTCCTGACAAGGATTCTGGGAGCACTGCCCAATGCCACTCAAAGTCACTCTCGTCTCCCCCCTCCTCTTACTATATCTTGGAGCATACTGAACTTGTTTATTTATTTGGGTTTTTGTAAAGCGATATAAACAACCGGAGGCAGCTTCAGAATGACGCCTTTTCCCTCCCATTCGATTGTCGCTTCTCCTTTCGTCTTCTTGAGCATCTAATACCCCTTCTGTTTTTCTGTGTTTTACTTTTCTCTAACTCTTCCTTTGTCCTGAATTTATTGAGCTTACTGTAAGTGTGTAAAGTGCATTATGACTCCTTGAGCGTGGGCGTGGACTTCGCTGCATTAAGAGGTAAATCATTAAAACATGAAGCAGACGGACTCAGTTTAGGTTAACTTGCAGACATTCCAGTCACACCTTCTGAAATCCCTGTTAGGATGCATGTGTTGCTTGGTAAGTTTGTGAATGCACAGAAACATATGTTTGTAGCAATTCCCAAACTCCAGTCTGACCCCTTCCAGCCCTGGAACTGGTCAGGAATGCAGGGTAGGAAGTGGAACAGACCACCCCCTGAATTGGCAGGAGTGAGGGAAAATATGCCCACATGCATCAAACTGAATTGCATTCGCAAACGGTGCGAATCACAAAATTCGGCCGTTTGCGAATGCAATTCATTGTTTTGGGATGCATTAACCTGTTTGGCTTTTTCGCAATTTAAGAAATCGCAATTTATTTGCGATTTTTTAAATTGCGATTGCATTTAAGAAATCGCAATTTTGCGATTTCTTAAATGCAATGCATCATCTTTAAAAAACTGCGAATTCGCACATTAGAAGCGTTAAATTAACATGAAGTCAACCTTCATGGTAATTTTAGAAAAGTTTCAAAAATGCACAAAAGTAAATTTTTAACACTTTCATTTTACACTCACACATGCCCTTGGGCATGTATGTGTGAAAAATGGACTGTATGTTACATTTCAGGGGTGCAGGGGGGTCCTTTGGACCCCCCTGCACCCTAGGAATGGCATTCTCATTTTGCGATTCCTGAATTGCAAATCGCAAAATGAGAATGCCTTCCCATTGATTCCTATGGGCCTCTAGGCCCATAGGAGTCCAGTTTCAAAATGCTTTATTCGGTTTGTACAAGTACAACCATGTAGCAACATACATAAATACAATTTCAGATTCACATTTATGTAAGTTTAAAAATGATGAAACCATTTAAATTATATCAATATCTATACACCAAACCCATTTTCGTTATATTGTTATACAAAACATATCTCATTTGGGTACCAAAAAAAGGCCATATAGTCACTATAAACATTGTAACAGCAACTATTATAGTAAATAAAAAGGAGAAAAGTTTGTGCAAAAATGCTAATGTAAAGTGCAAAATACCAATCCTATCGTATACATATGGTTCTTTCGGCAGGTGCAAATATGCAATATAAAGTGCATAGCAAATAAATACATATGTAAACAATTTAACTCAGGCGGTAAATTACACATAAAGTAGTACACATTGATATTATTAAAATCATATTATAATTGATTTCCTAGATGACATACATTTTAAAATGTAGGTGGCCACATAATAACACACGTCTGGAGAAGCTAGATTAAACATCAGTTGCATCGCAGCTCTTGTATTGCACATATTATGATTAAGAAACAGTTGCTTCAAGTAAAACTTTCTAAAACCAGTATAAAAATTGCAAAATAGTAAAAAGTGGCAAGTGCTCTGTTTGGATTTTCCATCACATGCACACGGACATGTCCAAGGTTTTTTTGCAATAGGAAATGCCACTAAGTGGTGAACTATTCCAAGCCTCAGACGCGCAAGAACAAAGCGGTGGGAATTAATACTAACAAATATAAGATAAGAGGGTAGACCTGTACTGAGATTATATTCCATATATAAATTAATGAATGAATGAAATGAATGAAATACATTTGTACAGCGCGATTGCTGCCCTGGGGCGTCCAAGCGCTAGGGAACCAGACGAGAGGGTGCAATGAGGCTGACCGAAACTGGGAGGAAGATGGAGGACTGAGTTGATTACGGGGATTTGAATAGATGGGTTTTAAGTTGCTTACGGAAGGAGGCAAGGTTAGAGTTAGATCTCAGGTGAGGGGGTAGGGTGTTCCAGATTTTTGAGGCGTTGAAGGTGAACATTCTTCCCCCTGCTCTAGACTTCTTAATTCTGGGAACTTTTGCCATAAAAGCCTGACTAGAACGTAGTTCACGGCCTGGGTGGTATTGGCTAACTAGGCTGCGCAAGAGTTTTGGGCCCGAGTCCCAGAAGGCCTGATGGGCAATGCACATTGCCTTGAAGGTGACTCTTTTCCGTACTGGCAGCCAGTGAAGGCTGGTCAGAGCCTCTCTGACTGAAGTTCTTCGTGGAATTTGCAGTAGGGTGCGGGCCGCACAGTTCTGCACCAGTTGCAACCTATTTAATGTGTACTCTGGGGCTCCCAAGTAAAGGACGTTATTTGAGTCCAGGCGTGATTGTATTATACCCTGAATAGCTGTTTGTTTAGCCTCCATTGGGAGCAGGGGTAGAACCTTCTTCAATGTCCGAAGGAGTCCAAAGCAGGTGGCGGAGAGCTTTGTGGCCTGGGTGTTAAAGGTGAGATTCTTGTCCAACCATACCCCTAGGCTTTTGATGTTATCTTTCGGGGCCGGGGGGGGCCTAGACAGGTGGGCCATAATGACTTGAAGAAGGTCGGGTCGGCCGGGCCCAGCAGCATGAGCTCCGTTTTATCCCCATTCAGCTTCAGTGAGGACAGCGTCATCCAGGACTTCACCTCCTCCAGACATTTGGTTAAGCCCCCCGATGGAGAGTGTTGGGCTTCCTGCGCTAAGGAGACCACCAGCTGTGTGTCGTCCGCATAGGAAATGATCTTAACTCCATACGGACGAACTACATCAGCCAGTGGCCTCATATAGATGTTAAAAAGCGCAGGGCTTAAAGAGGAGCCCTGGGGGACTCCACACTTCATTGGTATGCTGGAGGAGACAGCTTGTCCGTCAAATACCTAGAACGACCTGTCACTCAGGAAGGATTTTATCCAGAGCCAGGCCTTGTCCACAATGCCGACGTTTGCTATGCGGTTCAGTAAGGTGTTATGGCTGACCGTGTCAAACGCCGCACTGAGATCAAGGAGGACCACTGCCACTGATCCTCCTTGATCTATGATTCTTCTGGACTCCTCGACGACCATAAGGAGGGCAGACTCTGTTCCATGCTTAGGCCTGAATCCTGTCTGTGTGGGGTCTAACAGCAGATTGCTTTCCAGGTAGTTAACCAATTGGAGATTGATGTATTTCTCCGCGATTTTGCTTACCCAGGGGAGTAGTGAAATCGGGCGGTAATTGGCGAAGTCCGAGGGATCCAGAGAAGGCTTTTTTATTAGTGCTCGGACCATTGCCTTTTTCCAGGCAGGAGGAACCAAGGCAGAGTCAATGGACGCATTCACAAGGTTCTTGATGATGGGTAGAATCGTCTGAGATGCGAGTAACATTGTCTCTGGTGGGGCCGGGTCTGTTGGTGAGCCGGATTTCACTTTCCGAGCTATGGATTCGGCTAATTCTAGGTCCATACAGGTGAAGTGGTCGAGTGTGGGGAGGGAGGCAAGCTCTGGGTCTAACCCTCCGTTGTTGTTATGAGGTGACGAGGACACATTACTGGTAGGGAAGGAAGAATATATATTGTTCACTTTGGCTGAGAAGAAGTCTGCCAGGTCGTTACATTGGGCGGTTGATTTCTCCTCGTGGACACTGGGGGGGGGGTGGTATAGTCAGGGACTGCAGAGTTTGGAAGATTTCCCTGGGTTTGGAAGATGAGGTTAAGATTTTGTTCGAGAAGTATTCTGTTTGGGCAGATTTTATCTGCTCTTTGTAGGTTTTTATTTCTTCCCGATAACGGGTTTTATCTTCCATAGCGTAGTTTTCGCGCCATTTTCTTTCTGCTTTGCGGCAGTGTCGCTTTTTGTCTCTAAGGGCTTCTGTATACCATGGGGCTGTTTTTTGGTGACGTTTAGCCGACGATTTTTTGAGGGGGAGAATGGTCTCAAGAGAGTGCAAAATCCAGCTTTCATATTCCTGGTTTGCCAGACAGGGGTCTTCATTATTTGAGGGAAGATTTTCCGCTAGTTGGCTTGTCCATTCATCTACTTGTAACCGTGCCCACGATCTCGCGTATCTAATCGAGGGGGTGGTGGGAATGGGTTTCTCAGTGAGCCAGGTGAGGGGCACCAAGGAATGATCCGTCCATGGGAGGGGAAGAGGGGGGTCGGTATATAAATTAAACGTACTTTGCATTGCATACTTATTCATTCTAGTCCCTTTTACATGGACCAGGTAAGTGGATTTAAGGTCACGCTTTGTTAAAATTGACTCTGTTAAAGTATCTTTAAAAATGTCCTGGGAAAAGAGGGTCTTGTACCAAAATTGTATATGTTTGAGCCAGGGAATATTGAAGTGACGATCAAGTTTAATACAATCCACAATTACTTCCTTTGTGAACCTTGTTTCATCCTTGGCCCATATAGATCGCCATAGGGACAAGGGACGCAATGCAATCAAATCTGTAACATAGTTTAGGCCAAGCTCTCTATGTGTAATCTCGCTAGAGGCCGCAGCAGGGAGGCATAATAATCGTTTTAAGTACTTGTTCTCCTCCCTCTGGATGGACAGTGCAATTTGGGGGTTATGACCCCATATCCCTGCTCCATACAGGGCAGAGGCCATACACCTTGAATTGTAGATGGAAATCATCTCACGAATTCTACGACCCCCAAGTTTTGATGCAAATCTGAAAATACAATTTACATTTCTGATCATTTTCAGATCCACACATGATTGTTCATTGGCCCATCTCCCATCTCCTGAAAAGGTGATGCCTAAATAACAAAAATTCCGAACGGCCTCAAGTTTTTCCCCATCTAGAAAGAATGCCTTATTTTTCCTCATTTTCTTTCCACAGGTCATAGTCATCGTCTTACCTTTGTTAATTTTAAGCTTTCTACCCTGAGTAAAAGTATAGAACCTGTCAATTAACTTTTGCAGTCCTTTCGCGGTCCTGGAAATCAGGACCGCGTCATCCGCGTATAAAAGGACGGGTATTTGCTTTCCATTAATTATCGGGCATCGGCATTAGATTCACGTAAAAATTGATCAACATGATTGATAAAAAGGGAGAATAAAAGTGGGGCTAGCACACACCCTTGTCGGATTCCTCTTCCAATTTTAAAAAAAGGTACATTCGCCATCTGTACCAAATCTAACCTTACTTGAAAGATTACTATACATTCTGGCCAGAAGGTGAATGATTTCTACAGGTGCACCCATGGCAAGAAGTATTGGCCAGAGCAGTGCGTGTTCCACCAGATCGAATGCGGAACTTAAATCGGCAAAGCACATAAACAGATTCCCTTCCTTGGCTTTCGTGTACTTGCCGATAATAAGTTCCAGGTTCACGCACTGCTCCATAGTTCCTAGGCCCCGTTGAAACCCATACTGGATAGGTGAAAGGATATTGTTGTCTTCTACCCAGGTTTCTAATCTCATCAAGAGAACGCGACTCAGAATCTTTAACGACGAGTCCAAAAGTGAAATTGGGCGATAATTTCGTGCTTCTGCCCTGGAGCCCTTTTTAAATAGTGGCACTATGATTGATTGTCCCCATGAGGTCGGTAACTTATCTTCAATTGCAGCATTAAAATAACGGGTCAGAATGGGGGCCCATAGGGTGATCTCAGATTTATAAAAATCCACGGGAACCGCATCGGGCCCAGGGGCTTTTCCCCCCTTGCTGTTCTCAATCGCCTCAATCACCTCACTCAGTGTCACAAGAAACAATATTTTCTCCCATTTAAAACAAATAGCAATGTCAGTAGTTACAGTTAAAACATCAGGGTTAAAATCAGAGGTAGAATAAGTAGTAAAATCAGAGTTAAAAATCCCAGTAAAATGTGCTATCCAGGCCCGGCAACTGACGTGCGAAGTTAGTTCTGGAATGTTATCGTTCTTCAGAAACGGGCTATTAACAGTCTCCCAAAAAGTTTATGATCTTTTGTATCTGCAGCCAAATCCAGTTTTGCCCATGCCTCGTCCTGCAATTCCTTCTTCCTAGTTGAAAGGGCAGTTTTATAGTTGAGGCGCTCTTCCCTGATTTTACTAGCATCTCTTGGTATGGCATCTAATGATTTTTTTAGCTTTTTTAGTGACTGGGCACAATGTTCATCAAACCACACAGCCTTGACCTTCTTTGGTTTCCTATTACTGTGTAACAAAGATTTCTCAATCATTTTTGTAATATTTAGAAAATTGGATAACAGGGTTCGCGGGCATGTATTGGAAGACAGACAGTACTCAACCTCACTGCTACATTTTCGGATTACATTGGCTACAAAATGAGTTGGGTCAACTTTTATCCATTTCACTCTCATCCCATTTGGTCTTTCAGCCGCGATGTCATGGATTGGTTGACTATAGACATTCCTTTTGGGCCCCCATCCCAATAGATCCACAGTTACACTATTATGATCACTTACTGATTGTTCGATTACCCACACGTTAGAGTAAACTACGCAACAAGATATCATAATGTGGTCAATAAATGATTGACTGTTTCTTCCATGAAATGTTGGGCACATAACATTATTTTTATTCTTCTTACATTCTAAGAGATCCAGGTCGTATTTGGCTAAGAGGTTGTTTAATGTGCTGCCATAGTTGTTATGTGGGAAATGGTTATGTACACTAGTATCCCTTCCTGAGTACTCCTCCCTGTGGCCACAGGCCCCCTTAAGAGCATAATTGCATGTTTTAATATTGAAGTCTCCTACCCATAGGATTGCGGCTGATTTAGGTGTTCTTGATAGAGTCACATCAATGGCCCGCTCTATGTCAAAAATATTCGTTCCCCGTTTGGGCCCCACAATGTTATTGTAGAAATTTACAACTATTAAATCTCTATATCTACTATGGGCCATGCGCAAGACGGAAGCATGCTCCTCAACTACTACATGGTGGCTGACACTGAACTCCGTCAATGCGGTAGATACCAAGGTCACTAATCCTCCCTTGGCTCTGCCAGCCTGGGATGCCACCGCCTTCACATTAAAAGAGGTGTATCCTTCGACATGTATATCGTCCGTGTGCCAGGTTTCTTGCAGACAGATAATGTCGAAGCCCTGTTTAATGAAATCATCCCAGATGGGAGTAGTTACCTTAGAAGCTATCCCTGCTATGTTCCAGGTAATGGCCCTTAGGTTCTCTTCTAAGGTTACATGTGATGGGTCAACAATAGTTGTGGTTAAAGGTGTTAAAGGTGTTAACGGGATTTCCAGTTGGTTATCGCCAGTGCATATAATTACATCTGTCAGGGTTGAGTCATTTAAATTTGCTAAGGCAGTGACCATCGACCCGGGGGCCTCAGTGTCAGATGGATTAACAACATGAGTACCCCCTAGTCAATCGTTCTCATCTAGGGAGTTAAATATCTGGAACCTGTTAGCTGTTGGAACTGCATATTGATCATAAACGCCAATTCCTGGCCCAGATACGTTTGGGTTGTTAAAATAATTGGGGTTTGGTGTTCTAATTAGGTTTGGTAATTGCTGTGATGCATAATGGGTGCCATAATCGTAAGTGATCCTTGGGTGCTCAACTGGTTGTACTGGTGCTTGCTGTACAGGCAGGTGAGACATTTGTGTTGCTCTGGGGTGTTTAAAGTTCTGCACAGGAATTTTAAATCCCACCTGGTTCCTATAAAAGTAATCCAGGGGGAACAAGGTGGTATTATAGTCATTATCTGATGGGATCGGTGCATTCAAGATAGAGTCCCTTGCCCATTCAGTGGTCTTATAATTTATGATTACACAATCCCCACTTATTTCCTTTTTACTAGGTCCCACCCATCCTACCCTTTGGGTTGAGAGGATTTGACTTGCCCCTCTTAGGGGGAATCCGCAATTGTGAGCAAGCCAGTACAAAACTTTGTTTTTTAATGTGTCGGCATTTTCAAATTGAGAGGGTTTAAGTTTCGGGACATTGGCAAGAATTGCCACAAATGGTCTGCTTTCTGGCGGGAGATTGATCACAGCGGGTATAGTATTGTTATAGTACCTACTTGCTGTAGGGTTCCCGTTTGCTGACACATAACCCATTGCCTCACTTTCTCTTGCCCCATTAGGCCCTCTTTTAGCATTATCAGAACTATTGGTTTTAGGGTGGTTGAGCTCGCCAGTGACTGCCACAGATGCCACATTTCTAGTGGGTGTACCTGGTATTTTTATTGTGTTGCTAGTGGACGAATTGTCCTCGTTCCTCGGGGGTGCGTGCAAAGAACTTGGTATAACTTTTGTACCCAGATGTTCAAGGATTTCTAACTTAGCGAGGCCCAATTTCTCCAAGTTTTCCACTTTTTTACAGATCAACTCCAATTTGTCAGTTAGGGGGGCAATAAGGAGGTTCATGGCATCCCTAAAGTGACACATTAAGGACTCCCCATTAAGGGCAGTTGGGTTAAAGTTATCCCTTAGTCCTACATTTAATCTTGGCTGTGGTGGTGACGACTCACCACCGTTCGCCTGGTCTAGTGATGGTGATGTTACCTTCTTTTTCCTGCCCCTTAGTTTCACATACACACTACTTGGGGCCAATAATTTCCTATTGCGCGTGCGTCTTGGTCTATAGTGGACAGAGCCATGGTCGGTCGTGCTGACTACGTGGCTGTTGTTAAGTTTGTCGGCTGAAGGGATGAAATCTTCGATATCACGAGGAATCAATACCGCACTGGCATTGAGCGCATTACTCGGCCCCAAAGCCCCAACCGATGTATCGTTGGGTGTCAAGTTAGGAGTTAGAGACAGGCGACTTTCCCTATCTTTAAACACCGCAGGGTCTGCAGGATGGCCTTCCACTTGAAGTAACTCAGCCCCAGGGAGACCTGTATAAGATTGCATTAATATGGAATCATTTGAGAGTGATGTTACATTTATATTATTTGTGTTATCTACAGTGAGACCTTCAATTTGTGATGACTGTAAGATTACGCAATCGCTAGATGGTAAAGATAAACGTCTCTCAGTATTTTGAATGGCATTAGCTACTACCACAATTGTCTGCTGTAGCATGCGGTCAATTGCAGTTAAAGATGGTAGTGGAGTTTTTGCTGCAGCAGTGTTCCTTGTAACCGAGCGTGTGTGAATTGGCGTTTTTTTAACCATAGTCTTATCCTTAAGTTTAGGCTCCATACCCGCTGTTGACAGGGAGTTGTTTCCGGTTGGTTACAAGAGTGAATATTAGCACGTACTAAAATCGACCAGGATTTGTGGCCCAGCCCAGGCTCCTTGGGCCTCTGAGGGCCACAGAGGGCCCGTCCTTTGCCCGGGCTTAGCCCCGGGCACGGCCCCGCGCGCGGTCCCGCCACGCGGGAAGGCCAGCCCCTTTTACGGTGCCTCCGGGCGCTAAGCCTCAACGCGACTTCCGGGCCAGTCGCGGAGGCTTCTGGGGGCTGTAGTCTCTACTCCCCCGCTCTGTGGCAGTCCTGGTGTTCGAGGGCTGCGGCGGGGAGAGGAGACAGCTGGTACAGTTGGGAACAGGCGGCAACTCCTGTCGGCAAGGCTGATGTCCCTCGAGTCCCCAGGCAAGGCAGAATCATGTCGGGACCCCAGGCGAGGCAGAATCAGGTCGGGACCCCAGGCGGCGTGCAGGTAGGCTCACGCGCTGTACTTTGCCACAATGACACCCGCTCCGCCGCAAGGCCAGCCCCTTTTATGGTGCCTCCGGGCGCTAAGCCTCAACGCGACTTCCGGGCCAGTCGCGGAGGCTTCTGGGGGCTGTCGTCTCTACTCCCCCGCTCTGTGGCAGTCCCGGTGTTCGAGGGCTGCGGCGGGGAGAGGAGACAGCTGGTACAGTTGGGAACAGGCGGCAACTCCTGTCGGCAAGGCTGATGTCCCTCGAGTCCCCAGGCAAGGCAGAATCAGGTCGGGACCCCAGGCGAGGCAGAATCAGGTCGGGACCCCAGGCGGCGTGCAGGTAGGCTCACAAGCTGTACTTTGCCACAATGACCATAGGAGTCAATGTAAAGTGATTCCTTATTTGCCATTCGGAAAATTGGGAATCGCAAATAAGGAAAAATAAGAAATCGCAAAAAAAATTTGAATTTTTAATGCATAGGTATTTGCGATTTCTAAATTGCGATCCCTTAATTTTCGCAATTTAGGAATCGCAAATACCAACAATGATGCATGTGGCCGATAATGTTTTCGCATCGGGGAATAGAGTGCGTTTTCACGAGAGGCTTTTTGCTCTAGTCTCCTCTACACTATGTGGTTTTAAACACGGGGAGAACAGGAGTCCGTGCAAGATGACACATGACATTCCCTATTGCTATACTAACCCCCCCCCCCCACCCCCCCAAGGAAATATGCGATTAGCACAGCATGCCAGGCATACTTCGGGTATTTTTTTAACCACAGGACTTGGTTTCTCGATTTGAGGAGAAAACCTTTTCTTTCCACTCGTCACAGGTGGATATTCCCACAAAGAATCGAGTGCAAGCTGTCAATAGTGTATTATTAAAATGTTAACATTTCCGTGGGAGCACAGGGAGGTTGAAATCCTGATTCTGTCTGCTATCCAGGAAGGCTGTGCTATTGAGCCCGTGCCAGCCCCGCCGTCTTTTCATTTACACCACCCTGATTGCCCATACCATCTATCTGCCTTAGCGCCAGGGTCGGCTGTAGTGCTGGAGGTGCCCGCTGCAAGCCTGGTAGCATTTGTATGTGCCTTTTCCTTTTGTTCTAAAAAGAAAGAACCTCAAAGATATATTGATTTATTACACCCTTGACTTCCTTCTGCAGGATTCCCGTCCTCCCACCTTCCAACAGCGCCCCTCATCTCTCCACAGCCTCCTGACATGCATTTAGTTTTTTTATTGTGCTGGATTGTTTACTCACACTCAGTTCTGTGATCTCTATACCATGCAAGTTATTTGCAGCCCTTGCAGCCGGCACGTCAACCTCCTCCTCGAGCCTAATGTAGAATGAATCAAAACTTCCACTAGACAAACAATTCCGATCTGTCTCCAAAAGGAACATTAATCAGCAGTTATATTGACGTTTTTATTGTCAACTGGAAACTTCTGAATACACAAGGATCCCTGTAGGATGTGCCGTTTTAAATCATACGTTTTTTTAACAGCGCCCCCACCCACCATGTCAGCGCCAGGCGCGGCTGCACCGGTCGCACTGCTGTAAAGTCAGCGCTGCTTGGTGCATCTCAGTTATTTGATTTGCCCAGTTCGAGCATGCTCCTCCCTTGATATCATCATTGATTGATTCCTCCCACCAAACTGGAAACCAAGGGTGTCGCTCAGAGCTGGCCCGGGGCAAAGTCCTCCCTCACTCTCTCACCGCGCTTGGCACGGCTGCCCGCTCGACAGGAAAAGCCAGTGCTGCAAACTCTCCAGGCATGCGGCCCGCCAGCATTGTGCCGCGCACGGAGCGTGTCCATTAACAGCTTACAAAAATAACTGAGACGTGAGAAATGACGGGAAAATGCTGATTGACAACCCACCCGTCCGCCCCCACCCCCGGCATAGTTGGCAATTAGCGCGCGACCTGTGCAATCACAATTCCAAATCAGACCAGGGGTCGATTACGGCCAGCCACAATAAAGGGAGTAGAGGATGCCACTGCCACAGTGGCGGTGGCATCCTAATCACCGTGCGGGACCGCCGCACCACTGCCGATCAGGTCCCAGCACCGTTGGTGGCGGGTTGACTGAAGTCCGCCCGCCATCCTAATCAGGCCCAAGGACTCTCGGCTGGGTTTAAACAGTCACTGTGCCGTTCGGACTTCGTGGCGCTACGCATCTTTCTTAAAAGTGTAAATGCCTTCCTGAACAAAACTCAATTGTTATGTTTAAAATACATCACATGATTGCATTTCTGTCATGCGTGTTATTGCGATAAATATGGTGTCTCATCAGGGCAATTGCATTTCTGTCATGCGTGTTATTGCGATAAATATGGTGTCTCATCAGGGCACAAGTCCTTAAAAAAAGAAGTGGAGGGACTAACCTGGTAAATCAGAATGGAAGTGGAATCCTGGCGCGTGACATCATGGCCTGTGACATTGCGGCTCGTGACATCACAGCGCATGACATCACAGCAGTGACATCACAGGAAGGGGCATCATAAGAAGTGATATCAGATCTTAAGCCCTCACATATATCTTTAGCAGGCCTATCATGAGTACATTGGAGCATATTTCGAGTATATTGAGAAACCCTCCAGATTTAGGCAGAAGATTCACACTTTTGTAAGTTACACATAAAATAGTGTTGCTTTTTATCAGCGTAAACTTCCTCTGCCCATAGTGCTTTAAAAGAAAAAATAGTGATATTTAAATTATCAGAATGTTTCTTCAGGGGTAGTGTGCGCTTATATAAATGCTATTTATTTGGTGTAAATACTGTGAGAGACCAACACATCTGAAGGTCTTACAGTGCACTCATATCTCTTACGCAGAGCCTGAACAAAGCGAAAAGCTGCTTCTTTAAAGTATGTGTGAAGTGCTACCAAGAGTGAGCCTTTGTTTCCCCTGTGCAGTATTTTCTTCTAGTTGTGAAGTTGTGAGGGTCCTGATTGCTCCCAGCCAGGAGGCTGGAACAAAAAGAGGCCTGATGATCCCTCAAATTGGTCCTTTGTTATGGGCCCAGCAGGAGTCTGACATAAGACCGCCCCGTTTCCGCCTGCACGTTGATGTTCATCCAAAGTAGACAACAACTTGCAGGCGCTGCTGAATGTGTCCCTGTGTTTGCAAATTACACCGGGACGAATTCAGAATATTTTTCAGTGGGGCCCAACTTCTTGGCAGGGGGGGCGGCGTCCACCCTACAAAAATAGTGGGTGGATGCCGTCCACCCGCATGTACACCTGTCTCGTGCCCTGTGTCTCATACTATATAAATTATAACATTAGTGATGCACGTTATTTTAGCTACATGTGTGTAGCTTGCAAAAAATTAGACACATTAAAGACATAAGCAGTGCCCAATGTTTGTAACATTTGTTACTCTAGTAGTAGATGGCACAATTTCTTTTTCCCGAATAGAACATCCTGAGCCTCGGGAAAGGAGTGGCCCAGAGCAGGGTATGGTGGGTGTCAGGAACTGAGGGTGGCAAATATGTGCGTGGGGGTGAGAGGGGCAGAGGCCCGAACAAGCCTGATAAAAAAACCATATTGAACGATTATGGTTGGAGTTTTTTGGGCGGGGCCTCTGGGACTTTGGATTCTGTCTGAAGGCCCAGTGGGGCTGGAACAATTTTCAGAGGGGGGGGGGGGGGCTTCAATCAATGTTATATCCCTGAAATCCTAGGGATCGTGAAACATTTAAGTGTTGTAGAAAGAAGAAAGTGTTGTAAATGTATTCAATAGGAGAGTGGTAAGTACACCCTTGCCCCTGTAAGGTGGTGTAGGAAGCTTGCTTTTTACATGGTATACCAAATAGAGGTATACAGTGCAAAAAGTCCAAGTATTCCCTTACTAGTGGACACGGGCATGCTGTAGCACTCCGAAGGTGCTCTTCTAGAGAGTAATGTGGCCGAGCAGCCTTACTCTTATCAGAGACGAGTGTTAAGACATCTGCAAATGTACACAATAGACAATAAATGATGCACACAACTCAATAAGGAGATTCTCACCAATTTATAAAAATAACACTCACCTTTATATAACTTTAGGTACCAAGATCAGCAAAATTAGGTAAGTACTTTTTACAAAACTAGGTTTGAAGAAAACAGGTTTTTGACACTTTAAATTAAAATTAAAGCACTTTGCGGCAATATTAACTTAGGAAGAAAATATACGCTGCACGCTGTCACTTAATAATGACTAACGGGATCCAATCCCATGACTTCAAAGCAAGCTAAACGTACACAAATCCATTCCAAAACAGAATAAGGGCTTGATATAAATATGTAAACAGATCCGGAATTCTTGACTGGTCGACTGATAACTAACATATTTAACTTCTCTATAGCACACTATTGTTCACACTCACGGGACCGTACTTTTACATGTCCCTTCATCTACCACACATGCCTCATAGATACCAGACCTCAGTACTGGGATGTAGCTTTACAACACTGCTTGAGTGCCCCACCGTTTAGGAGTGTATTTTTGACTCTTAAATTGAGTGTGGGAGGTATTTAGCATTTTTTCATTTTCAACCCTGAAACTCGGGTGAGTCTTCTTTCCCATCTGGGACTCCGCTGACCTGACTTGCATCTCATTCAACTCCACCTATGATTCAAGCCTTTACCTTACACACCTTGTCCTTCTTCCACCAGCTACATTCTTTGTATCCCTGATGACGGCAACTTCTTCTGCCATTTAATTATTGACTCTGAATCTGAAACGGCTTCAATCGGTTCAACTATGAAGTTCTTTCTGACCCCCCCATGCATGGTTTCTGGTAAGTGCATTTGCCCGCTTGCATTTCCATTAGAATCCTTTGACAGAGATAGTGTACGATCGTACAATCCCTTAAGTTGAAGGTCATCCATTATGTTACATTATCTTTACCCAGCAGCTCACTCATTGAGGGCCCCATAAGCACCTTCATTGATTATCCCTTTGGGAAAGGATAAGTAGCAGCGTCCTACATGAGATGAAGATATCCCAGTGGCATGTTAAGTACTTTTTGGTGAGTTTGACACTCCTAAGTTCTTCATTTTCATTTCTAGGGACATCCTTATTGGTTTCTGTCATTTACTGAGTTGCACCCCTCATTTATAGATGCCTTGACAAGAGGACTACCTTGTACTCCATCCAGGATTGGAGGAGTCCATTTTACCACTACTCGGTGAATCTACGCATGACCCCCTTGTTGTTTTTATTCACATTTTCCAAGCGCACACATCTAAACAAATCATCCTCCCTTTCTTTCATTTAAGCTGTCACACTGTATTTCATTTGTCCTGAAGAAGACCCTACGTGATGTTCCTATACGTGATGTCCCTATAACACAGACACTTGGGTCGAAACGTCAACATATTACTCCCTCATGACCTCAAACAGTGTAACCATAAAAAGGTGAAGTTTCAGGTTACCACTGAAACTAGACACCTTGACAGAGATTCATATATATTGTTTACCATTTTTTGTTATTTATGTATCCATGTTTTTGTGGACAATTCTTTCACTTTTATTACCCCATGTCACATTAGTCACTAATTAACCACACAATTTGTTTATATCTACTGCATGGCAGTCTGTTTTCAATAATAAGAAATATATAAAATAAAAATATATGTGCTTATCTAAAAAGCTGTGCTGTGTACTTCTGACAAAATACTTGTTTTCTTTCTGTCTACGCATGACCCCTTGTTGTTTTTATTCTTATTTTCCAAGCACACATATCTAAACAAATCATTCCCCCTTTCTTTCATTTAAACTGTCACATTGTATTTCATTTAGTCCTGAAGAAGACCCTACGTGATGTCCCTATAACACAGACACTTGGGTTGAAACGTCAACGTATTACTCACTCGTGTCCTCAGACAGTGTAACCATAAAAAGTTGAAGTTTCTGTAACTCACTGTTTATCTAAAGGAATTAGCCTCGACCCAGTCTGTAGACTATAATGGAAATATTGTCAGCTAGAATATTGTTATCAAGAATATTGATTTTAAGGGAAATGTCGATTTTTTGAATATCAAGGTTATTAATATTGATTACAATAATATAGTTGTTTATTAGACAGAGTTTTAATTATTATGTATTTTGGTTAATGTTTAAAATGTATATGATGTGATTTTTTCATATAATTAGTGTTTACATTTTAAAATGTATTTGTAACATTTTTAGTAGTTATTAAATTGGATTGACGTAATTTTTATTTTTGTACCATAGCAGGTTGTGAGTTTATAGGGGTACAGGGTGGGAACTAATTTAATTTTAATACATTAATGATTATGTTTAATTAACAATAATTCTTTAATTGGTAAATAATTATGTTAATTGTGTAAATATTTTTTTTAAATTTACATTTCATGTGTTGTTTGTGAGGTTTATAGAGGTTTAGGGTGAGAAGTAATTTAATTGGTAATGAATTGTTAAATAATATTAATTATGTAATTGATAATTCATTATGTTAATTGTGTAATTACTTAAAAAAAACTTTTAAGATGTGGGATTTATAGGGGTACATGGTTTGTAGTAAGTTTAAGTAATTAACATGTGTATATTTTTGTAACAATTAATATTTTGTTCATAATTAATTATGTTAACTGTGTGCAACATGTTTTTATTACATTTTAGGAATGTGTTGTATATTTTGTGGGGTTATATTGTGGAAAGTAAAATAAATTCAGTAAAATAATAATACAATTGTAATTATTGATAATTAGTTTGTTGATAAATATTTGTTAATGTAAATATTTAGCTTTTTAAAGTCAAGTTTTAGGTGTTGGCATATGGTGGGAGGTCACTTAAATAAAATGTATGTCATAAATGTTTTTTAAAAATCATTTTTAAATAACAATATTTTATATAGGACAATTGTTTTGGGATTTAATTTCTAATAATGTTTTTAGGTATGTATTATATGTATTCAAAATTATAATATGTATTTATTTTAAACAAATGTTTATAAGAAATATATTTGTTTTTTTCATATTTATATTTTAATTTGGTTTTTGTTTTTGAAATTATTTTATTGCTTTGTAGAGAATTTGTTTGTTTCTAATGTAGTACTGACTGCAGTAGGAATATAATTGTTTTTTCCTTCCGCAAATACACACTTTCCCTACTGTTTTACTGCCTGGAGTTGGAATGGTGAATTTTGCCCCTCCGCAGTCCAACACTTTCCCTACTGTTGCACTGACTGGGATGGGAATATTATATTTGACCTCTCTGCAATTGAAAAGTTTCCCTACTGTTGCACTCACTGGGGTGGGAATCGTACATTCTACTCCTCCGCAATCCAACACTTTCACTACTGTTGCACTAACAGGAGTGGGAATAGCAAATTCTACTCCTCCGCAATCCAACACTTTCACTCTTTTTTCAGTTATTGGTGTGGGAATATTAAATTATATTCTCTGGCATCTAAAATGTTAACTAGTTTTGTATAAAATGTAAGGGGAATAGTCAATTTTAGTACTCTGCAATATAATATTTTATCTAGTTTTGAATTTATTGTAGTGAGAGTAGTACATTTTACTTTTGTGTGATGTAACCATTTTATTGTGTTGTGTGAGGTGGGAGTAGTACATTTTATATAATATTAGTATAAGACTTTGTTTATTTTTGTTTCAATTGTAGTGGGAAATGTATATTTATTCATTTTAAATTTAATGAATAATTTTCTTTATATAATTATATTTTGTTCATTTAGAAGAATCATATTCATAATTTTTACTGTTTTTTGTTGGTAAATAATTTTTATTAAATTGCAAAAAATATATGATGTTCACTTTTTAATTTTAATTAAAGTGGTTTGCTTCTTAAATATTTTTATGTTTTTGCTATAATATGAAGTTAGAGACCACATTACACAGCAAAACCATAACAGGCAACTCCACTTTGCATGCAAAGAACTTGGTTAAAAGCATCTCCTATGGTGAATTCCTTAAGCTTAAAAGGATATTAAGTACTAAGGCCGAATGAGATATATGTCTACAGGAAGCAAAGGAAAGATTCCTGATTAGTGGATATGGTGATGAAATCCTCAAAGAGGCCATGAATAAGGCCATTACTAGAACTAGGGAGTCCCTGTTGCAGCACAAGAACTATGATATGGAATCTGAGCATGAATCAGTAACAACAACTACAACAGATGAGAATACAACTAGTGTGGCGGGCGCATCCTAATTCGTTTTGCGGAACCGCCGCAACTATGGCGGGCGGTCCCTTTTCCAGGGTCGAAAGTCCGCCCGCCACCGTAATCGGCCCCTATGTCCTTTGTGAATATCGTCAAGTGACACAATTGGGTTTGTTTAAATGAATTCACCGCAATGCGTTTCACTATGTGATCAAGATCACTTGTTGACCGAAATGTGTTATGGCATGGAAATTTGAGAAATAAAAATCGCACTGCAATTTAAGAGGAGGTTGTGCCCTTTTGTTCACTTCAGGAAGTAGAAGGGCGCCTGTTTGAATCTGATATTTATATATATAATATATATTATTTTGGCATGCCAGAACCACTGCTGTCGGAGCCTTTTGGCCAGAGAGGTCGTGGTATATATACAAGTCTGAGGTGCCCATCCATATGATGGACACCTGTGGGAATTCCGTAAGTAAGAACCAGCGGCAGGCGAGGGAGATGTGAACAGCGATTCAACCTGGAAAGAACCGTAAGGAGGGCTGCTTGTCCGAGATAGTAAGGCAAATCGGCAATGAAATGCGGCCAAATTTCAATATATGAACTTTGACTAAGTATTGAATAATCCATTGAAGGAAGATGCATTATGGGATATTGAGGCCCTCCCATTAGTCACTTACATCATCATGGAAATTAAACACCAACTTTTGCCATCCACCCATTGGTAGCAGCCCCACCAATAGGAACCACATTTGAACAATTTAAAGGCTGCTGTGCTTGAGTTTTCAATGATTTCTGCACTGAGGAAGGCATCACGTTGAAACACGTTTGCATCAATAAATAATTTTGAAGAGCCCCATGAGTGCACCGGAATTTTCTCAATTTTTTGTGTAACAAAGGCAAACTCACCCTTCGTCCACAGAAGCACCCACTAAGTGTTCGGCCGCCAGGGTGAAACTGTGGGACTTATACAAGTTTATACGTAAATTAAAACTCTTGAAAATACACACACAACACCCGAAGAAACAAGGAGGTGACAGTACCAGTGCTGCTGAACAGGAGGATTCATTAACAGGAATGGAACTAAATTCCCTGAGCGCAATGAGAGAATTAGAAATGGAATTGAGCTGTAGCCAGGGTGATCAAACAGAAACAGTAGATTTCCTAGAAGGTCTGTTAGATTCTCTTTCGTCAAGTTAGGACCTCTTGTCTGTAATTTCCTTAGGTCCTCAACTACCAGATCATGGAATGTATCTATTACATTGTTTGCCATCTGTGGGATGAACCGTGATGTCTTTCTGAGATTACTCATTGCACCCTTTTGTGTGATTCATTTCAGCATTTGCATTAACAAAGCGGCAGGCACCGCGCGGTGCCAGCAGCTTTGTTAATGCAAACGCTGTGCACCCCACACCTATACTTCACTCTGGGGGCCCGCAGAGTGAAGACCGCATGCCTTTCCGTGGCGGCATCGCCTCTGCGGAAAGGCACCTAAAGACAACCATCATAATATGGCTGGCGGTGTCTGATAGACACCGCCACCATATTATTCCTTTTCCGCCCCGGCCGCAAGGCGACCGGGGCGGAAAAGCGGCGGACAGTCTTCCCGTCCGCCGAGGTCCCCCGCCATACTAATATGGCGGGGGGGGCAATCCGCCCGACATCATAATGGGCCCCCAAGTGTTATACAGTGACTACACCTGCAAACTATGAAAAGAGCATACAAGTCTTTCAGGAACTTGCTAAAAATAAATAAGGAATATTGGGTGAAGAAGATTTTAAATGTATTTACTGTGAGACACCAGAGCTACCAACATTCTATCATCTCCCCAAAGTCCACAAAAGCGCAACTAATCGCCAGGCAGGCCTATTGTGTCCTCGAAAAACAGCTTATTAGAGAACACCTCAGTTTACATTGATTGCTTTCTAAAACCAT
The DNA here is from genome assembly GCF_964261635.1 of Lissotriton helveticus. Classification (NCBI taxonomy): domain Eukaryota; kingdom Metazoa; phylum Chordata; class Amphibia; order Caudata; family Salamandridae; genus Lissotriton; species Lissotriton helveticus. Next base: position 1,694,070,544 of record NC_136068.1, on the reverse strand, counting down.
TAGTAGTGGATCTCAGCTCTTATGTGAAAGACACAAAGCACTGTTTGAGAATCATTGCCATTATTGGATGGGAACCAGACATGCTGCTGCTGACTTTAGATATAGCCAGTCTCTATACAAGTATACAACATCAGAGAGGACTGAAAGCAATATAATTCCTTTTGAAAAAGAGACATTTTAAATATTTTGAGCATAATGCCATGCTTATGGAACTAATTGCTTATTGTCTCCAAAATAGCATTTTTCTATTTGCAGGAGAACTATTTCAACTACAGCAGGGAACTGCGATGGGCACGTCCTTCACCCCCAGCTACGCAAACTTGTTCATTGGCTGGTGGGGGACGCACGTGGCCTAGGCATGAAAAAATGAAGTCTGGTTAGAAAAAGTGGTCCGATGGTCTCGATACATTGATGACCTCTTCATTGTATGGGGAGGGTCAATCGAGGAGGCCAAAATATATGTAGAGGAGCTTAATGATAATGATGTATATCTTAGATTCACCGATTGCATGAGCAAAACCAATGTTCCCTACTGAGAACTAATGGTATATGTAACAAACAATAGATTGAAAGGACACCATATAGGAAGTCGACAGTGGGAAACAGCGTATTACACGCAAACAGTTTCTATCCTAAAAGCGTTATCAATGGAGTCCCTTATGGGGAACTAATAAGGCTGAGACGTAACTGCTCTTCAGAAGATGATTTACAGGAAGAAAGCAGAAAGGCCCTGAATAGATTTTCCAAGAGAGGATACAGAAAAGAAACCCTAATCAATGCCAGCCAATTGATCAAGCAGGTAGAAAGGAAAAATCTCTTACTAGATACCGAAGAGAAAGAAGTCCCTGCTCTTGAGCCCCCAGGACAAGGGAGAATGATAACAGAATACACTACAGGATCCACAGAATTTTTTTAAATCTTCCAACGTTACTGGAAGGTTTTCAAATCAGATCATGTCATAGGATTCCTCATCTCACAGAGTCCCTTAATTACTTATAGGAGAGGCCCAACACTAAAAGATCAGCTGGTAAGAAGCCATTTCTCGAAAAACTCAAAGAAAAAAAAAGATCAAGTCACAGGATTCTATCCCTGCATTAGTTTCAAGGTGTGAAGGAATAGTAAAAAGGTCAAAGAATTCTCAATAACAGGGAGGAAGACGATGCGCAAGATACGTAAACTGATTAATTGTAATACTGACCACACAGTTTACTGTCTAGTGTGTCCACGTAACAGAAGATATGTGGGAAGTACCATCCATCCCACAAAAAAGGGAGTCCTTGAGCACATGGTGCAATAAAAAATCACGATGCAACGTATCCAGTTGCATGGCATTTCGAGGAGAAACATAACTAGAATGCCAATCTGTTGAAATCTTTCGGTCTAGACCAAATCTTCAAAAATGAAAGAGGGGGAGATAGAATTGAAGAACTGAGAAAACTTGAATTCCCTTACATTATTGAGTTGAAAACGAAGGCCCCACAGGGACTGAATAATGAGGAAGAACTCTGGGTACACATAGAAAAATAAAATGAAATCCATCAAATCGTTTCGAACAATTGTTTGAAATGATGTGTGCAAGTCCATTCAGGGCGTAATTGTTTGCAGAAACTGTTTTTTGGGAACATGTTTGGGATGAACATCCGGGCCTTGATTTGACAGGAAGCCCATACAGGGCGGGATTGATGTCCTGTCATATGTTGATTAATGAAATTGAATTAATTGACACACCTGGTAGAGATTTGTATACGTACATAACAATCCTCACCCAATTATACATTTTACAGAGTATAATAATGATATATTGAGACCCACCGGGTGAGTAGTGCGCTATATAAATGCTCTGATTGATTGATTGATTAATTGATTATTACTAATTGTGCACAATGTTTAAACCATGGGATGAAATGAATTTAGGCACTCCATCATGGCTGCCAAAAAACACCCAAGATCAACTAGAATGGCCCTTCTTTATGTTTATGACTTATGAACGGCAAGTCCTCTCTCGTTTTCTATCATTTAACAAATGTTTTATAAATGAAACAGTTTGGAATAATAATGTGACATTGAGGAAGGCGTGCAGCCGAAACGCGTCTGTCCGTTAGTATATGTGCGACTATTAAAAATTCTCCAACTTACGTTGCCAGTGTGCGTCTCATCTCGTGACACTTGGAAGAAGGGAAGGTCACATGCTGAAATAAATATATATATATATATATATGTATATATATATATATATATATTTTTTTACAACCAAATGCCCTTGAGCTTCGAGAGGGCACACAAGCTGTCCCCTACAATCCGGTCTTTGCACCTCGCTGCAGCTCGCTCTTTTTGCATCCTTTTCTTTATTGCTTCAATCCCGACGCGTTTCGAGGCTGAACACCTCGTAATCATGGGCTGCTCACAAAGAATTCGAGGGCTCACCTGGGTTCTTTTTCATTCTTAGTTTTAATGAAAATACCGCCCACAGTGGGCGTGGCATACAACAGATGCCAGATGGCATGATGGTCGTTGTAGTCCAGGCAGGTGAGGTTCAGTGGTCCCCTTGAGTAGGTCCGCTTTCTCAGTGTTAATTTTCGCATATTGTTTAAAACCTTGAGTAGGCAAGAAATGTCAAAAGAGCGGGCTGATTAATCCGGGTACAGCATGCTTAGCGGAGAGAAGAAGTTTCACTCCAAAGCCTCTCCAGTTTTCAGTCTTGCAGGAAATGGTGCTCCTCTACCACGGCCAGAGCTGCCGTGTGAAAAATGTTTACAACCAAATGCCCTTGAGCTTCGAGAGGGCACACAAGCTGTTCCCTACCATCCGGTCTTTGCACCTCGCCGCAGCGCGCTCTTTTTGCATCCTTTTCTTTATTGCTTCCATCCCGACGCATTTCGAGGCTGAACGCCTCGTAATCATGGGCTGCACACAAAGAATTCGAGGGCTCACCTGGGTTCTTTTTCATTCTTAGTTTTAATGAAAAAAAAGCCCACAATGGGCGTGGCACACAACAGATGCCAGATGGCATGATGGGCGTTGTAGTCCAGGCAGGTGAGGTTCAGTGGTCACCTTGAGTAGGTTTGCTTTCTCAGTGTTAATTTTCGCATATTGTTTAAAACCTTGAGTAGGCAAGAAATGTCAAAAGAGAGGGCTGATTAATCCGGGTACAGCATGCTTAGCGGAGAAAAGAAGTTTCACTCCAAAGCCTTTCCAGTTTTCAGTCTTGCAGGAAATGGTGCTCCTGTACCACGGCCAGAGCTGCTGTGTGAAAAATGTTTACAACCAAATGCCCTTGAGCTCCGAGAGAGCACACAAGCTGTCCCCTACCATCCGGTCTTTGCACCTCGCTGCAGCGCGCTCTTTTTGTATCCTTTTCTTTATTGCTTCCATCCCGACGCGTTTCGAGGCTGAACGCCTCGTAATCATGGGCTGCACACAAAGAATTCGAGGGCTCACATGGGTTCTTTTTCATTCTTAGTTTTAATGAAAAAACTGCCCTCACTGGGCGTGGCACACAACAGATGCTTGATGGCATGATGGTCGTTGTAGTACAGGCAGGTGAGGTTCAGTGGTCACCTTGAGTAGGTTCGCTTTCTCAGTGTTAATTTTCGCATATTGTTTAAAACCTTGAGTAGGCAAGAAATGTCAAAAGAGCGGGCTGATTAATCCGGGTACAGCATGCTTAGCAGAGAGAAGAAGTTTCACTCCAAAGCCTTTCCAGTTTTCAGTCTTGCAGGAAATGGTGCTCCTCTACCACGGCCAGAGCTGCAGTGTGAAAAATGTTTACAACCAAATGCCCTTGAGCTTCGAGAGGGCACACAAGCTGTCCCCTACCATCTGGTCTTTGCACCTCGCTGCAACGTGCTCTTTTTGCATCCTTTTCTTTATTGCTTCCATCCCGACGCGTTTCGAGGCTGAACGCCTCGTAATCATTGGCTGCACATAAAGAATTCGAGGGCTCACCTGGGTTCTTTTTCATTCTTAGTTTTAATGAAAAAAAAGCCCACAGTGGGCGTGGCACACAACAGATGCCAGATGACCATGTCATGAATGATGTAATATGTGACATCATCACCAGTGGATTGCGGGTGCGAGAGTTACAGTTCGTACAACTAACTATAACGGAGGAATTTCAATGGTTTTGTATGAGTGAAATATCCAGCTAACTATAACACCCCTAAAACCTATGGTTTTTTCAATGAATTTCTAAGGTTTTTCAAATGATAATTCCTAACTATAACCTGCTTGAAACCTATGGTTTTTTCAGTGTATTTCTAAGGTTTTTTAAATGATAATTCCTAACTATAACCTGCCTGAATCCTATAGTTTTTTCAGTGAATTTCAAAAGTTTTTTAAATGCTAAATTCTAATTATACTGTTTATTAAGCATATCTGTTTTTTCTTTCTTTTTTAATTATCATCTCAATCTCAACCCAGTAAATCCTGCAAATATCACCACTCTTCAATTGATTCCTCCCGCTAACAAAATCGCCAAAAACCACAAAAAAACAGGCGATAGCTCCACTTACCAGTAACAAATTAACATCAAGATTTAACTGGTGTAAGGAGGTCGACTATCTACAGCGTGAATTACACCCAACTCACACATATATTTAAAGACGAATATGTGATAGAGGTACTAATCATGCACCCGCCGAGACCCTACAAATTCACAACACCCAGCGCCACCACCACCACCACAACCACCCCCCCCGACCCTCCCCCTACTACCTCAGAGGCAGTGCAGAACAGGACAACGGACCTTCCCAAGATACCATATCCTCTCAACTGCACAATAGCTGAATGTTCAGAGATGTGGCAACCAACTATGTATAAAAGAGTAAATTCGCACATCAACAATAATTTACAGAATCCCAAGTGTACCAGTGATATGCTATACACAAGTCACTGTAGAAACAAAAAACGTTTCCATGTGGATATATAGTATTGATACATGTAGTGTACTGCACAGTGGACGCAACCATATTATCTCAGACACTGGGGAATATCTCTGTCATGAAGTTGTGTTGTCCCCCCCCTTGAAGCAAAAGCGGAGTGGGCTGGTCCAACGTTTGAAACTCCAACATAAGAGTATAAATACATAGGCTACGCCTTGGGCGTGGTTCACTTGTGCGAAGAGAAAAGACTCTGGCATAGTGAAGGTTCACACCCTGCCACGTGGCTGCTGCCATGACCACGTGCCTCCTCGATAGAGGCCCATTGCGAACTCAGCGTCACAGCACCGCAGGCTTATGTCTGTATCGACGACTGCCTTTGATCTAAACTGCGGACAACAGGGTTCACAACTTGAATTCAGCTTTAGACCTGCACTACGGACAGCATTGAATTTAGCCTTGCCCTTTTTTAAGGCAGAGACAATTGTACTATATGACTTCTGATTTTGTAAAAGGATGTCACAAAAAGCATTCGTCTATAACTGTGCTGACTACTGCCTTCGTTCTACACTGCGGACAGCAGGCTTCACAACTTGAATTCAGCTTTAGATCTACACTACTGACAGCATTGAATCAAGTCTTGCTTTATTTAAGGTAGAGACAATTGTACTCTATGTCTTCCGATTTTGTAAGAGGATGTGACAAAAAGCATTTGACTATAACTGTGCTGACTACTGCCTTTGATCTACACTGCGGACAGCAGCGGTCACAACTTGAATTCAGCTTTGGATCTACACTACAGACAGCATTGAAGCAAGCCATGCTTTATTTAAGGTAGAGACAATTGTACTCTATGTCTTCCGATTTTGTAAAAAGCTGTGACAAAAAGTATTTGTCTATGACTATGCTGACTACTGCCTTCGATCTACATTGCGGACAGTAGGGTTCACAACTTGAATTCAGCTTTGCATCTACACTACGGACAGTATTGAATTAAGCCTTTCTTTATTTAATGCAGAGACAATTATACTATATGTCTTGAGCTTTTGTTAAAGGATGTGACAAAAAGCATTCCTCGATGTCTGTCCTGACTACTGACTTCGATCTACACTGCGGACAGCAGGGTTCACAACTTGAATTCAGCTTTGGATCTATACTACGGACAGCATGAAATTCAGCCTTGCTTTCTTTAAGGCAGAGCCAATTGTACTCTAAGTCCTCAGATTTTGTTAAAGGATGTGACATAAAACATTCCTCAATGTCTGTACTGACTACTGCCTTCGATCTACATTGTGAGGGCTCACGATTCAGGTGGAATGGCGATTGCACATGACGCATTCCAGTAGGCAAGAGACAATTTACCAGTGCGACCTGCCCGAACCACGAATCATCGCAGGGTGCGCACACGCCGAGTTCTTCTGGTATCACTATCTCACTGCACCACAAGTCATCTCCCTGTGGCCTTATTAAGACAGAATTCACTAGGCAAAAAACATTGCTCCCATTGCGGCTGGCCCACACCACACATCATTGCTGGCTGCTTAGATGCTGAGAGCCACACCTACCACTAACTCTATAAAGCTCAAGTCAATGCCCCATGGCTGTGGGCCCTTCCTGACGACTGCCTCTGGTCTATACTGCGAACAGTAGGGCTCACAATTCAAGATTAGTACTGATGCAAATTGTGTAAGAGACTATAATCGGTTAAGAAAACCAAATGCTCCCAATCTGCAACATCGCCTCCAGACATACGTGCCCATTTTGAGAAAGTTAGGATACACTGCGTGAAATGCAATCATTTAATTTGTTATGGGGAGCAATCAGTAGACCTAGTTTGCAGAACAATTGATAACCATCGATGGTAAGTTTTTTTCCCCCTCAAAAAACATGCAATCCAGTATGCAACATTCAATGCTTTGAGTGTAGCCCATTCAGACCACGCATCATCGCAGGGTGAGCACATGCTAAACATCAGACGTACCACTAACTCAGGACACCATAAATAATCGCCAAATGGCGTTATTAAGGCAAAATTCAGTAGTCAAAAAACATTACCTCCAGTGCAGCCTGTCCAGACCACGCATCATTGCACGTTACGTACACGCTCAGTCCCAAAGGTACTACTAACTCAGTGCACCATAATTCATCGCCACGTGGCGGTATTCAGGCAGAATTCAACGGACTCCTCATTCATTATTTGCAGAGTGCATTACCCAACTAAGTAAAATGTCTATCAAACCCTATACAATATCCCTTTACTATGCTTACTTCAAAAACGTCTTTTATACCAGTTCTAGGGTTAGTTGAAAATCAAAATTCACACTACAAGTGCAAAGGCACACTCAATGGCAGTCTGCACTGCAGACAGCACAGGTCACAACTTGAACTATAATGTCCCTGAAACATACACATTTCGACAATGTATTCCATACATGTTTCATCTTTTATTTCAATCGTGATTACAGATAATTCAGTTCAGCCTAAGATCTACACTGCGGACAGAAGGGTTTACAACTTGATTTCAACTTTGGATCTACACTACAGACAGTAGGGAATTCAGCCTTGATTTTTTTTAAGACTGAGACAAAAAATACTCCTGTGGCACTGCTAGTATGCGCAAGCACCTTTAATCCCTGCATCCTGTGAACTATGCTCACATTATCTAGTGTGATAATCATATACTTAGAGAAGATTTAACAATGAAAGTAGAAATGATGTTTATAACTAGAAGTATAATACTGAGGCTAACTCTTTACAAGCACTTTGCCAGAGTCTGTAGCTGCAATTAACCATTCCTATGGAAAATTTTAAAAACTCAAGCACAGTTACTGTTTGGATTAGCAACATTGTGCGGTGAACTTGTGACCTGTGTGCTCACTTAAGAGTTCCATGAACTGTTACTATGGTAACAGGCAGAAAGCAGTTTGGGGGTAGGGTTTAAAGGTAGTGGCTGTACAGAAACCGTTATATTTACCCAGGATCCTCTAATTGACAGAGGAGAAAGCAAACTTTGACGACAGAACACTGTGGAACAGATTTACAAGCCCCTTTAACAGTGTCCTTGTAAATATCCCCCCAATATCGCGAGTAATACAGCGATAATTCGTGTTTGCAAGTGAAAAGCTTGTTAATATAAGACTGTGGACTTAACATATGAATCCACCTTGAATATTAAACATGCTTAAGTCTACTTCAGAACAGACGTTAGGATCCGACATAAACCGCAATTAGCGAGAGTTTTGCTATCAGTCATCAAATCCAGGGCGCCTTGTAAATACAACACTGTTGTCATACCTCCCTCTTCCTTTTTATATTGGCATAGGAACACCTACTTTGCCTCCTACATTGCAACTCATTGGAGAGCCATTAGCAAACCGGCTGCTAACATGGATTAATGCATCTTAGCATCGCCTAGTAAATAGGGCGATATAATTTTCACCGCATTTATGGCATTTTTTTTAAAATTGCGGCGAAATGGCACTTGTTAATATGCTCTCATGTTTGCTATGACACAGTGGGAACGTCGACTCCCGCCCTGACCCAGCAAACAGCTGTGTCCCCGGGGTAGACACCCCAAGACACTGCATGAGCCGCTCCTGGGGGGTGGTGTTCCCCAAGGCTTTTGACTGCTCCAGAATGGGGGCCACACGGCCTCTCTCCTACAATATAAAAAGCCCCAGAGGGTGGTAATTACTGGGGCTTAGACGGACCTTTGAGCTCCCTCACCCATTTATTTTGTAGCACCGAGGAATGGCAATCCCCGGGCTACAGGGCCGCTCGGAATCCCCATCAAAAGTAATATTTTAAACCCTGGGATTTGGCCCTCCCAGGTAGCTAATTTTTAAACAAGCACAGCAGCCCGCGCTTCATTTCTATTTTTATTACTGCGGATCCATGCACCCAGCGCACATTTCTCTGTTTTTTCAAACGTACTTGTGGGACCCCCTAAGCAGGTCTAGAGGGTCAAAATATTTCTTACCTGCCCCCTTTATATATTTTGAACACTTGTCCCACTAATTTCTAGATTCTCGCTTCTACCGAGGCACAAAATGACTGCCAACACTTCCTGGTTTCGAATTTTGACAACCACTTGACAGTCAATTAGCGCGCAATTGGGACGGTGCGGTTAGAGTGAGCGCAAGATGCGCGGATCCACCCAGGCCATAGATAAATATGTACATTTAATTGTAATTTTCTCTGAAACTTCTGAACGGATTTACACCATTTAAGCAAAAGGCACGAGTTGGAACAGAGGACTACCTCTTTGCCTAATTTGGTATAATTCCGTTCAGCCGTTCGGGCTGTAGCTGCAATGAACGGTTCCTATGGAAAATTGCATGGGGAAAACACCTTTTGGGACCCCCCTTTTTTCTCAGCCCGCTTCACGAACCATCCCAAGACTTTCAGGATAGGAGCGGACCGGAGCGCCCCACCAGTTTTGGGAACATCGCGAAGATTCGTCAACCGGTGCCAACGTTGTTGCAAACAGAATGTTGCGGATTTCCTGTGGAAAATAGGTCCTAACTATAACTATCTACTGGGGACCGCCAGTAGGTAATATATATATATATATTTATAGATATATATATTCACTGAAAAATCCATAGGTTTCACACTCGTTATAGTTAGGAATTAGCATTTAAAAAACCTTTGAAATGCACTGAAAAAACCATAGGTTTCACACCAGTTATAGTTAGCTGAACATTTTACTCATACAAAACCATTGAAATTTCCACGTTATAGTTAGTTGGACTCACTATAACTCGCGCGCCCGCAATCCACTGCTGATGATGTCACATATTACATCATTCATGACATGGTCAGTGACATCACTGATGACATCACTGATGACATCTCAAATGACATCACTGATGACATCACGGATGACATCTCAAATGATATCACTGATGACATTTTACTGATGAGGGGAATAGAGTTTTTTTCTTGAATATAAGACTCTGCATTGGTACCTACTTGTAGGTTAAAAAAACACCCACATAACACAACAGCTCTTTTCAGAGCTAACTTACCTCTAAACACTCTACATTATTTTTTTACTCTATTTTTTTACATTGTTTTTCCCCGTGGTGCGCTCAGGGTGCGCGTACAGGAGAGCGTACCTGGGAACGCACCCAGCGCTTACCCCGCAAATTAAAAAAAAAAAAAGGTTTTTTGCCCTTCAGGGTCCTTCTAGGCCCCCCTCAGAAAACCTAGGGGGTCAGAGGGTGTCTACTCTGCCCCCTTTTAATTATATCCCCCTTTCTTTTTCACCTCAGGTGTCTCAATTCTACCGAGACACAAAATGGCGGACTCTACGGACTGTTTAGAATGTTGACAGACACCCGACAGCCAATCAGCTTTCCGCTCGCGCACTCCCGTAGCGCGCCGGGTGCGCTCCCCGGTACGCGTACCGGCGAGCGCTCGGAGTGTGCCTATAGATATATATGTGTTTTTGAAGTTAATTTTCAAAAAAACCACTGTAGCAATTTCCACCAAATATAGCAAAGGCACATCTGCGTACCAGTCCCTGTAGGTGGATGTTTTACTACTCGATATTTTGTCAGGGAATCCTGGGCCACACGTAAATTAAATGTGCCAATTGGGTGTATGCCAAGTTTACCTTGTTTAAAGGGGAGAGCACAAGCACTTTAGCACTGGTTAGCAGTGGTAAAGTGCACAGTCATAAAAATAAAACAAAAAGTGGTTCTGAAAACAGCCAGGCTGAAGGCAAAAGATTGGATGTGACCATGCAGAGAGGTCCAAGTCCAACAGTAGCAGGGCTCGAGTCCGGGTACCACACGGGTGGATGGCGTCCCCCACTTATTTTACCGGGTGGACACCGTCCCCCCTACCAAACAGCTGAACTTCACTCTTTGGCCTCTCTGGGGCAAGATCGGAGCTCACTCAGCACGCTGCTGATGCGCTGACTTCTCAGATGCAATCGCATCTAAGGGGTGTGCGAGAGCACCCCCCACTTCTTTTTTTAGGACTTGTGCCCTGTGTGTGTGTGTATTCATCCTTGGGTGTTTCTGTGTGTGCAGGTCTCATTCTGCTCTGTGTGTCTACATACCCAGGCACGCGCGTGTGTTGGGGCATCTGGCGCGTGTCTGATTCTGCTGTTTATTTCTGCAGACCCATGAGGAGTTCCTGTCTCTCTTGCTGTCTGTGTGTACCTGTGTGTACTTTACCACGTGACGAGCTGTTTGCCACAGTTAACTCGGATCACGAGGACTGAAATCTGTTACTCACGGTAACCATAACACCGCGGGCCGCGCTACGTCACCTCCCAGGATCCGGTCTTGTGCTTCAACCCGCCCCCCTTCAATCTCAGATCAGACCCCACCTCAGGAAAGGTTTCACCAAACCAGAATGTTTCAAGAAGGTGACAACGTCCGCATCGCACAGTTATAAAGTTTGAAGCGATTCTTTCAAGAACAAAATAACTTTTTGTAAGTTTTTTCTCCTGCAAAACCAACTTTTTTTGCTGAGTGTTTCATCTCTGTTTTATTTACCACAACCCCTCTAGCGCCTCAGCTAGCCCCAACATCTTGTTCGCTTTACATCTGCTATATTCTGAAGGAAACATGGACACCTGAAGTCTCTTTCTGGGCGCAACTGCAACTGAGTGCAAACCACCTTTCGTGACGTCACTTCCTGTCGTGACGTCAGCGTCTCCCCACTTCTTTTTTTAGGACTTGTGCCCTGAACAGTAGGTTGCTTTCAGGAATTAACATAGCTAGATTGTAGTGTAGTTTCTATATTCCCAATAGGCTCTGCGCATTGCAATAATATATCCTGCAGCTTAGACGTAGGACTTAAGTCGACTAGGTCTCTGCCGAATATATTAGACTTAATTATGAGTGCCAGCTAGCTCAGAGGTCACTAGAAACTTTCTCGAATAAACAAGAAGGGATTAGTCTCTGACAACCATATAACATGACAACTTGTTTCCCCAGAATGAAGTGTATCTCTAGAGTCGCGGACACAATAGACGGCTAATTCACTCAGTCAGATGTGCATGCTTCGTTTCACCAGAGTTGCTTTGAAATAGAGAGATGGGCGTTTTCAATAAAAGTATTTATTGAACAGTCTTATTTCTTGAGCATAAGAAATGCACTGCTACAATTGAAATGCTAGTTAAGAAGTACAATGCATATAATACGAATAGTATTATACATTAGTACTGTAAAAGCATGATATGGTTTCTAAGCCATAAACATAGAATACATAAAATGCATTAAATACATACAATAATAAAGGAGTGGCTAAAAGTGCTCAACTGGTGCTTCTAACATACGCCTACCCCGGTGTACCTAACCTAAGCCTAGTACAAGGAGGAGTAGTTTAAGTTTTAGTATTTCTCTGCCAAGAATCTGTTCAAGAATTCTCTTGGATCTAATCAGCTCCGTACCTTGGTTTTAGGATGATAGAGGTCTTGTATCTCTCTCTCAACCCGCAAGGGTAGCTTGGAAACACCGGAGCTGGATTTCTCGGCAGGAGAAAAGACAGCGTCTCTCAGTGCGTCAGTTGGAGGGTCGGCTTCCTTCAGCACTTGCAGCAGCAGGGCGTCGGGCAAGTAGTTAGTCGATCTGCTCCTGAACCACCGTGTATTTGACTGAGCAAATGTAGGTATATTTATACCCCTGAAGGTGCAGAGTCTGACATAAGATTGGACATAATATCGTCACTAGTGCCTCAGTTCCTTGAAAACTCCCGGGTTTCTTGGATAAATTAGTATTCAAGCAGGGGAAGTTCCTGACTGCTGAAGGCTGGTTTTACCACGAAATCAATGTGGATTCTCGGAGTTTAGTGGAAGTAGCCATGCCATATTAGGGCTGCACAGTCTATAACTAAATAAGGCAATGATTCTTTATGCCTATATAAGGACTGGGTGATTTATACCAATATATGGGCATGAATTGGGAAAATTACTCTAGGGTCCTAGATTCCCGCATAACAAGATAATCAGAATGCAGTGTTGTAAACACTTCATAACATCCCCAAAGATACACACTACCCTCCAGGGAGACAACAATATCACAAATCAACTAAATTCTTGAACATTTGGCAAAATAAATGGTTATTTTAAAAAACATTCAATAGAAGACGTTTCTTCCTATGTCCAATTTACTATAGACACCATTAATTAGATTGAAGATCAGTAGTACAATTACTAGGAGGAGATCTTGGTAACAAAGGATGTTGAGAATCCTTATACCAACATCCTACAGTAGGTAGCTCTGGAGGATCTTAAATGTCTTGGATACATGAGCAGACCAAGATTCCACCCTGTTCCCACACTTTATTTTACCGCTTGCCATAGTTTGTCTAATCAAAAACGTTTTCAGCTTCAGACATTAATTTTATATTCAGATCAAACGCACTGCAATGGGTTTTGCTTTTGCCCCAGGGTGAAGTTCTAACAATGATGTACTGATGATTGAGAAAGGATGCAATAAGTGATGTGGTGCATTTCATGACTGGATAAATACACGACCTCTAGATCTCAAATTCTGTTACAAATCTGATTGTAGCCATATGAATATCAACTGCTTGGATGCAATGATCAAACATGATGATGGCAGGATTGGATTCTGTGACTTTTAAAGGAACAGGACCTTCAACCTCATACTTATATATAGTCCTTGTGTAAGTCCTCAGTGACTTGCATTATTCTAATAGTTTATGGCGGTATACAGTCATAATATCAAGTAAAAAATATAGAATTACCTTAATATCGAGTTAAAAATATAGAATGGACAGAATATCGAATGGACAATATATAGACAACAAAAATATCGAATGAAATGGACAAAATATCGAATGGACAGAATATTGACAACAAAAATATCGAATTTGAGGTAAGTAAGTTAATATCGATTTACATAAATATAGATAGTCAAAATATCGAAGTATTTAATATAGATGTAAAATATATCGATTTTTAATAATAACACATTTTTTAAAGTGTTTATTATGTTAGTATACGTGCAAAAAGTGTATATTACTTTTATATTTTATTTTAAGTAATGAATTTTATGGTATTTAATTTTTGCGTAATTTAATTCTGTAGCGGGTTGTGGGTTTATAGGGGAATAGGGTGGGAAGTATTTTAATTATAATTGATTAAATGTTTTAATTTATTTATTGGTATTTATCTTGAATTAATTGTTAATTAATTTTTAATGGGTAATTAATTAAATTATAATTGGTAATTAATTTTTATTAATTCATTAATTGATAATTATGTTAATTTTATCAATTTATTTTCTGTAGCGGGTTGTGGGTTTATAGGGTAATAGGGTGGGAAGTAATTTAATTATAATTGATTAAATGTTTAAATTTATTGGTATTTATCTTGAATTAATTGTTAAATATTTTTTAATTGGTAATTAAGTAAATTATAATTGGTAATTAATTTTGATTAATTGATAATTTTGTTAATTTTATTTTATTTTTTTCTGTAGTGGGTTGTGGGTTTATAGGGGAATAGGGTGGGAAGTAATTTAATTATAATTGATTAAATGTTTTAATTTATTTATTGGTATTTATCTTGAATTAATGTTATGTTAACCTGAATTTGTAATTCATTTTTAATTAATTAATTGTATATTGGTAATTAATTTGTATTATTAGGTAATGATTATTAATAAATCATTATTATTTGTCTTTTTTTATTAATTATTATATTATATTAAATTTGTACTTATTTTTAATACATTTTTAATTGGTATTAATATATATATATATTTTTAATATATGAAGTATTTACTTTCCCTACTGTTGCACTCACTGGAATGGGAATAGTAATTTTTACCCCTACTCTATCCTACGCTTTCTCTACTGTTGCACTCTCTGGAGTGGGAATAGTAATTTTTTCCCCTACGCTATCCAACGCTTTCCCTACTGTTGCACTCTCTGGAGTGGGAATAGTAATTTTTAACCCTACGCTATCCAACGCTTTCCCTACTGTTGCACTCACTGGAGTAGGAATAGTTATTTTGTCCCTCCCACTATCCAACGCCTTCCCTACTGTTGCTCTCTCTGGAGTGGGAATAGTAATTTTTACCCTCCCACTATCCAACGCCTTCCCTACTATTGCACTGTCTGGAGTGGGAATAGTAATTTTGACCCTCCCACTATCCAACGCCTTCCCTACTGTTGCACTCTCTGGAGTGGGAATAGTAATTTTGACCCCCACGCTATCCAACGCTTTCTCTACTGTTGCCCTCTCTGGAGTGGGAATAGTAATTTTTACCTCTACGCTATCCAACGCTTTCCCTACTGTTGCCCTCTCTGGAGTGGGAATAGTAATTTTTACCCCTACGCTATCCAACGCTTTCTCTACTGTTTCACTCTCTGGAGTGGGAATAGTAATTTTTACCCCTATGCTATCCAACGTTTTCGCTAGTGTTGGACTCACTGGAGTGGGAATAGTAATTTTTATCCTCCTGCTATCCACCGCTTTCCCTACTGTTGCACTCTCTGGAGTGGGAATAGTAATTTTAAATCCTACGCTCTCCAACGTTTTCCCTCCTGCTGCCCTCTCTGAAGTGGGTATAGTAATTGTTATCCTCCCGCTATCTAATGCTTTCCCTACTGTTGCACTCTCTGGAGTGGGAATAGTAATTTTTACCCTTACGCTATCCAATGCTTTCCCTACTATTGCACTCTCTGGAGTGGGAATAGTCATTTTGACCCCTACGCTATCCAACGCTTTCCCTACTGTTGCACTCTCAGGAGTGGGAATAGTCATTTTGACCCCTAAGCTATCCAATGCTTTCCCTACTGTTGCACTCTCTGGAGTGGGAAGAGTCATTTTTACCCCTACACTATCCAACGCTTTCCCTACTGTTGGACTCTCTGGATTGGGAATAGTAATTTTTACCCCTAAGCTATCCAATGCTTTCCCTACTGTTGCCCTCTCTGGAGTGGGAATAGTAATTTTTACCCCTACGCTATGCAACGCTTTCCCTACTGTTGCACTCACTGGAGTGGGAATAGTAACTTTTTACCCTCCCGGTATCCAACGCTTTCCCTACTGTTGCACTCTTTGAAGTGGAAATAGTAATTTTTATCCCTACGCTATCCAACGCTTTCCCTACTGTTGCACTCTTTGGAGTGGGAATAGTAATTTTTACCCTCCCGCTATCCAACGCTTTCCCTACTGTTTCCCTACTGTTTTTACCCTCCCGCTATCCAACGCTTTCCCTACTGTTGCACTCTCTGGAGTGGGAATAGTAATTTTTACCCCTACGCTATCCAACGCTTTCCCTACTGTTGCCCTCTCTGGAGTGGGAATAGTAATTTTTACCCCTACGCTATCCAAAGCTTTCTCTATATATATGTATTAATAAATCAATTTGTATGTTTTTTTTTAACTTACATTAATTATTTATTAATTTTAATGTTATTTAAGTATTTTAAGTATGTTTAAGTTAATTATATTTATTATTTCATTAATTTATAATTACTTTAAAGCATTTAAAAAAATTCAATATTTTGACTATCTATATTTTTTACAACAATATTTTTGATTCGATATTTTTGTACTTACCTGTTTTGAGATAGGAAGTCAATATTTTTGTATTCTATATTTTTTACTCGATATTTAGGTAGTTCTATATTTGTGTCATTGATATTGTTTCAGTGATCCGTTTATGGCAGGGGCATTTATCCCATACCTATTTATTTATTTGTTTATTTGTAAAGCACAACATTCATCCTGATGGATATCACGGCACTGTTTTGCAGCACACATGGTAGGCTATATTGAGTGCATTCAACTGCTCATACTTACGTACATACATAACAGCTTAGTATCTTTTGTAATGCCTGTGACTAAGCGACTTGTTGAAAAGTATGTTTTTACAAAGTGTGTTGCTTATTTTCAATTATTAAATATTGCAAAAGTGGAACTAATTTAATTTCTTCTTGTAAATCATGAATCTGTGTTGAATTCAGTATACATAACGTTCATGATCTTGTGTCAGTTCAGAATACAAATATACTTTTTTCTAGTGTGTTCTAAAGGAGCAAGCCCGTTCGCATGTCATAACTCCGGTGTAGATATCTAACAAGCACTTACACGAGATTAAATATACTAAGTCATAGCACAAGTTGGCCTACACTCAAAAGTATTCTTTAGGTTACATGATCATGCACAAAAGCAGCAGAGACCAATGACACTGTATGACAATAATACAGCAGATTTGTTGCTGAGATCACAAATGCACAGATTTGTAGATCTGCTACTGTGCCAATTTCACCTAAAAAGAAACTATTTGAAAAAGCCTAATGATAGATCAGAGTGATTTTAGCTGTGTATACACTATACAAAGCTACACTGATAAGTCTTGTGTTTTTTGCACCTTAATCTCTTTGTTGCTAGCTTTAAGAGGCGCCATCGGTCTCAATGCTAATATGTTACACTTTACAAAGGAAGTTAAGAGCTGTTCTTTACATTTGTGCATGTGAGGATGGAAAGGAAACCATGTAAAGTAAGTAAACTTGCTTTACTTCAAGCATCAAGATGAGCGATTCGCAGGGAAGCAGCACCACAGACAGTAAGTGCTCTTCGCGCATTCAAATGATAACATTCTCAACATCATGAGCAACTATCGTAAGCTGCATGGTTATTCATTACATCACACAATTCTGCAAGACCCAACAAGGTCTTTATTTCCATACCTTCATTCTCTTCTCTTTCGGTCCTCATGCTGGATTATTAATAAATATCAAGTCACACAAAATGGCCTCACTTTGCAGCAACAGAAATGTAAACAAGGTTGTTTTTTTATAATGTTATATCCTTGTTCCTCGTTTTAATCTTCAGAGGTGTATATTCATTGTTCTTCTCTGTTGTGTTACTTACCTCAGTCAGGCTCGAGCCTTGGTGTCCTGGCTCATGTCACTATTGAATATTGTGGTTTTTTGATGCCGGGGAGAACAGTTGGCAGTGACGGGAGTTGGATGTGCTTGCTGTGCAAGGGTCTGTTTTGTTCTATGATAAACTGGAAATGTGTACTTTACCTTTAGCTATCTTGTTTATGTTTAGCAAAGATGCAACATAAATTGGTGATGAATTGAGGAAGTTACCTAATTTTAAGGATCTTCCTCAACGCCTGAGGCCCCTTGCCTACAAGCATGAGTTTCACCAATCCCTGTTATGTGCCCCACTGGCAATCCTGCAGCTGATGCATTTTTCGTATTGGACAAGTGCAGGGCAATTTCTATCATTTGTCTGTGTCTTGGAGGATTTTACTGGACCACATCCCTTCTATATGCAGTTAACTACAAATGTCTTTGTTGTATGAACTCAAGAGTGCATGACAAGGCTTCAAGAAAGTGGCTGCCATTTTGGAGTCAGTAAAGTAGATAAAGGGAAGTTTGCGCTGTTTGTCTATGCCCTGCTTGATTGTGCTGGAACGCATATCCTACAGTAGCAGTGGATTGCACACGTCTTTATTGCATGCACTCATGAGTTGTGTAACGAATCACAGTGAACAACGTGGGATCTATCTTGAAGTCAGTAAAGAACATGCAGGTGTGTGAGCCATGTTTTGTATATTGTCTTTGGATGTAAGCTTAAGGATCTAGGGCCATGTGCATCAACTCATTTTCACATAGACACAGAAAAGGCAAAACCCTTTGATGCATCTGGCCCCTTAATACTTATGATTACCTGCACTCTTAAATGTGTACATCCTGATTCTTGTGGATGAATGTGGCTGCCATCTTTAAAGAGCTCCATAACATTACCCTTATATCATCTTATTTCAATAGAGATTTCATTTATTTTTTAACATATACTCAATTTATAATGGATTTAATACAATTTGTGGCACAATCTCATCCTAGTGCTGCAAAAATTAGGAATGCCTTCGTTAAAGGGTAGCACTTAGTTCAGAAACTTTCAAAATTATCTCATGGCAATAAATGCAAGAACTGTTTGTACCTGATAGGAAGAAAGCACTTTCGCTCAGTTGTCTAGGAGCCCCTGCTCTGGAAATTATCGAGCACTTGCCAGAAATTGACCTTTCTCATGATAGTTTTGGTACCTGGGATGACCATCGTAAAACAGTTAAAAGACTTGAGCTTCAGTTTGGGAGAAGTAGCAAACTTTGTTAGGGAACGGTTCAACATATTTTCACGGAAGCAAAGTAGTAAAGAAACAATTGATGACTTTCTGGCTAATCTGAGACTATTAACTTCTTCCTGTGATTTTGTTTGTAATATTGACACTTATCTTCTTGATCAATTAGTCCTAGGATGTTTTAGTGGTAAAATGCAAGAATTTCTTTTAAGTACTTGTAATCTTACATTAACAGAGTCGATAAGTACAGCAAAAGGGGTTGAAAGATCTATGGTTCAAATAGAGACATGGCAACGCAGTGAGGATTTAAATGTTAATGTGGTCCATATGGATGATAATAAGGGTAAAAAGTGGATTTGGAAGAAAGGAAAGTTTTTAATTTTTACCTTTGTGGGCCGCAAACACATTGGAGTAATGCCGTCCATTGTCCTGCGTTAAAACGTAGGTGTCCCAAATGCAATAACATTGGTCACTCCTCTAAGGTGTGCCAATCTAAACATAATGTTTCTGTCAGTTCAAGTAATAGGAAGGGTATCAATATATCCACTGTACAAACCACAAATTAATCCGAATGGAGGAGTGTCAGGAAAGGTTGAAGAATGTTATTTAATGGTCTCGTATGAAATTCAGAATGATTGTAAACAGTAACGTCAACAAAGGTAATGTTGAATTATTTGCAACGGTGGGTTCTGGCCCACCAATAACTATCACAGACCAACACACATTTGAAAACTTTGCACAGAAGTGATATTTCAACTAAGGCTTTTGGTGAATTTGATATTCAAAGGCTTAGTTGGTTCAGTGATACTTCAAACATACAAGGCAGGAGTATTATAACTTAAATATGCGTTGCTATGAATAGCAATGATGTGTTTAGATCAATCAATCAATCAATCAATGCATTTATATAGCGCACTACTCACCCGGAGGGTCTCAGGGCGCTTGGGGAGGGGGGGTCCGCTACTACTCGAATAGCCAGGTCTTGAGCTGCTTCCTGAAGGCGAGGTGGTCTTGGGTCAGGCGGAGGTGGGTCGGGAGGGAGTTCCAGGTCTTGGCGGCCAGGTAGGAGAAGGACCTTCCTCCTGTGGTGGCTCTTCGGATGCGGGGGACGGCGGCGAGGGCGTGGCTGGTCGATCGAAGCTGGCGTGCGGGAGTGTAGAAGTTTAGGCGGCTGTTGAGATATCTTGGGCCTTGGTTGTGTAGGGCTTTGTGTGCGTGGGTGAGGAGACGGAAGGTGATTCTCTTGTTGACCGGGAGCCAGTGCAGGTCTCTCAGGTGTCCGGAAATGTGGCTGTGTCGGGGGATGTCGAGGATGAGTCTTGCTGAGGTGTTCTGGATCCGCTGGAGTCTCTTCTGGAGTTTGGCAGTGGTTCCGGCGTAGAGGGAGTTGCCGTAGTCCAGCCGGCTGGTGACGTAAGGGCCTGGGTGACCGTCTTCCTGGTCTCGGTGGGGATCCACCGGAAGATCTTACGTAGCATGCGCAGGATGTTGAAGCACGACAAGGAGACGGCGTTGACTTGTCTGGTCATGGAGAGGGAGGAGTCCAGGATGAAGCACAGGTTACGTGCGTGGTCTGTGGGTTTGGGTGCGCTGCCCAGGGCGGTAGGCCACCAGGAGTCATCCCATGCGGAGGGAGAAGAGCCCAGGATGAGGACTTCCGTCTTGTCTGAGTTCAGTTTCAGGCGGCTGTTCATCATCCACTCGGCTACGTCTGTCATCCCTTCGTGTAGGTTGGCTCTGGCGGTGGCGGGGTCGTTGGTGAGGGAGAGGATCAGCTGGGTGTCGTCGGCGTAGGAGATGATGTTGAGGTTGTGTTGGCGTGCGATGGCTGCAAGGGGGCTCATGTAGACGTTGAAGAGGGTGGGGCTGAGAGATGATCCTTGTGGTACGCCGCAGATGACTTCGGTGGCCTTGGATCTGAACGGGGGGAGGCGCACTCTCTGTGTCCTTCCGGCGAGGAAGGAGATGATCCATTCTAGTGCCTTTTCTTGGATTCCGATGTTGCTGAGGCGCTGCACTAGGGTGCAGTGGCAGAGAGTGTTGAATGCCGCGGAGAGGTCCAGGAGGATGAGGGCCGCAGTTTCCCCGTTGTCGAGCAGGGCTCGGATGTCATCGGTGGCTGTGATGAGGGCGGTCTCGGTGCTGTGGTTGGCCCGGAAGCCAGACTGCGAGAGGTCGAGGGATCCGTTCGTCTCGAGGAAGGCGGCCAGCTGCTTGTTGACGGTCTTCTCGATGACTTTGGCCGGAAACGGGAGGAGCGAGATGGGGCGGTAGTTTTTGAGTTCAGTGGGGTCCGCTGATGGTTTCTTCAGTAGAGCGCTGAGTTCGGCGTGCTTCCAGCTCTCCGGGAAGGTAGCGGTGTTGAAGGAGATGTTGATGATGTCCCGCAGGTGGGGTGCGATGACAGCGTCGGCCTTGTTGAAGACGTGGTGAGGGCAGGGGTCGGTTGGGGATCTGGAGTGGATGGAGTTGATCACGCGTCGGGTTTCTTCGGTGTTGATCGGGGTCCAGGCGCGGAGGGTGGTGGTGGGGGGTGCCGGTGCGGTCGTGGGGTGCGTTGGCTGTGTGATGAAGCTGTTGTGTATGTCTGCGATCTTGTTGTGGAAGTAGGAGGCGAGGGAGTTGCAGAGGTCTTGTGATGGGGTGATGTCGTTGTTTCCGGCGTTGGGGTTGGAGAGCTCTTTGACGATGTTGAAGAGTTCCTTGCTGTTGTGTGCGTTGTTGTCCAGTCGTTCCTTGAATGCGGTTTTCTTGGTGATGTGGATCAGTTGGTGGTGTTTTCGAGTGGCGAGCTTGAGGGTGGTCATGTTGTCTGGTGTTGGGTCTCTGCGCCAGGCTCTCTCGAGGGCTCGGCAGTTCTTCTTGGAGCTTTTGAGTTCGTCGGTGAACCAAGGTGCTTTCTTACTGCCGGGTCTGCTGGGCGGGGTCCTCAGTGGGGCGAGGTCGTCTGCGCAGTTGCTGATCCACTTCGTGAGGTTGTTGGCGGCCTGGCTGGGGTTCGCTGAGCTGGCGGGGGGGTCTTGGCTCAGGGATGCGGCGAGCTGGTCGGCTGTGATCTTGTTCCAGCTTCTGCGTGCAACCTGTTGCTGGTGGAGGTGGATCGTGTTCTTTCTGAAGCTGAAGTGGACGCAGCTGTGGTCCGTCCAGTGGAGTTCGGTGGCGTGGCTGAAGGCGATGTCCTTGCTGGATGAGAAGACGGGGTCGAGTGTGTGTCCGGCGTTGTGGGTGGGGGGGGTTACCAGCTGCTTGAGACCGAGGTTGGCGAGGTTGTCCAGCAGGGTGGTGGTGTTGCAGTCGTTGTTGTTCTCCAGGTAAAAGTTGAGGTCCCCGAGGAGGATGTAGTCAGCGGAGGGGAGGGCGTGCGGGCTGATGAAGTCGGCGATGTCTTCGCTGAATTGTGTGCGTGGTCCCGGGAGTCTGTAGATGAGGGTGCCTCTGAGGGTGGTCTTGGGGTCGGTGTGCATCTGGAAGTGCAGGTGTTCGGCGGTTGTGAGGGTGTCGTCGGTGTTGGTCGTGAGGCGGATGGTGTTCCTGTGGATGATGGCGATGCCTCCTCCGGTCTGATTGCCGCGGTCCCGCCGGGTGATCTTGTATCCGTCCGGGATGGCGATGGCGATGTCGGGTGCTGAGGAGGCATCCATCCATGTTTCCGTGAGGAAGGCGACGTCAGGTGATTTTGTGTCGAGCAGGTTCCAGAGCTCTACGGCATGTCTGTGGACGGAGCGGGTGTTGAGCAGGATGCACTTCAGGTGGTTGCTGCTGGTGCTCGGCTTGGTCGGTGCTGGTGCAGAGCTGGTCCGGATGCAGGTGAACTTGCAGGAGTGGCAGCTGAAGGGTCCGTGGGTGCATCTCGGGGTGGCTCGGTAGCAACCAGGGCTCCGGCCGGCGTTGAGTGCGTTGAGTTCGATGGTGTCGTAAGTCCGGCGGGTGGGCTGGTGTCAGTGGGGGCCAGGGGTTCTGGCACTGGGCGTGGGCCAGGCGCGGACGGGCGCAGACGGGCTTACCTTTGGCGCGCCCGCTGCGCGTTTGCCACTCTGCCATATTAGGAGAGTGGGGGGGCGGAGCGAGGGAGGAGCAGCTGGGAGGCGGGAGCGGGGCGGCGAATGGGAAGGGAGTGAGAGGGAAGGGGGCGGGGCCGCAGGGGGGCAGCGGCGCGGGAGCGGGCGGGAAACGCGACCGGGGCTGGGCACACCAGAGGGGGAACAAAAACGAAAATCAGAGGGCAGGGGCACAACAAGCGGACAGCAGAGAAAAATACAATACAATGATACTTAGAACAGGGAACAACGCAGTGACAAAACGATAGAAATTACAGCGGGGAGCGGCGCAGAGACAAAGCTATATAAATTACAACAGGGAACAACGCAGAGACAAAGCGATAAAAATGACAACAGGAGCACAGCTGCGGGCAGCGGCGGCACTCGGCGGGATCGGGGGCAGCCTGGGCTCACTCGCAGAGAGTATGCGCGGTGCGTGGGGTGCCCGGCCCAGAGGGTCAGAGGATCAAGAGCAGTTGAGAATTATTCTTAAACCTGTATCTGAGACTCCTGTTCAATTAGATCTTAATTAGATTAAAGAGTCCTTATATGTAAGCATGTTGGGTAAGAACTCTTTAAATTCTTTAATGCATGGGGTGACCAATGGTGATTCTAAACTTAAAATTGCATCAGCTGAATTCTCTTCAGCTTCTAGAGATGAGGTTGGTTATGTTCAGGGTTATGTTCATGACATTGTTTTAAAAGAGAATGCAATGCCAGTTGTTCATAAAGTGAAGGATGGTCCCCTAAGTGTATGCAATGATCATACAAAATGATTGACAGGTTGAGTGAAGAAATCATTATTTCTCCAGTTAAATGCTCAAAGTGTATATCGAGTATAGTTATTGCACGAAAGAAAAATGGGGAGATCATATTGTGTGCCGACCTTCGAATATTAAATACAAATAAAATTGTTGAATGCCATTGTCTTCCTAAAATGTAAGCAATGCTGACACAGATAGGAGATGCAAGAAACATTAGCAGTGTTGATCTTACAGCAGTCCATCCTCACATCAAATGAACAGAACAATTGCAACAACTCCGCTTTCATGACTCTATTTAGTGCTTTCAAGTATCTCAGATAGCCTTTTGGACTGCCATTGGCTTCCAGTGTATTTCAAAGACTTGTGGATATTCTGTTTAAGGGTGTATTAGGGGTCTATTGTATCAGGATAATATTTAAATCCTTGCTTCTAGTGTTGCACAGCATGATGACATTTTACATAAAATTTTGAACATTTTACAAGTGCATGATATGACTGTGCTTAAGGATAAGTGTACATTCAGAGACAATGAAATTGAATACTTTGGTCATTGCACTGGTGCCAAAGGTATTGATCTCAAAGAGGATCTAATAAGGGCTATAAAAGAAGCACATACTCCTACAGATGAAGATTCTTGGAGATCATTTTTAGGGCTAAGTTTGGGTGATGAGCAAAGAAAAGCCTTCAAATAAGTAAAATATTAAATTTCTAAACGAAATGCTTGGAAGCCTTTTGTTCAAGGTCAGTCATGTGAATTTATTATGGACGCAACTGCAATTGGCCTTTGTGCAGTTCTTTGTCAGATGATTAATGATAAAAAGAGAAGTGTTGGTTTCATCTGAAGAACCCTTGGAGGAGCAAACTGTAAGTACCGTACTATTGAGAGGGCGGATTTAGCTTGTGTGTGGGCTGTAAATTGACTCAGGACATATTTTTGGGATCAGAAATTGAAACTGTTGACTGATCACGGACCTGTAGTCTATCTCATGGGTGATAGAGGCTTAGGAACAGCCTCATCAGGATTAGTTAGCCTGATTACCACATTACAAGAATCCAATTTTGAGATTAGCAATGTTCCTTGGAAAGTGAATTTCTGACCTGATTGTTTTTTTAGACTTCCACTTAATAACTGTGATTGGGAAACTGAAAATGAGTCATTGTTATTGAGTGTGTTATTACTGTTTTAGATGCAGTAGATAGCACACATTTGTCCTGAAGAAATGGCGCAATGAATGTTTGAAATAATAAATACAGGATCAACAACTTTATCAAAGAGTGTAACTGGAGTTTTTAGGAATGTTGTCACATGTAGTTGGAATTGAGTGTTGAATTCAGTATAATTTTGAGAGGTAGCTGTTTTGTTTTGTACAACCTTAAAATCTTTAAAAAAAAGAAACTGGCATAACTTTCACACAGGAAATGATTTTACACACTCATTGTTTGTGGCTTGGTTTCACTAAAATGGTTGAAAATCTTGTCAAACATTGTTGTGAATGTTTATTCACTCTTCTGGTGGTTGTTGAGATGCCTGAAAGCTCTGGGATAATATTGCCATTGGTTTCTGGATCCATTTAATAGCTTATCTGCAGATCAAAGATATTTTACGGTTGTCATTACTTATTCCTCCAAGTGTTCTAATGGATTATTCCTATAAGTGGATTTATATTACCACAGTTAAATTCTTGAAATATGTTTTACTTCAGAGGGTGTAACCAGACTTTAAGGTCCTGAAAACAGGACACAATTAGTATCACACACAATTAGAAGATTCCTTAAGGATATTGGCATAAGTCCCTTTACAGTAGCTTTATACTGTTCAAGTTCTAATGGATTGGTAAAAAGAGCATATAGAATAATTAAAGAGCAAATAGAATGAATAAAGACCACATAGAATTATTAAAGAGTGTGTTCAAACTGCATGTTTCTTCGGCTTAATAGTAATGATTCTCTGTACACCGTTTGGGTTGTTACGCCAAAGAGCTGGGTTTGGTAAAACCTTTTCACGGTGGATGAATGATAGTATCAATGTGGCAGCAGAACTGCAAAGACTAGAAAAATAGTGAGTATTAAACAGGCTGAGCTGAAAGAATAATCAAGAATGGAATAAAGCATGGAAAGTCAAAGAAAAACTGGATTAAATTTAATATAACTCGAGAACTAATAACCGGACCACAATTCTCATGTGCAATAACCAGATATCGTGCACAAGTGATAAGATTCACCAACCACAATCACCAAGGAGAAGGAGAAAAAATAGTAAAGAGTAGCAAATAAAAACGAAATTCAGTCTGGTTATTGGTTCTCGAGTTATATTAATTTTAATCCAGTTTTTCTGTGACTTTCCATGCTTTGCTGATGGGGTTATTCCGGACCTTGTAATTATTCCTTATTTTCCATGTTCCGTTTACTTACATTGTATTGCAAACTTATGTTATCCATTGTTGTTCCGACAGACCAAAACAAAATGTTTACTCGATTGTGAGCCCCAGATTCCGTACATGCATCTACAGTGTACGTGACATAGATGGACCACGGCCACTGATGTATTGTGTCTCTCCCAGCTCCTTGATGAAGGAATTTTTCGTGTACATCACTTTTCCGAAACGCGCGTTGGCGCTTTTCTGTCTTCTTTGTAGTTTGTACCTTTCATCTCCTACCTCGCCGCCAAGACATGGAACTCCCTCCCCACCCACCTCCGCCTGACCCAGGACCACCTCACCTTCAGGAAGCAACTCAAGACCTGGCTGTTCGAGCAGTAGCAGATCCCCCTCCCCCAGCGCCTTGAGACCCACTGGGTAAGTAGTGCGCTATATAAATGCGATGATTGATTGATTGATTGATTGATATATGTTAATGTAGGTCATATTGTGTTCATATGATGTTTTGTGCAGTCTTCACCATTTTTATGTTTGTATTGCTACCTTTTTTTCTCCTCTGTAGATGTGTATAATGTAATTCATTGTTCCTCATCTATACTTTTGTGGGGCTCTTTTCATGTTGAAATATTTATCATATTTTTATAAACAGTTGTGATGTCTGAAAGTGAAGTGATTTATATGAAATGTATCTTTTTGATAATACATTTTGACAATTAATTGGTCTATGGGATGTGTATATTTTTGGATGTATTACCTTGTTTAAAAAGCAATATTAAAGAGTAGATTCTGTTGTTCTTCATTGTGGTTTTCCTTGTCATCTTCTCCCTATCAATTTATTTACCAGGAACCCCTTCTTATGTTTTTTTGATGAGCGGAAAGAACACCATGACAAAACATTTAGGGCCCGATTCTGATGCAGTTTGGAAAGCTTCCCGACAAAATGGGTTTGTGGATGGTTTCTGACTGAATCAGATCGAGAGAGTCCAACCGACCGAGTATGATGCATCTGGATGCTTCCAGATACGATTTGGTAGGACTCCCGTTGACTTTAGTGAGAGCCTTTGTTCCAACCAAATGAATTGCTCCCATTAAAGAAAGGGGGTGGCTAGGGAAAATCAGGCACCCTGTGGCAGGCATCCACTGGTGCCTGCCACACTGTGCATGGCTGGTACGGGGGGACCCATGGGTACCCCCACGTGCCCCATTGGGAAGGCCCCCAAAGTCTGATTCTGGCTGCCGATTCGAGTCGGACTGCACGATTCGGAAAGGCAGTCCAAATCCAGCATCGTACCTGGTAGTTCGGAATAACAGCCCGTAGAGACATACGATTCTGCTCCGTACAGCTTGGTCATTACAAATGCCATCAGGTTCAGATTGGGATATTCCTAACTCCTATCTCGCATCATACTTTGTGGTTGGAAACCTTTCCGAGATGGTCAGAAAGACACGTTTCCAATACGATTTGGACGGAGCAAATGCCGTTAGGAGGTCTTCCTAACCGCATCTAAATCAGATCCTTAATGTTAAAGATAAAAATATTCAATTGGTGATAGGTTGCCAAAGGTAAATCTAAATTTCAAGATTCCCAACTGTTTGAAAATATAAGAAGGTAATCAGTTTTTTTTTAAGGGAAAGAATGGAAGAATCTGAAATAAGTAAAACCTTTGTAAAAGGCTCCAGGTAACATTTGGAACAGGGCTAAGGTTCATTATGAAATGACTGATACAGGTTTTTATTTTGTTCCTATTCCACAAAAATATGCTTCCTACTGTGAAACAAATAAGTATGTGGTAAAATAAAACTGAACTGAGGAATAGTATACCTTGTAGTGAAACTGAAAAACGAGTATGTAATCAAAATTCAGACTCAACCAATAGGAATTTTAAAAAACAGATTTTATCTCATGAAGGTATTGAAGCTGATAATGATTTGAGAGCTGAAATAAAAATGT
This sequence comes from Lissotriton helveticus, assembly GCF_964261635.1. Taxonomy (NCBI): domain Eukaryota; kingdom Metazoa; phylum Chordata; class Amphibia; order Caudata; family Salamandridae; genus Lissotriton; species Lissotriton helveticus. Next base: position 1,694,042,442 of record NC_136068.1, on the reverse strand, counting down.
TCTTACTAACAAAGTACAAGGATTTCTTATGGGATTACTTATTTATTTATTATTTGTTTTATGGTAAAGGGAGGTGTTGTATCATTGTTCCTTGTTCTGTTTTTTAGAGGTGTAATGCATAATTCTACTCTGTTGTATTACTTCCCTCAGGTAGGCTCGTGGATCATTGCCCTAGCATGTCAGTCGAATGTTGTGGTTTGAGGTTTCAGGGACGACAGTTGACAGTGACAGAGTTGGTTTTGGATGTGCTCACTGCACTAGGGGCTTCTTTGTTCTATCAATAAACTCTGGTGATTACATTTTGCTATCTTAGTTTCGTGAAGCAAAGATGCAACATATAGTTACTAAGAAGTTGCTTGCAAAATGCTGCTCTCTAAGTTCTGGAAAATGGTGGATGACATTCAGCTGGGATTGAACACACAGCTACTGCACCACTACAGATAGCACTGCTGCTCCAGTATAAGTGCAGAAAAAACTCCGGTACTATCGATCTTTTTGAAAAACACAACTTAGACACCACTAAATGAAGGGAAGGTTGGTTATCACGCTCAAAGAAGGTTGGACTGCATTCCTCAACGACAGACTCTCACCGCATGACACTGCCCTCTCCTTGGGTGAATTTTCTATTATATATCCTTTCACGTAAGGCATGCAGTTACAACTAGATTCTTTGCTCTATGAAAAGTTCACCACTGTAATACCACAAACAGGTGAGATTACAGGCATCTTGACACAGTTATGGTACTGACAAAAGTCAACAGGGAGAATGCTACCCACTTACAGCTAATACTTGGGCACACCTAACAGTGACAGAATTCACAGTTTTCAACACAATGGGTGGATTATGCGTGCTCAAGGTGCATGCATTCAAAACTTTGCCTTGGAAATTTACACAAGTGTGCTTGGTCTAAAAGTAACCTTTCCAAGGTTCATAAACCAGTCTGGTTTCTCATGACCGTCAAATGATGCATGAGATGATGATGCTGATGTGAAATAGAAAGTTTCCACCAGTTTCTGTGAAACCCATCAATGCTAAAGGTGCCAGAAAACATTATGGGTTGCCTATGAAACACCCACAAATTATCCAGCCCTAAGGGACCCCTCACCAAGCACACGTAAGGCTGCCACTGCAGGCTGCATAGCTTGGTACAGACAAAAGTGAAAACATAACATGGCACACAGCACTGTGTACCATGTCTCCTAACACTGTGTGTAGTATTTGAGCACCACCCCTACAGCAGGCCCGACAGCCCTAAGGCAGGGTGCTGAATATTGTATGTGAGGTGCTTTGATTCTTTTATATGCTCCTGTTATGTGTGAGACAGGCACATTTAACAAAAAGCAGTTCACAATTCTTTATCTGCATGCTGCGTGCTGCTGGCCAAGAGCCTAAATCGGTTAAAAGTAGCACAAATTACATCAAACCAAGCTGTATAATTAAGTCTATGTTGAGATGCAGAACACTACAGTGAAGTGGTATTTCAAGGCCTAAAGTACACTTTGAGTGAAACCATGTAGAGGTAGTGCGATCTTGTCGGCCTGGCAGTACTAAAAGTGCATAGAAACCACAGGTGGCTAGTTTTAATATGGTTTAATAAACATGGTGAAAACAGTACAGATGAGAAGGGGATTCTTGCACATGAAGAATAACACCAACAGTGCCCAAAGGCTGAGTGGGGCATTGAAACTTGAGTTTGATAACGCGCTTCTTGACACCTGCATAGATGAGACACCCATCCAGAACGATGCACGGGAACCAGCCCCTTTAGCCCCCATCCGCAGGCTGTAGCCTCCTCTGTACAGTAAGGTCCCTCGCCTGTTTTCGGGTCTTCTCATCGCCCATTAGCGGCAGGGAACCACTGTCATTCCCTGTCTCAGGCCCGAGTTGCCACAGCCAGCGTTGGATTGGGGCCACAATTTGACCCGGGCAGCCCCAAAAAAGTGGACCACATTCGCAGATCGCAACCTTTCGCAACACACTGCTTAGTTTGCATAATGGAGCTAAATGATGGCAAACATATGCTGTAACTTAAGTATTTTATCTGGGGATCAGAATCACAAATGATATAAACACCTTGGCCCAGACTAACTTAGACCGGATTTTCCACGAATCCAAGGCATTAATGAAAGCATGGTTCTTTCTCCCGCTTACCATCTATGGGAGAACGAGCCTAGTAAAAATGACCATTCTCCCTAAGTACACATTTATCTTTAATACTATTCCATTATTATTCGACACAACGCAACTGTTTAAATGTCAACAAAACATTAATTCATTTATTTGGAATTTTAAATCAACTAGGCTGCCATGGAAGAAGTTAAGAAGGAGAAGAGAGAAGGGAGGACTCTCCTTGCCAGACCTGGAATACTACGCCTGGGCTTTCCATCTGTCCCACTCCAGGATGCTATTAAAGACCCCCCAGGACAATTCAAATGGGCGCTTGTTTAAAGCAATGCTATTGGGCTCTAATCTTCCACTTGATGGCTTCTTGTTTAAGTTTGGGCATCAGAGATTTTTTTTTTTAAAGTGAGGCTAAAGACTCTATATTGGCTCCTAAAAGAATGGACTCAAATCAAATCTAAGGTTGGGATGGCATATCTTTCCAATCTTGCACCGATTTGGGATTTTCCAGGGTTCTCTCCACAATACATCGAGACGGTTAAAAATGTGTTATCGGAGGCAGGAATAGAAAGGTGGGGAGAGTTGGTGGCTGGAGGATCCTTATTAGAATGGGAGGTATTCTCAAACAGGATAAGTTCACCATTATCCTGGTTCATCTATATACAACTGTCTAGTTGGCTTAGAGACTTGACAAAGAAAAAAGTCAAAATTGGAGGGTACAGCTCCTTAGAGAAAAACTTAATTGAGAAAGCCTACGGCGGCAAAGAGGTTGCTTTTTACTATTGGAACATCATGGAAGAAGGTGAGGACGACTTTAATCTTCCTTTAAAATTGTGGGGAGGAGATGGAGAACCCCAGGCAGAAGTACTTTGGATGAAATCCGTCACCCTTTTGTATAAAATAATAAAACCTGCGTGGTTGAGGCGCAACCAACTATTTACATTACATCGCGCGTACTACTCCCCTAAAAAACTCTCTAGGGGCCAGATGTAGGTAGGGTTTTACCAGTCGGTAACGGCCGAATTCGGCCGTTACCGACCGGTAAAAGGAATTTGAGATGTAGGGGGCAGAATCAGTAAATTTACCGTTCGGTAAATTTACCGATCGGTAATTTTACCGAATCTGTAAATATACCGGTCGGTAAATTTACCGACCGGTATATTTACAGAATCTGTAAAATCGATATGTAGGTGGGACTCTTATGAGTCCCACAAGGCCTAAGAAATCGGTATTTTACCATCAAATTCAATTTGATGGTGAAATACCGATTCAGGTGTGCATGCACATGTGTGCATGCACACCTGTGCCATATGACAGGCAGACCTGCCCTTAGGGCAGGTATGCCTGCCATATGGCCCCCGAACCTTTTTTGGGGGTGCTAGAGGGTGTCAAAGTGACACCCCCTGCACCCTTGCCAAAAATCGGTATTTACCGATCGGTAAATACCGACCGGTAATGCCCCATTCATTCCTATGGGCTTCAAAGCCCATAGGAATGAATGGAGCATTACCGGTCGGTATTTACCGAATCGGTAAATACCGACTTTTAAAGAATCGGTAAATCCACATCTGGATTTACCTACATCTCGGTACTTCATATTTACCGACTCTTAAATACCGAATCGGTAAAATTCGGTATTTAAGAGTCGGTAAATATGATTTACCTACATCTGGCCCTAAGTTCCAACCAGGGAAGCGCTGTAGTAAATGCCTTCTTCCAGCAGCCTCAGATTTACACATGTTTTGGGAGTGCCCGAATATCACTAGATACTGGCAAGAAGTTAAGATATCTCTTGAATCAATGCTTAAAATTTCGATCCCATTCTCATGGTCTTTAGTTATTTTTGGCCTAAGTGACAACATCAAGGGACTAGAGATGGAATTTCTATACTATGCCATTCTGTTAGCAAGAAGACAAATATGTAAAAACTGGGTCAACATTAATTCGCCGACTCACGCAGAGTGGTTGACATCACTATATGCAACATCGAAAGTTGATTTGGCAAGAACCTGCAGTCCCCGTACCGTGAGATTCTGGAACTATTTAATTGAGTGGAGATAAAGCAGTCAGAGAACCCGGGTTTTTTTTTTGTGGTTTTTTTTCCCCGGGTCCAATGATTAAGCCCAATACTCCATGTCCAACGGGATGCTCCCCATGCCATTAAAGCTACTGGATTAACAGCTGGTAATAAGCTTGAATGGAGATAGATCGTGCGAGGTTTCCCCTCGCTGAGACATTGGGTTCGCTTCTCTGGCGGTGTGAAAACTATTGTCTGGTTTTTACATAAACAGAGACGAATGTGTCTTTGCGGTTGGAGAGTTCCTGGAACGATGAAGTGGCTAATGAGGACAAAAAGAAATAAATAAATAAATATTTTAAAGCTTTTTTAAAAAGGTAATTAACATTCTAATGAAAAAATATACTTTAGAGGCACCAAATAATCAAAAATACTAGGAACTAACTTTTAATTGTGTTTTTTAACCATAGGTTTGCTGTGAATGTTTTGATTGATGTTCCCTGGCTGGGGAACATGATATGGCACAGACCTAAACTGCCTTTTACACTCACCATGGGTTTTTATGATATTCATTTTATGTTTTGCAGCACTTAAGAGAGGCACTTCAATGTTCATACTGGTGAAAGGTGCAACTGTGTTTTTTGTTTTACTTGCGGCTAGCATCCTGTGTACATTCGGAGAAAGGGAATGATGCTAGTGGGTAAATGCAAAAAAGAAACAAAAAAAAATAGTGTGACTTTCCTTTGATACAGTTTTATATAGCATGAACTAGGCCCAGAGGCATTGGAGCGCTTTATAGGGTCATATTCTTTTTTTAGGTTCATGTAGATTGTGATTTGCCCAGAATCACAGGATGTCGGACTGATGTTGGGAATTGAACCTGGTTTTGAAGTTTTGACCCACACTCCCTGGCTGGCCCTCACCAACCCCCATCACCGGATGCTTCAATCCTCTTCCTGGCAGCAGTCCCCTGCAAAGTAAGTGCTAATGGCTGCCGATCAGCAGCTCATTTGCAGCTGTGGCCTGGACCACATCCTTCCTCTCCGACAGAACCCAGAGCGTCCGCCTCCCACCCTTCCACTCCAAGACCAACGAGATCATCTGCGGCGTTCCACAGGGATCATCCCTCAGCCCGACGGTGTTCAATATCTACATGGCACCACTCGCCCACGTCGCACGACAACATAGCCTCAACATCATCTCCTGCGCCGACGACACCCAGCTGATAATATCCCTCACCGAAGAACCCCACACTGCCAAAGCCAACCTCCACAGAGGAATGAAGGCCGTCGCCGAATGGATGAATGACAGCAGGCTGAAGCTGAATTCAGACAAGACGGAGGTCTCCATCCTCAGCCCCACCCCTCAGCCTGGGACGACTCCTGGTGTCCAACATCGCTAGGAACAGCCCCAGAACCCTCCGACCACACACGCAACCTGAGGGTCATCTTCGACTCTGCCCTCTCCATGACCAAGCAGGTCAACGCATCTCCGCTTCCTGCTTCAACACCCTCCGAATGCTCCACAGGATCTTCAAATGGATCCCCTCCGACACGAGAAAAACCGTCACCCAGGCTCTTGTCACCAGCAGGCTGGACTACGGGAACGCCCTCTATGCAGGAACAACAACCAAGCTCCTGAGACGGCTGCAACGCATCCAGAACGCCTCGGCACGACTGATCCTCGACGTCCCTCGACGCAGCCACATCACACCCCACCTGGTAGGCCTGCATTGGCTCCCCGTCAACAACAGGATCACCTTCAAACTCCTCATCCACGCACACAAAGCCCTACACAACGCCGGACTAGCATACCTCAACGGCCAACTCAGCTTCTACACCCCCACCAGCAGCCTCCACTCTGCCAACCTCACCCTCGCCACGGTTCCACGCTCCCGGAAAACCACCACCGGCGGTAGATCCTTCTCCTACCTCACCGCCAAGACCTAGAACACTCTCCCTACCAGCCTACGACAGACCCAGGACCTGCTGGCCTTCAGAAGACTTCTCAAGACCTGGCTTTTCAATCAGTAACAGCCCCCCCCCACCCCCACCCCCCATAGCCTTGAGACCCTCACGGGTACGTAGCGCGCTTTACAAATGAAATGATTGATTGATTGATTGATTGCAGAGGCACACTTCATGCTGAGACAGTTGGAGCAAGGCAGCCTGTTGTCGTTTGCCTCTGACATTATCCCACTGGCTTGACTTCAAGTGCATGGGGTCGTTTGTAAGGCTGTAACAACAGCCTTTCATGCTGTGAATCAGGGGTAGAGTCCTTCATAGATCCGAAAACGGTCCATCAGCTGGCCTCAGCCAGCGGCCCATCGGCCGATGCCCGATTACCTGCCTTGCCAATCCAAGGCGGGCCGCTCCCGCCAAAGATCCGCCAACTTCACTGCAGCAGCATTTCATTTACCGGAGCCCAGCAGACCCACTGTTGTGAAAACAATATGAGAGTGATGTCACCCAGTGCTCTCCTAAGTGACGTCCAGCGCACTTCTGACTGGCTACCCCTCACCTAGTCCATTTTTTCTTTGCATGATGACATGCGTAGTTTTAAATTCATGATGGGTAAACACCGCTGCAAGGGCCAAAATGCAAAGAAATCAATACATCTAAATAATCTAATCCCACATAGAAATGAGGAAACACGAGAGCTCTTGCACCACAGCCGGTTACTTCTTTCCCCTTTGGCCATATTTCCTCGCCCGCTGTTGCATTGCATGTCCAGGCTGCACAGTAGCGGCTCTAATATTTGGCTTCAGGGAGCCTAACACTAGCAGGACTCTTGTCCCTGGCCACCCTCTACGTCAGACGCTTCACTCTATGCAGCGTGATCGATATTGATACACCTGGCTTGTTGTCCGCATTTGGTTGCCGCGCCGCTTGTATAGAGCATATTAATAATATCCTTGATGCGGCCGGATCGAACTTTGTAGCGGGGCGGATGTGGCCTGCGGGCCATAGTTTGGAGACCCGTGTTCTAGAGATAAATGTGAAGTAAGATAGCATTTTTTAATGTTATATTTATAATGTTGAATTCTCTATTTGTATCTAAGTAGCAGATGTATCATATCACACCTCAGGTGAAGAATTCATGACCATGTTCAGTTGAAAGTGCTGCCACCTCCAGTCAAGGGCATTAATTAGAAAACATGTCTCTTGCCGATCTCCTTTCCCACTTTGTCCTTGGATATGTTTTTTGTGGCGCAAAGCCGAGAAAACAAGATGGGCAACATAGAGCAGTATTGGAGTCCTGCCCTCCCTAGAGGAATATGACGGAGTCCTGCCCTCCCTGCAGAAGAATCTGAAGGAGTCCTGCCCTCCCTGCAGAGGAATCTGAAGGAATCCTGGCGTCCCTGCAGAGGAATCTGACAGAGTCCTGCCCTCCCTGCAGAAGAATCTGAAGGAGTCCTGCCCTCCCTGCAGAAGAATCAGACGGAGTCCTGCCCTCCCTGCAGAAGAATCAGACGGAGTCCTGCCCTCCCTGCAGAAGAATCAGACGGAGTCCTGCCCTCCCTGCAGAGGAATCTGAAGGAGTCCTGCCCTCCCTGCAGAGAAATCTGACGGAGTCATGCCCTCCCCGCAGAGGAATCTGACGGAGTCCTGACCTCCCTACAGAGGAATCTGAAGGAGTCCTGCCCTCCCTGCAGAGGAATCTGACGGAGTCATGCCCTCCCCGCAGAGGAATCTGAAGGAGTCCTGCCCTCCCTGCAGAAGAATCTGAAGGAGTCCTGCCCTCCCTGCAGAGGAATCTGAAGGAGTCCTGCCCTCCCTGCAGAGGAATCTGACGGAGTCATGCCCTCCCCGCAGAGGAATCTGACGGAGTCCTGCCCTCCCTACAGAGGAATCTGAAGGAGTCCTGCCCTCCCTGCAGAGGAATCTGAAGGAGTCCTGCCCTCCCTGCAGAGGAATCTGAAGGAGTCCTGCCCTCCCTGCAGAAGAATCTGAAGGAGTCCTGCCCTCCCTGCAGAAGAATCAGACGGAGTCCTGCCCTCCCCGCAGAGGAATATGACGGAGTCCTGCCCTCCCTGCAGAGGAATCTGAAGGAGTCCTGCCCTCCCCGCAGAGGAATCAGACGGAGTCCTGCCCTCCCTGCAGAGGAATCTGACGGAATCCTTGCATCCCTGCAGAGGAATCTGAAGGAGTCCTGCCCTCCCTGCAGAGGAATCTGATGGAGTCCTGGCCTCCCTGCAGAAGAATCTGAAGGAGTCCTGCCCTCCCCGCAGAGGAATATGACGGAGTCCTGCCCTCCCCGCAGAGGAATCTGACGGAGTCCTGCCCTCCCTGCAGAGGAATATGACGGAGTCCTGTCATCCCTGCAGAGGAATCTGACGGAGTCCTGGCATCCCTGCAGAGGAATCTGACGGAGTCCTGCCCTCCCTGCAGAGGAATATGACGGAGTCCTGCCCTCCCCGCAGAGGAATATGACGGAGTCCTGCCCTCCCTGCAGAGGAATTTGAAGGAGTCCTGCCCTCCCTGCAGAAGAATCTGAAGGAGTCCTGCCCTCCCCGCAGAGGAATATGACGGAGTCCTGCCCTCCCCGCAGAGGAATCTGACGGAGTCCTGCCCTCCCTGCAGAGGAATCTGAAGGAGTCATGCCCTCCCAGCAGAGGAATCTGACGGAATCCTTCCCTCCCTGCAGAAGAATCTGAAGGAGTCCTGGCATCCCTGCAGAGGAATCTGACAGAGTCCTGCCCTCCCTGCAGAAGAATTTGAAGGAGTCCTGGCATCCCTGCAGAGGAATATGACGGAGTCCTGGCATCCCTGCAGAGGAATATGACGGAGTCCTGCCCTCCCTGCAGAAGAATTTGAAGGAGTCCTGCCCTCCCTGCAGAGGAATATGACGGAGTCCTGGCATCCCTGCAGAGGAATATGACAGAGTCCTGGCATCCCTGCAGAGAAATATGACGGAGTCCTGGCATCCCTGCAGAGGAATATGACGGAATCCTTCCCTCCCTGCAGAAGAATCTGAAGGAGTCCTGGCATCCCTGCAGAGGAATATGACGGAGTCCTGGCATCCCTCCAGAGGAATATGACAGAGTCCTGGCATCCCTGCAGAGGAATATGACGGAGTCCTGCCCTCCCTGCAGAAGAATTTGAAGGAGTCCTGCCTTCCCTGCAGAAGAATCAGACGGAGTCCTTCCCTCCCTGCAGAAGAATATGACGGAGTCCTGCCCTCCCTGCAGAGGAATATGACGGAGTCCTGCCCTCCCTGCAGAGGAATCTGACGGAGTCCTGGCATCCCTGCAGAGGAATCTGAAGGAGTCCTGCCCTCCCTGCAGAAGAATCTGAAGGAGTCCTGCCCTCCCCGCAGAGGAATATGACGGAGTCCTGCCCTCCCCGCAGAGGAATCTGACGGAGTCCTGCCCTCCCTGCAGAGGAATCTGAAGGAGTCATGCCCTCCCAGCAGAGGAATCTGACGGAATCCTTCCCTCCCTGCAGAAGAATCTGAAGGAGTCCTGGCATCCCTGCAGAGGAATCTGACGGAGTCCTGCCCTCCCCGCAGAGGAATATGACGGAGTCCTGCCCTCCCCGCAGAGGAATCTGACGGAGTCCTGCCCTCCCTGCAGAGGAATCTGAAGGAGTCATGCCCTCCCAGCAGAGGAATCTGACGGAGTCCTGCCCTCCCCGCAGAGGAATCTGAAGGAGTCCTGGCATCCCTGCAGAGGAATCTGACAGAGTCCTGGCATCCCTGCAGAGGAATATGACGGAGTCCTGCCCTCCCTGCAGAAGAATTTAAAGGAGTCCTACCCTCCCTGCAGAAGAATCAGACGGAGTCCTGCCCTCCCTGCAGAAGAATATGACGGAGTCCTGCCCTCCCTGCAGAGGAATATGACGGAGTCCTGCCCTCCCTGCAGAGGAATCTGACGGAGTCCTGGCATCCCTGCAGAGGAATATGACAGAGTCCTGGCATCCCTGCAGAGGAATATGACGGAGTCCTGCCCTCCCTGCAGAAGAATTTGAAGGAGTCCTGCCCTCCCTGCAGAAGAATCAGACGGAGTCCTGCCCTCCCCGCAGAGGAATATGACGGAGTCCTGCCCTCCCTGCAGTGGACTCTGACAGAGGCCTGCCCTCCCTGCAGAGGAATCTGACGGAGCCCTGGCGCTGCTGCAGAGTAACCATGAGTCTGGCACATTCCTGCTCCACTTCTCTTCTACCCATCCCAGATACAGACATGTGGATAAAGGTTTACCACCTGCAGGAAGTTCGGAGCTTTCAATGGGATTCTGATTGATAATTCACTGTTAAAATCAAGTAATACTGATCTCAGTAAAAATTAATGCATCTGTTAAGGGAGAATGCGTAAGACCAAAACTAATGCAACTCAACCGAAAAATGATGTGTGTGAAAATTATGTTTTAATAGAAAAGTTAGGCTCAAGCCTAATTGAGGTAAATATGCATGTGTGTAATGTAACTTGACGAAAGTAACAAATACAAGCATTAAAAATGGAACATTGACCGTATCAGTAGGAAAACAGAAAATGAGACTTAGAGGAAAACTATATCTCAGAATCATATTTTTAGTGGAAATCAACTCCGGGAGAGTTGAGCATTGTACAAGCATTTTCATGTGCCATATGTACATGACTTTCACAGGTTTTAAAGAGTGAAGAATTCAAGAAGAAAACAAGAACACATTTCGTCCAGTACCCGTAACAAATTGTCAATTCTACAAAAGTGAGTGAGTGCTTCTTGATTGTAGAAGTCAAAAAATGAGAACTCAAATAGGTTCCAATAATGGGGCCATCCCTCAAAATAGTGTGGGCTTCAGATAGTGCTTGGCGTGTCTATTTAGATGAAAACGACTTAGCTGTATAAAGAGCTAATAAATAAATGTTCATGCTTTCAAATGGCAGCAATCACTTAGAAACCTAATAGACTTATTGAGTCACTAACAGGTGGGGTACAGAAATGTGTCTAACAGCAGAATGTGCATCAAGACAAGACGCCAATGCCTACCCTAGTAAATGTGGTTTGCTAGAATCACTGCCCTTTACAGGTTGTTCCATTTACCCTCCCTCTAAGTGGACTTTTCTCCACTACCTCTTTTGTTACCTGTTACTGCTTCCATGCACCCACAAGTATTAGGGTTAAGAGTGACGAGTACCTGTCACATTTTCAGGATATTAAAAATAAATATGACTGAGGCAAATATACAAAATCGATGTAAGTGGAGTTTGTTGACATATGTTTTGGTCATTTTGAAAGCCTGAGTTTTTAAATGGGCCAGGACGTTTGACCCTAATTAAGATTTGAAAACATTGTAGGGTTCTACTGTCCATCTTTTCTTGTCTTTCCAGTTAAGATCCATCTACAGATTTTCCAATTTCTTAACCAGGCGGTTTGACCACCAGCAAGGCCTTCATCTTCAGAAGAGCTCCTTTACTTATGATGCTTCGTGCTTATTGTTCATATCTTCAGGGTTCCTTTACAAAAGGCAGAAGAGAATCTATATTGTCTTTGAATCCTTGGCATCTTCATTTACGTGTGTTGTTACTATTGCTCCTAGCGTGAAGGTTCATTCAGAAGTCCCAAAGGAGGACTTCTTGATTCACTCCTTCCATGGCACATTTCCTCTTCGCTCATAGACAAATCGCTCTGCATTAACTTTCTTTACACCTCTTTCCAAACTTGGCCATTGTACCAGTAGTAAAGCAAAAGTCAAACTTCGCTGCTTTAATGTCAAATCAGCTAGGTATTTTTGAGAATTCCCACTGGGCTACAGCTTTGAAGATGCTGAAGTGCTTGGGAATTAAAGGATCTTGGTATCCTATTTGGTCTTCTCCTGGCTGCAGGTTGCACACCCTTTAACAGCCTGTGGACTACATGAGAGCACCCTACAAATGCCCAGATAATGCTCGTATATCTTAACAAACCAAATCAGACTCCAACTTGTTATGGAAACTTTCACTAGTTTTTTTTCACAGCATTTTTGTACTCCACGAAACCTTGAAAATTAACAAATGCTTACATGAATATGCTTTGCACACCAACAGTGCATTTCTCCTGAGTTCTGCTAACTGACTCCTCTGCAGTTCCTTCTCCTTGGTTCGGCTCACGTCTTCACTGTTTCCTGCCAGCAAGCTTTTCCCTTTCACAAGCTCTCATCCAGAGGCGTGCAGGTCTCATTTGGGGGATATTTGCCCCAGATCTACACTGAGGCCGGGAATTTGGGGAAAGGGTCTTAACTTGTTTTTAATTCCACCTTTGTAACCAACCACATCATTTTGCTGGGCGTCACTCAATAGCGTGACTATAGGGAGGTGACTTTGCGCCTTATATAAATGTATATATGGAACTCGGGTCGTGACTTCTAAGGAAGTGTCATGGACATTAACAATGTCTATCAAAAGATAAGAGCATGAGCAAACAGAAAAGGGGGATAGGCAATGTGTAAGCGCACTTGCAAGGGGAAAGCAGATTCCACCCCATTTCTGGAATGAGAGAAAGCTGTTAAGGACCCCACCCGAGGTTTAAACATATAAGAAGTGACCAAACCGAAGCTGAGCCTAGCTTTGGTGAAGCTGGGCACTGGGGAATAACATGTGGGACGCTGTAATTCACGAATTCTTTTCCACTGACTGCGCCAGGTTGGGAAGGAGAAGAGGCTGTTGTCAGTGATAGAGAGCAGGATAGTCATGCAAGTGTCTAGAGCCACTAAGGTAGCAGGTAAGACCCAGTTTACTAAACATTTTAACAACTACAAATGCTCCAATTTGGCATTTTAATTTTTGACCATTAAAATACCCCAGCAAGCCTCCATACTTGCAGATGCCTCCAATTGTAGTGCGTTGCAATTTGCAAACTACCTCAATAATATTCATGTGGTAAGTCGGATTGCGACCCTCTATGATTTAACATTTTAAGACCCGATCTATTAATACGTAGATAAGTTCTTAATATTATTCACTAGTTGTAAATATACTGGTCGCAAATTACAATTAGTACGTTATGTCCAGTAAACAGTACATCTGCCCCTATGTCCTATATTTCATGGTAGACCCATAGGTTACAGCAACAGCGAGTGGGTACTGCCAGGGCTCCATTCTCTGTCCTGTTATTCTCACCTCCTAGCTTCAACTCCACACTACACACCAACCCTCTATTACATCATTACCCATGCAGACACACAAAGACAAACAAACAGCAGTTACAGAAACTCTGGAATCGGTCAAGACATGATACACCCACTTCAGTTCAGCAAAGAAATGAAACAACTTGGTTGTGCCTGCCACTGCTCCAGGGGAGCAGCTTAGCCATTGAGATTCGGGGGTAGAGAATTTCACATTTCCAAAGCTAAAAGAAGCAATGGGCTGCAGGGTGGCGGGTGGGATGACCAAGATTTGGTATGCGCTGTTTCCATGAGGAACAGGGTCGGAACTGATTTCAATTAGGTGGGCCTCTGTCTAGAGTGACACAGTCGGCATAATGCGATGGGTTGTAATGCTAGCCTAAGCGATTGCCACTGGTTAGACTAATTGCAAGTATTCATCCCATCACCTTTTGGGTGTTTGCTAGTAGTACGTCTGGAAATCTGAGACTGGTGCAGCTTTCCAAGTCTACTACTGCCAATGCTTCTGAATTCCAAAAGGTGGTACATATGCACCCATTCAAGAAGTATGTTTATGGGTGCAGATTAACTGTTTGATTTGGTATGCCTGTCACTGTATGGGCCCGAATCACAAAGGTAGGTTACACGTTTGATGAATTTACACTTTTGAGCATGTTTTTGGCTATTCACAAAATCTAAGTGTACATTTTTTCCAAAAGTGTAACTTACATGTCTCCCCCAAATCATAGGGCCGTGGCGGGCTATTCACAAACAGCATTTTATAGTACGTTTTGTGGTGCTAAGATAGAAAACATAATATGAATGATATTCATAAACTGCATTTTAAAAGTACTACTGCAAAAAAAATATAGTACTTTAAAAGTACAGATTGTGAATAGCATTTGTTGAAGTCTTGTACTGCCATTGTAGTAAAATGAAATGTACTACAAAATGCAGTTTGTGAATAGCCCCAGGCCCTTTATGTAAACCCTAAAGTAGTCACGTAAACCCTAAATGTGCCCTAGATTCTTTTTTATAAATGGAGCAACATTATCATCTAATAAATCAGCCATAATAAGTGCTTTTGCAGCGCACATCCTGACCTCAACTACTTAAAAGTGCTCTCCTATGTGATAATATATTAAAAGGAGGGCCTGAAATAAAATGTTTTCTTTGGATCACACAATACGGACATGCAGGGAGGCAGTAATTCATTCCAGTTTATCTGGTTTCACATTTTGAAATTCAGATGTAAATCTCTGTCCCTCTCTTTCCTGTCTTACAGCAAAGGTCACTGTTTTGTATTTTCTTCTTGGCCCACAACGAAAAACTGACACAAGCATAGCAGACCCAACTCAGGTCCCCGGACCCTACCTTGAGGCCAATAATGCTTTTGTTAGGGGGTGTAACACCCCTTACACCACCCCTGAAGCTATGCATCTACACTGCACCATGGTCCAAGACATACACATCTTCTGACCTACTCGGACATTAGGCTGTAACACCACATGTCTGCACACTCACAATGACACCATACAACATTTATTCACACAGGGCAAGACAGGATAGTCATGGACACCCACTCACGCAATAGCTAGGGCACTGAACCCACCAGCTTCCATCGACAAAGGTTTTCCTAGTCTTGTCTAAGTATACAAATTCAAGGCAGAAACAATGCAAAAAACAAAAAGTTTAACCGTACATCACCTCAACTCTCTTGACCAGACTACAACTGAAAACCTGACCTCACACTCTAAAACAAGGTCAAGAGTTCCACATCATACTAATAAACTGTGCGGGTGACACAGACATAACAAACTCCCGCCTTTTCTTCATCTTCCACAAGCAGCGCACACAACTCCAGGAGGACAACACACTATGCCACACACACATATTTGCAGTCCAACTCTCCAACATGCCACATACACAGTCACAATAGTTAGCCAGACTAACGTGACCAAGAGCAAAGCTGAAGACAGCCCTTAGTCTGCATCCAGTACCATGCCCTCTTGAAATTGCACCAGACAAAAGTTGAGATGTCTTCAATCATGACAGCCTCCGGTAGACACATACTGAAAAAGTATTGACACCACAGGAATCAAATACTAAAGCAGCCCAGCAATACACTATAAACTGCGGAGCATGGCAGCAGATAAAGGAGTACTGACCTGCAACACACTAGAGGTACATCAAACACTACCTTTCAATCACAAGACAATCATAAAAGCACTTAGTCTCCTGTACTACACACCTGTCGAATCTTCCCATGTGTACAAGGTGACTATTGGTCTTAAAGCACACTAAGGTGAACCTTGAGCTTATCACCTACAACACAGTACTGTATTTCACCACATTTTCACTCCATGGTGTACTTTCCCATGCAACCTCTTACAACATGGTACTTCTTTTCTCCCACATCACACCCAAAGGTTACTCACACAATCATCTTCAAAAAAAGGCTGCTGCTCTTTCCCAGCTTAGCACACAAGGGAGTACTCCCCCTAAAAATTCTTGTGACAGGGTACTACTCATACCCACCATCGTGTGACATGGGTTACACTCCACATACAACTTCTAGAGATAGGGTCCCACTCTTTCACTGCTCCACATACCATATGGTACTCCCCCGCACAACCTCTAGTGACAGGGTTTTACTTTTCCCCAGTTTGCACCAACAACCACTCAAGTGCACTACACTCATATTTCTCACAACGCGGTACTCCTCTTCCTCACATCCATGATACTTGACATGCACAACTGTACTGATCTACACGATGACAAGCAGATGGGAATTATATTCTCTTCCTCAAACTGCTTGCTAGACTCCATGTGGAGTGGAAACTAAATAATCATACTGTATACTCCCAAAAGGATGTATGACGATACAATGCATACTTTTACAACGCATACCTTTACAACGCATTTTTTACAATGCAACATCCATTACAACGCATGCCATTATAACGCATGCCATTACAACAAATTTTTAAAAACTACCTTAACAACGCATTCCATTACAACGCATACTACCTTTACAACGCATACCATTACAACGCATAACATTACATTGCATGTATGGTAGGTATTGGATAGTGTAGGGGTAAAAATTACTATTCTAACTCCAGGGGGGTGCAACAGTAGGGTAAGTGTTGGAAAGTGTAAGGTTATGCGTTGTAATGTTATGCGTTGTAATGGTAAGCGTTGTAATGACATGCGTTGTAGTGGAATGCTTTGTAGTGTCATGCGTTGTAATGGTTGCGTTGTAATGGCATGCGATGTAATGGGTGTTGCGTTGTAAAAGTTTTGTTGTAATGGTAGTGCGTTGTAAAAGTTGCGTTGGAAAGGTTGATTCCCCTCCCAAAATAACCTAAAGGTAGACTATTTAAACTTACCAACCGGTCAATCAGTACTATGCAATCAGCATACCACAACCATAAACATAAACTGCAATTTTCAAACAACTCAAGTCAACTTACACAGAATCATAGTGACCCAATACATGCATTACCAATAAGATGTATATGGGACATGTGAATAAATAAAAATCACTAACAAAACTGTTCCCCAACCTAATAAACCTCACAGTTAGTGGGAAACAAGGCACATCTCTTAACAGAGGAACATAAACAACATGTCAAATAACCCCACTGATTAGTTAACTGAATTACATAGTTCAACTGTTCAATTGGACAAAAGCCAGACGGTCAAAGTTTTGACTTCCCATGACTTCAGGACACAATATACCCACCAACAACATAGACTTATTTCTATCACCTATGCCCCTGGAGATGGACGTAATTCTCTTTCTAACTTAACCAGGAGGCTTTGGGTAGTCTTTCTACAATGTTTCCAAGCTTATGCCAATCAATAACCTCTTTTACTATATCTACATCTTTATAGCCAGCGCCTCCACTGAGAGGCCCAGGGCTAGAGTCCAAGACATTGATGTGGCTCTCTCACAAGCTTCTATGCTCCCAAACACAAAGCACTCTTTTTCCAGTACTGGCTGACTCACGGCGAAGAGGAAAGTCCCGATTTTCCTGATGCTACACATTGTTATACGATAAGACCTCTGTCCTCAGCATCTGTATAACTTCTCTTTAGAATCTTTCTTTTGGGTAAATTCACAGTTCCTGCCCATGGTTTATAATACAGCTCCTTTCCATAGATGAGCGTCTTTGTTTAGGTTATAGACTTGTTCTGAGTCAGTGAAGAAGTCCACAGATGCACAATACAGGGGACCATTCCTGACTTGGAGTGGTTGCCTGGCTACAAGAGCTGCGGCCACTACACTGGGCTCATAGATAACCTCACGTGAACGCCAGTTTGGACCGTCTGAATAACTTCCCGGCTGTCAACTTCATTTGTAAGGTCTGATTCTAATATTTTGGTGGACAGCTCTGCAGATCAAGAAAATGTTGATCAAAGGCGGTAATTTGTTGGCCAATCAATCTTGCCTTTGTTACGGACAAGCTCCAAGACCGTCCTGTACAACGTCTGTGGGACGTGGCCTGTTGCACACCAGAAAATAAAACTGATAGTAAAGGAATAACCAATCAGGTGCTGCTTGACATCTGCAGAGAACGAAGATCTGTAGGTCTCTTGCGTCCTAACCATAGCTTCATGGCCACAATAGTGGTAACAGTACGGTAATTATCTGAGTTACCCATATCAATCAACGCTGATGTTGATCACAGCAAATAAGGTCGGGATTTATGAAACTGTTCCAAGACTTGAAAGAGATAGTCTGTGCTTTGATTACCTTTTGTACCTCCAGCAACTGCACTCCGACAGTTTGCTTTTAGATTTTTTTTTAAGCAATTTTTGGTGTATAATTTGATTTTAAGCCTTAACATCGGGCAGGGGGACTGACCCAGCCCCACCAATGAAGAGTCACGGTTCAACTGCACAATAACAGGCTGGAAGTTCCTTGCACTTGTTTTTTGCGATCAGACTCCCTTGCCAGCAGCAGAGCTCGTGCAAGCCTGGAGCCTGGTTCTTTTATGGTGTACGAGTCCCTGCTCCCAGACTTGAACACTAGGGGCAGTGTGAGCCTATATCTGAAGATATTGGGAGCGCAGAACCCTATCTACCCGAAATCAAAACGGAGGGAGGCATGTCAAATAATGCCTCTGAACAGGGCAACCTCCCATCTCTTCTGTTCCTTAGGGTCAAGAGAAGCTAGCAGTTAAAACTCGGGGTCTCTGTGGAGCCCGGGTGCTGAGTTCCCTCAGGCTCGAAGGACTGTTGAACTCTGATGAGGAAGCAGTGAGGACTAAAAATTGTCATCAAGTGATGTTGGTGCCAAATAGATCTAGAAATAGAAACAGCTTTGGCAGACAACCCCGCCCACTCTGAATGCAGCTGACGCTTTAAGTGACTTTGTAGAGAGACGTCTGACAAGACCCTACTGAGCAATCTCTTCCCAGCTGTTTCTCTTCTTGGACATCTGTTCCTAACCTTTGCAAAAGCTCTCCTTGTGGCAGCATGGGCTTTCTCAGATATTAGGGTCCTTCAGATTTCAAACTCCCGCTAGGCTTTTCAGTGTCTCCTCTGCAAATACCTTTTCTACATCTCAGCCACACGAAGCTGGGGTAAAGGTGTGCAGTTAAAAAAGGCAGGGCCAGGCACATAATGGAAGGCTACAAGTACCTGTCCTGGGGATTGGAGCTGTGAATGCTGAAGCTGTCGAACAGGTTCCGCGATCACCTATGTCCCTCTGGTTCTCCAACTATGGCACACACAATGCACTCTGAATAGTTGCTAGGCATGAAGAGAAATGTACAACTGCATAATGTAAAAACTACGCTTGGAACTCCCAAACCTTAGGTTAGTGTAAGCATTTGCAGGATTTAGCGACTGCAAATATACAGATAATCCACTAAATTAGCAGATTTTTTCTACAGTACTAAAAGTGCATGGAGCAGTGGTGCATGGAATTGCTTGGAATCCCAAGTTGGCATCACCATTACTAATGACTATTCTTTAAGGGCCTGATTACGAGTTTATATGTATTTAATTCACCTGAGAAATAACAATACCACGGGGTACGTTATTTATCCAGTACGCTAAAAAAAAACTATCACGAGTTTGTGTGAAATAACATGCAGATTTTGATGTTTAATGCACCACAATCCACATGATACAGTAAATACTGAGCGCTTTTCGCCCGTTAAAATTCGGCAGGTTTGACTGGCTGAAATTTAACAAAAGTTGAGTTATTTAAAGCATCTGATAATTTTCAGGATGCGTTAGATACCTTCAAACTTGTAATTCCGACCCATGCATAAAAAGGGATTTACGCATTGGTCGAAAATAACCGACCCACTTGTAATCAGGCCCTAAGACTCTTTGCCCCTAGCATGTGGATAAAGTAAAAAAGACAATCTTTTCATTGGGTAGAGATGAAGTACTTTCCATTTGGAGGGGAAGAAATTAGTCTCAGGGAGTACGCATTGACCATGAGTCCTCAAGCTCTTAGAAGGCAGGTTTGTCCTTGAGAAAAGGGGCAAGGTGTCCTAGGACCATGCTTGGAGCGGCAGACAGTGTGTTATAGGGCCCACTGTCATTGGCACCTTAGAAACTGTGGGCTAGGGAGCACATAGCCATAGGACAAGTCTGGTGTGCATGGGCTGAAAGTGTGAGGATTCTCTCTCTCTGCTCATGAGCTCTGCATTCCTTAGCATCCAGTGCTACATCTCTAACCCTAAGCTTCTAAGCACACACACTCCAGTCATGCATCACTAATCATGGGCTGCTAAGATCACATACTCCAATGGTACATCTATAACCATGGGCACCTAAGCTGACATACTCCAGGGGTATATCTCTAACCATGGGCACCTAAGCTGACATACTCCAGCGCTACATCTCTGACCACGGGCTTCTGAGCTCACTTACACCAGTGGTACATCACAAGTCAAAGCACTTCACTTCGCCATGTTCCTGGGCCTTCAGTGCACATCCTCACTCCTCCCATGTTCCCAGGAGGGTCTCACTTCATAAACAGCTTGCACATTAAAACTCAGAGAATACCCTTTCACACAATTGGAGAAGGCTGTGCAAAGGGGAAGCTTGGAAGTCAAAAGACTGCCCTGTATGTCACTCTCTTGTGACGTCAAGTCCATTATTGTTTTAACCGGCAGTGCCGGGAATAAACCCTGTGGAAGCCCCTAGGCAGTCGAAATTTTGGGGGCATCCCTCATAAATTATCTCCTAACACGCTTTAAATTTTACCAACCAACAATTTTAATAAACCAATTTTATTACACAAAACAAAATATTAACAATTATTAATGTTATTAAACAAAAAAATATAATTGTTTTACTTTTAATAAACCAGCAAAACTTTACATATTCAATGGGAACATTACATTAATACACACTGGCTTAATGAAACTTGAGGGGGCCGCCCTGCAAGGTACGTGGAGGGGCACCCTCCGGACTAAATATGGGAGCTCTCCAGCCAGAGTACTGTGCTGAGTGGGGGGGGGCTGGAGCTTAGGGGCTCATCGCACCGGAGGGCTATGGGGGCCTGTGTTACGCCATTGTTAATACAGTATTTTCTCTATAGAGTCTTGAATGTAACGTTTTCGTTTCTTTGAGTTGATTCATTTTTTCTATCTTTTGGAAACAATTTAAGAACGCTTGTTTGTCATTTTCTTTCAAGATCAAATCAATATTATTTTGATCCCTTGTCGTTGGGACCCTAAAAGGAGTCGGGGCCATAGGCCGGGGACTACTTCGCCAATTTGCTGTACCGGAGCTGCTGGCAGCAGCCCTGTGAGACCGCAGCACAGTCAAGTAGCCGAGGACCCAGATAGAACAAGATTTATAGCATGGAGAGAGGGTGGAATAGGCAGTAAAATAATAATCATAATGCCATGTAGAATGTTCAGGATAAAGTACAACCTATCACACCTCATAGGGATATTGCAAGTCTTTGAGGAGTTCAGCGACTATTGGGGCCACGAAGCAGGTCAGAAAAAGGCGATAAGTTGTGTTCTACCACCACCTTTCAACCCACCCTCTTCTAAACCAATGGCCTCTTACTGCTTTTTACAACGGTGAGTGTATAATCGCAGGTTTGCATAACACGAGTGAGGTATGTGCTGTGAAAATTTAAAAAAAAACAATAGGCAGATTGCAGTGTGCTCCTAGCTCTTATTTTGAGAGGCATTTCCATGCACACCGCTTTCACAGCCAGCAGTGGGTTAACATGCAAGACACTTTCAGGTGGATTCCTGCTTTGCTGTATAATATTGCACACCACATCAGGAATTGCCTTTTAACCATGGGATTTCAGGTGTTATTAATACCCGCAACATCACACATTTTACAACATGTGGTGTAAAAAGCCACTCGATGCAAATTCGCGCCATCTGAGCAGTTTCTACAATCTGGCCAGCCGCCAGCGGAGCCGAGCGCCTATTACGCACATCGCTTCGAAACTACTAGCGCGCGTGGCACTGAGTATTTGAAATACTTGATAAACACAGGAAAATGAATCGCCTGTAGATGCCACTCCACTCAGCCAACTTTTTATCGCACTCAGCTTATTTTAAACTGCCCTGAATTTTAGAAAGAATGGGAAGTGAAACACAGATGTACAGATAAGACGAAGATCACCCGATTTTGCTAAAATGTGGAAGCTGGTGAGAGAGCGCAAACTGATATAAATGTATGAGTACATCACACTTACCTATAGTAAGCACAAGTCATGATGAGAAATGCCATGAGTGCTAATAGTATCTGAAATTATATTCTAAATGTATAGCTAATATAGAGATTTAAGTAGAAGTGGAACGAATACAGAAATGTGTGACATTATATGATTTTATTAGACGTGATTATTTTGAATCTATGTCGTGTAGCTGTTAACATATAAGATGGTCTGTGGTAAAACGCAGAACGTGGTAGGCCTCAGGGCCAGAGCTGGAGCTAAAAGGGAAGGTGTATCTTTTCACGACACAGATTATTTAACGTTTTTGGTCATTGCATTAATGGGCCATGATTTAGAGTAATGTTTTCTAAATAATAGAATAAGAGTTTTAACATGCTTTAATTAAATGAAGAAATTGAATGCTATAATCATAATGTGAAATATTGTAGGCCTGAAATGTTTTAGCAGTGATTTACACGTGCATGTCTGGGCTGAGAAATGTTGCAAGCCTTTTTAGAAGTCTATGAGAGTTGGGTTCTTGGCGGCAGATATCTGTCTGCAACAGGAAAGGGGGGATCCAATTATAAGTGAATGAATAGAGGTCTGTTCAGTAGACGGCCCAGACATGGAGGAGGGTTCTGGAATGTTTAAGGGGTATCAGCGGGCCGGAGAAGAGACTGAGAAGCAAGGTCAACTCTAACGTCTGAGGCCCAATACAAAGCATCATGGAAAAAGCCTGAAGTTGCACCACGTGAGAGGCGTTTCGCAAGGGGCGTCTCAAATGTTGTTGACTGTTTTGTATTAGGGACAGCACCCCTGGGTGGAGTTAGAGCAGAGACCTGAGGACCCTTTAGAGAGCGGATGGGTAGGCAGTGAGGGGTCATGACTGGAGAACTTTAGGTTTTCACCAAGAGACTTAGAGTGGGTGACTTCCCTTGGGGGTCATTCATTGCTGACACCTTTGTTAGGTTGGGATTTGGTTAAGTAGGGATACCATCTAGAACAGGGTAGGGACGCCTAACCTGTGTTTGTTTTCCTCCAACCTAAATGAAGGAGAGATATGCGTCTATGCTGATAGCTTTGCTATTTTTAGAACTTGTGTTAGTGATTTCTGTTGCTCGTCTGAGGGCTTTTCGAGAGCACATGTATGTAATTGGACCTGTGTATCTCGTGAATCTCATTCTGAGATGCTTGTATTTGCAGCTCATCATTTCTTTACAATAAACTTTTGAAACCTAGAAGTTGTCCGTGATCTTTGAGAGTAGAGTCCTTTCTTGGGTGAACTAATTTGCAGATAGGTGTACTGTTTCCTTCCAAGACAGGCAATAAAGGTTCAGTCGACCAGATCGAGGTTTGGATCAATAGATATAAGGTATCGATCAAAATCTCGCCCTTTCAGTTGGTAGCAGAGGATGGTTGCCTTCTTGAGGACGGTGACCTAGGCCAGGTTAGCTTACCCCAAGGCCCCTAGAAATCGATGATCGGAAGAACAGCCCGCAGATGAAGATCCGGATGACGTGAGACAGAAAAGCAGCAGTATCAGAGAGAGTGAGTATAAAGGGTTATGCGTGTTAGATTGCGGTGTTTTTGTATTGTATCTATGTTGTAATGTTTGGCGGAGTTGAATGTCTGTAGAGTGACTGTGGAACAGGTTGTGAGCGCGCGCAACCGGTGGAAATCTTAAGTTCAAGGAGAGCTTAAGTGGTTCGGGTGTATCGGACACCCAGAGTAATTGTCAACTAGAGTGAAGGGGGTCATGAGGTACCATTGATCACCCGAGAGACCGAGATAGGGGGAACGTAAGAGTGAGTGCGTGAGTAACGGACGCTGGTCGGAAGTTACTGTGTGTGTAAGTAACCTATCAGAAAGACGATAGACATCTCGTCAGTTGTGTTGACAATTACAGATAGACTGTGGACGTACAGTCGAGAGAAGTGACCGCTTGGTCGGAAGTAGTCATTTTTCAGTGTATGAATGGGACGCATGCATAACCGGGAGACGAGTTGAGAAAGGAGGGGTGCTGCTGCGAAGCGGAGAAAAGAGACGTCAGGTGGTGTCGCGCAGTGATTGGATGACCGGAGAAAGACCGCGCTGTGATAGGCCAGCTAGCGAACACGTCATACAGGGTCGCGACGTGATTGGCCAACAGGAGAAAGACCGCGCTGTGATAGGCCAAGCTAGCAAAGCCGCGACAGGATTGGTGGATTGTCATCAGGAAGTAAACAGAGTAGCGAGGCTGAATTTTGTGCGCATAATTATGAAGTGTTTTAAATGGTTGAAAGCGCTGTTTAAGAAAGAGAGGCGAGGATCGTATGAAGGGGAAGAAGCCCCGCCGGAGGGTACGCCAGCTCGTTATATGGCAGTAAATGTTGGGTTGCATACGATCCTTTGGATATCAGAGTGGAGTAAGATTACTGAAGGAAACGAGGAACTGACGTTCCCGAAGTACGGGACGTTCAGATTAGAGGTGTTACATCGATTGAAATCAGTCATGACCTCAAAGAGACCCTTGCCTAGACCAACCCAGTTTGAAGCCCTTGAGGCATGGCTTAGGGCAGCGCATGAAAGGAATATGAACAGACGACAAGAAAGGGTGAAACGCTCGGTAAGGGCAGTACAGGATGCCAGGTGGGATGCGGATGCTAAAAGATGGAGAGTGCATAATTTGGAAATAAATAAACTGTACCCAGTGTTAGAGGCGCCAGTAAATAAAAGCCCCATAGAAGAAGATGACGAGAGCGAAACAGAGGACAGCCTGATAAACAGATTACTGACAGACAGGCCACCCCCGTATAATAGAGCAGGGGGAGAGGTCGAGAATACTGAAGGAGAAAAGGGGGGCAATGCAGGAGAGCATAGACCGCTTCCCAGTTCAGAGTGGGATCCTGAGCCAAAGAAAGAGTTGCTCCAGCCTAGTCAGGTGCAACAGGTAGTCGGTAGGTTTGTGGTACAAAGAGCGCCGGAAACGGAAAGCGCCACATCCTACCCATTGCCAGATGCACTACAGGTACCTGTTACCATAGGTCCTATAATATCGATATATGACCAAGAGAGAGCAAGAGGGGAAGAACGGAAACGGAAAGACAGAGAAAGAGCAGAGCAGGCAAGGAGGAACGATACCACTAATTCCCCAAGTCAGATGCCGATACCCAGAGAGTGGAGCACCCCGATGCACACAGCAGGGGACCCAGGAGGAGATCCTGGGGGCCCTAGATGGCCAATGGATCTGAGGGGATCTGGACGAAAATCCTTTCAAGAGCTAAATGAGTACATGAAGCAGTGGGATGAGGCAGTGAAGGCTCAAAAGTGCATCAATGCTGCAGAAGCAGAAAGGGAAAGTCAGGACAGCAGAGCACGAACTCACTGCGGGGCTGGGGAGGGTAGCCCGGAGTGGGACTGTAGAGGGAGTAGGGGAGTCACCCATTGGGCCCGGAATGGAGGTAGAACAGACCTGGAAAACGGGGGCCCCGGGAGTGAAGGGGTGGCGTGCCCAATACTCAGTGAAGGGGAGAGGAGAGCGCAAGAGTACAGGAACAGCTTTAAGTGTCCACACTGTGTGCCCGGCACCAGAGAACAGAATGGGAGTTGTGAGAGGTCGCATCATAGTCCCTGTGATGACAGAAATGAGCGCAGCCCAGGGAATATGGGGAACCAGGAAGGATCGTATCGGATACTGAGCGATACGAGGCAAAGGGAGTGTAGCGACCAGAGGGAAAATAACAGAGAGATGTGCGGTGAGAGGAGAGAAGAAGACGAGAGTGGGCAGAGAGAGAGTAGGGATAAAAGGCCCGTGTTCCATCACCTTCCAAGATTGGATGGCCGAGCATGGGACCTGGAGAGATGGGAGCAAGGGAGGCCACCCATTAATTCTCCTGAGCCCAAACGCAGAGCTCGAAGTTGGGATGGTAGGGAGACCAGTGAGCCCCCTTCAAAAGACATATTGCGAGCTGAGATAAAAGCCAAGAGACTTGATGTCTCCAGCTTAAGGTCAGATCTGGATGACATGGTAGATGGTACCCTGCCTTTAGAAAGAATGGAAATGTATGAACAGGATGAAATACTGTATATGGCAAAGGACATCACACGAAAGGCGAGAGCAGTCCATGAGAAGTTAGTCGAACTAGCAGGCAAATATATGGTGGACTTGTCAAGAACCAAAGCATTACAGGGTAACCACAGGCTACATTACTCAGATCGAGATCTAGATGAGAGGAGAACGATTGGGCTGAAAACACACATAAGGGAACTGATTACTGGAATAAGGACATGGAGGGCACTAGATAAATGGGAAGAGAGGTGGTCTAAGAAAGGGACCGGCAGAAGAAGCATGATTGGTATGACACCAGGACAGCAGGGAATAGAAGCTTACCCTTTGCGTGAAGTTGCCAATGGGAGCTATGTACATGTCCCTTGGAGTAGGGGAGATTTAGCTGCTTTTACCACATCTTTCCCCAAGTTACGAGAGAGCCCTGTGGAGTGGTACAAGCAAGTCGAGAGGTTTGTAAAGATCTCAAAAGTCCTATGGATAGATCTGAACACGCTGTTTGACATTGTAGTACCAGGAGATCTGTGGACAGCATGCAAGGTTAGCGCTGAGTGGCCCACAACGGAGCCAGAGAGAGATGCTAGGACTAATGGGCCGTCCGAGATCGTGATGGCAAAATTCGAGAGAGTGATGACTTGGCTGAAAGAGAAGGTGCCAATGCAAGACATAGATTGGGTCAGAATAGACAGAACGAGACAGGAACCCAAAGAGACAGTCCATGAATATTACGAGAGATTGCTGAAGGCGTTTAAACAGTATAGCGGCTTGGATGTAATGGATCCAAAGGACATAGGGCAATTCGTGTCCAAGTTCGTCCTGGGACTGAGACCGGATATTAGTTTAATGATTCAGCAACACTCGATTTGTTGGCAAAGTAGACCCCTAGATGAAATACTGAGATATGCCAGGTACTGCTGTGATGAGGTAGACTCCAAGGCTAAGAAACTAAAAGAGAAGCTGATGGTGGTACAATTGCAGGCAGCAGGAAAGGGGGGACCGCAACAACAGCAGCAAGGGACAGGTACAGGAGGTAAGAAGCAGTACAGTCAGAACAAGGGTAATGAGGAGAGTACTACCTTCAGACCCAGAGTAGACATAGCTACCTTGAAGAAAACGACTAGGTGCCACCAGTGCAACGAGTTGGGGCATTGGAAACGCGAGTGCCCTTACAATGTAGAGATCGGAGAGCAAGAGATAGAGGAGGAAGAGGTCCAGAGCGCACCTATGAGAGGGGCGACGCCATACCAAGGAAAGGTGCTCAAAGGGGGGGCTCCTCCCCGAGCCCAGTTCCCGCAACCTCCTCGAGTAGGGAGTATGGGTAAGACCTATAGACAGATGCCCCTGTTTGTAGAAGGTGAAGAGTGCTATTATGTGGACCCATTAACCGGACAGAGAGTGGAAAGAGAAGACTGCACCCTTGGGGCAGCCTTAGAGGTAGATCAGAGGGGACCCTATGTTGAAGCAGAAGTAGCAGGGTGCCCTACGACATTTCTGGTGGACACAGGAGCCACTAGATCCACGATCAGATCAGCTGCAGTTCCAGACCTGCCCATGTCTGGAGAGACCATACAGGTGGTAGGGGTCGCAAACAGGAGAATAACCAGCCAATTGACAGAACCGGTACAGGTGAAAATAGGGAAGTACAGCGATGAGCACCAATTTGTGGTTTGCGATTCAAGCCCTGTGTGTCTGCTAGGAAGAGACCTGTTGTGCAAATTGAATTGTACTATATATTGTACACCCCAGGGAGTGGAGGTATTGACTAATGATGATGATGCAGATTTCAAAGTTGCAAACTCAAGAATATGTGTGGAGCTGTACCCTACTTTGACAGTAGACGAGCTTCCCTGGGATTTGAGAGAGACAGTGGCATCAGAGGTATGGGATTTCACTGGGGAAGAGATTGGATTGGTCAAAGGGGTGGACCCAGTGAAAATTGTAGTGAAACCGCATGCTGAGTTCCCAAGAACACCCCAGTATAAATTGACTCCAGAAACGATTGCAGGCATAAAACCCGTGATCGAGTCCATGATTAAACAGGGAATACTGAAAGAAATCGTGGGTAGTCCATGTAACTCCCCGATTATGGGTCTGCAGAAACCAAATGGGAAGTTTCGGATAGTGCAGGACCTTCGAAAGATTAATAACATAGTCGTTTCATGTTGTCCAGTGGTACCGAATCCATCAGTGATACTGTTTCAGATTCCATTCCAAGCTGAGTGGTTCACTGTGATAGATCTTTGTCAGGCTTTCTTTTCGATCCCTTTGGACGAAGATAGCCATTTTCTTTTCGCATTTAAGCTGGAAAATCGTGTCCTAACATGGTGTCGTATCCCTCAGGGGTATACAGAGAGTCCATCGATCTTTAACCAGCTTCTGAAGAAAAATCTTGAAAGTCTAGTGCTGCCCCAGAAGTCAGTTCTGGTCCAGTACATAGACGACCTCCTTGTGGCGTCAGAAACAGAAGAAGCTTGCAGGGAAGATTCCATTGCTTTGTTAAATCACCTAGCTGCTAATGGGCATAAGGTATCCCCGGGAAAATTGCAGTACTGCCTGACAGAAGTACAGTACTTGGGACACAGAATTGAGAAAGGCAAACGAAAGGTGTCACCAGACAGGATAGAGGCGATCATGAAAATGAACGCGCCTCAGACACAGAGAGAGGTCAGGATGTTCCTAGGGATGGTGGGTTATTGCCGACAGTGGATCGTGAACTTTTCACTGAAAGCAAAGCCCTTGCAAAAACTGACGCACAAAGAGGTGAGTGATCCGGTACCATGGGACAAAGACTGTTTGATGGCATTCTTACAGCTGAGAGAGGACCTGTGTCGTGCTCCGGCATTGGGAATGCCTGATTACAATAAACAATTCTTTCTTTACTGTTGTGAGAGAGAAGGTTGTGCGTTGTCTGTGTTGGTCCAAATCCATGGGAATGCCCGTAGACCAGTTGCTTATTTTTCAGCTACTTTAGACCCAGTAGCCGCAGCGTTGCCCGGATGTCTCAAATCCGTTGCTGCAACGGGTGTCAGCATTGAGAGATGTGAAAATATCGTCATGGGGCACCCGTTAGAGGTGTGCGTGCCACATTCTGTTGAACTGTTGATGACCAGGACCAAAACACAGCATCTGACCAATAGCAGGCTCACGCGCTATGAGCAAGTTATTCTTGCTGCAGAGAACGTGACCCTCAAGAGATGCTCTGTTTTGAACCCTGCTACCTTAATGCCACTTCCAAATGATATTGATGATGATGATGAATATACAGACCATGACTGTCTCGATGTGACTGAACTATGCACCAAACCCAGACCCGACATCGTAGATGAGCCACTGACCGACCCAGACGAAGTTTTCTTTGTCGATGGCTCATGTGTAAGAGACGAAGTTGGGCAGTTGAGAGCAGCTTATGCTGTTTGTACAATTGAAGGAGTTGTGGAAGCAGGGTGCCTGGAAGGAGTACACTCCGCTCAGGTAGCCGAGATTATTGCCCTAACACGTGCTTGCTTAGCAGGCAATCAAATTCGAGTCACCATCTACACCGACAGCCAATACGGGTTTGGGGTAGTTCATGATTACGGGCAGTTATGGTCTCAAAGAGGGTTCATGACTTCTTCAGGCTCTCCCATTCGCAATGGAGAGTTTGTGCGCTTGTTGTTAGAAGCATTGCAATGTCCAGCAAGTATCGCAGTTGTAAAGTGCATCGCACACACCAAAAATGAGGACTTTGTTTCGAAAGGGAATAGATATGCTGATGAAGTTGCGCGGTATTGCGCAGAACAAGGTTACTCTTTCACAGAGGTGGATGTGGGTGGAATAAATGTGAGAACTGAATTAGCCATGATACTGGAAACTGTTGATACTTGGGATGAATTGTCAACCATGCAAGAAAATGCTCCTGATTCAGAAAAGGAAACATGGGTAAAGGCAGGATGTGTAATGGGTGAGACTCATTTTTGGGTCTCAGCAGACGGCAGAGCAGTGTTGCCCAATGAGATGGTGAGTCCAATGGCTAGACTCATACATGGTCCCGTACACTTAGGGAGAGATGCTATGCTGAGAGTGTTTAGACAGACTTGGTACAATCCTAAGTTTAGAATAGCAGCAGAAGCAGTGTGCCAGCGTTGTGTGACCTGCCAGCAGCTGAATGTAGGGAAAAGAACACCAGTTGCACTAAGTCACATAGGAAGGTCTGGAGGTCCATTCAACAGAATGCAGATAGATTTCATTGAAATGCCAAGATGCAACCGCCTCCGCTATGTCCTGGTGGTTGTTTGTGTGTTCTCCAGATGGGTTGAGGCATACCCTACACGTAGGTGCGACACCCTCACAGTGGCTAAGTTACTGCTTAGAGAACTTATCCCTCGGTTCGGGGTGCCGGCCTTTTTGGAATCAGACAGGGGAACACATTTTAACAGCGAGCTTGTGAAGATGATCTGTGTTGCACTGAATATAGACCAAAAACTCCATTGCAGTTACCGACCAGAAGCCTCAGGAATTGTGGAACAAATTAATGGCACGATCAAGTCCAGAATAGCGAAAGTGTGCTCCTCAACGACCCTGAGTTGGCCTGATGCCCTGCCATTGGTACTCATGAGCCTTCGTAGTACCCCAGACAGAAGAACAGGGTTGTCACCACATGAGGTGTTAATGGGGAGAGCAATGAGGCTGCCATCTATTCCAGCTACTGCACTGTTAAATATCACAGATGATATGATCCTGGACTATTGTAAGGGGCTGTCTGACGCCATGCGTTCTGTGTCCCTTCAGGTGCAGGCTGCAGAGGTTCCAGCGTGCCAGGGCCCTTGCCATGACCTGTATCCTGGGGACTGGGTCCTGGTGAAGAAACATGTGAGAAGAAGCTGCTTGGATATTCGTTGGCGTGGGCCCTACCAGGTCATCCTGATCACAAATACAGCTGTAAAGGTGGGAGGCCTGCCCAACTGGATACACGCGTCGCATACGAAAAGGGTTCCAGCACCTCTGGAAACAGCTCCTCTCTCGAATGGACGTCCAGCTGAGGACCAAGAAGCCATAGAGGGGGCTAGCCAAGCTGTAGAGGTGCCAGTGGAAGCAGGGAACGAGTCTGACCAAGCTGAGGACGGTCAGTACAACAGCGAAACAGAAGACGCTACGGAAGGAGAAGACAGCTGGGAGTACGAGTCTGACCCTGACAGGTCTGAAAGAGAGCGAGAACAGACCAGAAGGAGAAGGAGTAGAAGGGCACGTGGAGAAGCAAATTGGCCGCAAAGAAGAAGTTCTAGCCTGAGGTCAACTCCAGAAGCAACCCTTCCTCCGATATCAGAAGACTCAGACCCAGAAGAAGGTGCTCAGGGCGCTGAAGCACCAGACCGAAGAAGGTCAAGAAGAGTGCGTGTGCCTAACAGAAGATACTCCACACCTGAGTGGACATATCTGGCGACAAATGTCTGTGAAACCGGAGACAGGGAGGATCCGAGCGGTGGTGGTGTCCAGTTCTGAGCCCATTATCACCGTGGAAATACAACTGTTGGTACCCGGTGTCGAACAAGAAGGGTCACTAACATTCGTGCTCCCCAGACCTCCCCGCCTCAGCAAGTTAAAACACATGTTTCTTACAGAATTGAAATTCCCCGACTTTGGTACCACGATAACAGCACATGAAGAGCATACTCTTCGCTTGGAAATATTGAACTATGCTATTGAAGCTGCAACCACAAATCTAATAGTCGATTGTTAAAGGACTTTGTAAATAAAGCAAGCAGAAGAAAAGAAGATTACCTAGCGCCCAGGAAGCAGAGAATTTTAGGGAACCCCTTGAGTGGATGGAGAAGGGCTAGGGTTGTCTTTTTGAACTGTGAAAGGACTTTTTGCGAAAAAGGCTGTCAGCCTCCAGCTGTGTGGATTCTAAAGACAAAAAAAAGATTGAAAGAGACTGTAAAGGAACGAGAGGAAAAGAACTTTTTTTGCAAAGAGAAAGGGAAAAGCTAGATTGTCTGACGAAATGGAGGCCGGCACCCCGAACCGCAGAGCTAAATGTATAATAGGTACACTAATAGTAGGAGTGATAATATTAATAGCTTTAGTGGTAACAATTTCTTATGTAAAGGGACATGAGGAAGAGGTAAAGGTAACTGATGCGAATTCTGTAGTAACACTTACACCCACTGTTGCAGGTGAGAAAAGGGAAAACACTCAAGAGAAAGCGTTATTGGCTGCAGAAGCCCGCAGGTTACATGTAGACGAGTCCCAAGGAGACTTTAGGTCAAATGCTTATGCTAAACTTTTGTATGAATACGTGGATGCCATGGAGGTTAAGGATTGCTACGTCTGCATGCAGTTGCCTGCGTCTGTAGATGAAGGAATTCGATATCATCACCTCCCTCTGACATATGGCATTACATGTAGCTTATTGCTTAGTATATTTTATGAGAGAGATAGTTTTGAATACTATTTCTCCAATTATGATTCTGTGTTGCCAGAAGTCCCGAATTATAAGCAGATGAATAAATGGGATTACTGGAAGAGTGAAGACAGATTGGCCAAGTTCTTCATTCCTTGGATTACCTTAGATACTTCACATGCCCGTAGAAATAATCTGACATGCAAGGTGTCAGAAGTCGAGAAAAAGTTCATAGGGCAGGTGGATGATCGTTACAGGAGACAAAAGATTTTGAAAAAATCAGGACAAGGGAAATTAGATTGGACCGAGGAAGAGAAGTCACACAAGAGAAAGGGTAGTAGTGGTCCAATAGCTTTAGATAAAGCGCAGAAAGGAAAGTTATGTCTTCACCGAGCCAAAACGTATTATGAAAATGTATACGTGGGTGAAGTTGACTGTGAACATGCTTTTAATTTAGAGTACTACACTAAGGATTTCCTGAAGGGAATGCAAGTGATTCCAAATGTGTATTTTGTATGTGGAAGAAATGCTTACGTGAGACTACCTGACAACTGGTATGGATCATGTTACTTGGCAATTGTCTTCCCCAAAATATATCATGCACAAGACTTATTGATCATTGAGGGCCAGACATCATCGAGGGGAAGGAGAGATTTAGGCGATGCAGAAATGGTTGGAGATGTCTTTGGAGCTATGTTCCCTCTTTTGGGAATAATCCTTAATGATGTTAAAATTAGACGACTGGCAACAGTTGTCGACAGGTTGTCTGCCAGCACTGCTCAGTCCTTAATGCTGGTAGAAGGAGAGATGCAATCGATAAGGGCTATGGTTCTTCAAAATCGGCTTGCATTAGATGTCTTATTAGCAAAAGAGGGCGGAGTCTGTAAGGCTTTGAAGGTTCAGGAATGTTGCACTTACATTCCAGACCTTTCAAAACCCCTTGAGAAAGTTATTAAGAACATAACTAATATACACAAAGAGATCGAAGACTTGAGTAGAGAAAATGTCTGGGAAAAGGTGGGCCACGGAATGAGTGCAGTTGGAGGGTGGTTTTCCACCTTAGGCAAAAGCTTTATTTGGTATATCCTAAAGCCTATCATCATAATATTGATCTGTGGGATAATATTGTGGGGATTGGTGAAGGTATTCAAATGGTACAGAGCAAGAAGGTCAGAAGGGGCCCAAAGAGAACAGTTGCAGAGATTGGCTGCCATACAAGATAATCAGTACAGGAGCCTGAGAGCTCTGGAAGCGCAGAGAATGCCAGCAATAACTGCAGTTTAAATGTTAGTGATGACCCCGAGAGGTCATCAAAGGGGGGAACTGAGAGAGCGCAAACTGATATAAATGTATGAGTACATCACACTTACCTATAGTAAGCACAAGTCATGATGAGAAATGCCATGAGTGCTAATAGTATCTGAAATTATATTCTAAATGTATAGCTAATATAGAGATTTAAGTAGAAGTGGAACGAATACAGAAATGTGTGACATTATATGATTTTATTAGACGTGATTATTTTGAATCTATGTCGTGTAGCTGTTAACATATAAGATGGTCTGTGGTAAAACGCAGAACGTGGTAGGCCTCAGGGCCAGAGCTGGAGCTAAAAGGGAAGGTGTATCTTTTCACGACACAGATTATTTAACGTTTTTGGTCATTGCATTAATGGGCCATGATTTAGAGTAATGTTTTCTAAATAATAGAATAAGAGTTTTAACATGCTTTAATTAAATGAAGAAATTGAATGCTATAATCATAATGTGAAATATTGTAGGCCTGAAATGTTTTAGCAGTGATTTACACGTGCATGTCTGGGCTGAGAAATGTTGCAAGCCTTTTTAGAAGTCTATGAGAGTTGGGTTCTTGGCGGCAGATATCTGTCTGCAACAGGAAAGGGGGGATCCAATTATAAGTGAATGAATAGAGGTCTGTTCAGTAGACGGCCCAGACATGGAGGAGGGTTCTGGAATGTTTAAGGGGTATCAGCGGGCCGGAGAAGAGACTGAGAAGCAAGGTCAACTCTAACGTCTGAGGCCCAATACAAAGCATCATGGAAAAAGCCTGAAGTTGCACCACGTGAGAGGCGTTTCGCAAGGGGCGTCTCAAATGTTGTTGACTGTTTTGTATTAGGGACAGCACCCCTGGGTGGAGTTAGAGCAGAGACCTGAGGACCCTTTAGAGAGCGGATGGGTAGGCAGTGAGGGGTCATGACTGGAGAACTTTAGGTTTTCACCAAGAGACTTAGAGTGGGTGACTTCCCTTGGGGGTCATTCATTGCTGACACCTTTGTTAGGTTGGGATTTGGTTAAGTAGGGATACCATCTAGAACAGGGTAGGGACGCCTAACCTGTGTTTGTTTTCCTCCAACCTAAATGAAGGAGAGATATGCGTCTATGCTGATAGCTTTGCTATTTTTAGAACTTGTGTTAGTGATTTCTGTTGCTCGTCTGAGGGCTTTTCGAGAGCACATGTATGTAATTGGACCTGTGTATCTCGTGAATCTCATTCTGAGATGCTTGTATTTGCAGCTCATCATTTCTTTACAATAAACTTTTGAAACCTAGAAGTTGTCCGTGATCTTTGAGAGTAGAGTCCTTTCTTGGGTGAACTAATTTGCAGATAGGTGTACTGTTTCCTTCCAAGACAGGCAATAAAGGTTCAGTCGACCAGATCGAGGTTTGGATCAATAGATATAAGGTATCGATCAAAATCTCGCCCTTTCAGTGGCATTAGAAGTAGCACTCTGTGACACTTGTTTTTAGCGTCATAGGAAAGATAAAAGTAAGTAAGCAGACCTGCGATTTATAGGGTGTTAACTAGTCTCTGCGACAGCCCGTAAGCCCATTCTCCTATTTTGGGGATAATAGAGGCATGCGTCTCGGGTGGATTTCTGGAGAAGAAATAGCGTACATCATTTGCGATAATTCTAGGCATAATGCAAGGTTTCTCATCTTTTTCTCGCCGCTGTCCTGATTTATATGCTAGAATACAGCTCAAACCCTCGCTGCGATTAAAAAAACACCCGCCAGGGCTTTTAAACCCACGAGAAAATTAGAAAGCGACTCACCTGCGCGCGACCCGGGCTGTCAGAGGCGCCCAAGGTGCTCAGCTTTATAAGTGCGGTGTCAGAGCTCGCGCACGGACCAATCGAGCGGCAGCTCCGGGGACAGGTGTCGCGTCACTGCATTCCTTCACCTGAATGTCCCAGGTAAGAATGATGGCGCGCAGGGTCTCCTGTTCCTATACCTAGAACTCAAGAGAGCGAGCCGGGCCCTGAGTGAAATGCTTTAAGTGGACCGGGTCCGTTGGCTCTCATACTGGATGTCATTAGGAAAAACGGACATTGAAACGGGTCCCTATATTCATGTTCTAAACTGATGAAAACGATTTCTGAACAATTAGTGTGAACAATGTAAAGTTAATAAATGTATTTCCTGTTTATTTTTCACATGTTTTACTTTGTCGTGTGTTCGCTACGAGTGTTAACTGATCCCAGGATGTTGTGTTTCTGTATTTTTGTCGTGCAGCATATTACTCAGGACACAAGTCCTAAAAAAGAAGTGTGAGAACTAACTAACGTAGTATGCAAGAAGCATCACAGCGTGTGACATTATCGTGTGTGACATTGCATGGGAAGTGAAAACACAGGAAGTGTAAAATAATTAAATAGAAAAAATTGTATTTAGATGGCCGGCTATGCTTGTAAATACTCACGCAACCCATACATATGAGATTCTTACTTGGCAGGCTCTTTTAGGTAGGGATTGAACAAAAGTCAAAAGCTTGCTTCCAAATCGTATTTTCTCTTAAATGGTTGTGATGTGATAAGCTGCGTGGCTTTGTATGTCCTACATTGCGTTGGTACCTAGATGTGAGGCTGCAGATAGGTTATAAACAGGATTGTACTTGCACAAAAAGAAAGATGAAGGCCTTTAAACCTTTCCGTTGTCTTAGGCCCAACTGGAGGGGAAAATATAACAAGCATTGAAAATGCATTAGGTCTAGCCTTTGATTAAAGCCATTTGCTTTGCTAATGGTATTCTATAGCAAAGCAAATGACTTTAACTTAATGAAAGGCAAGCCCTATTGCATTTTAAATATTGGCATATTTTTGTTGCCAAGGTTCAAGTTCAAGTTCAAGTTCTTTTAGGGCACATACTAAAAGTATGGAACAGAATAAAAAACGATAAGGATAAATGTCCCGTTTATTGTGGCAGGAAGTGAATAATAAAACAAACACAAATGTCAGCTCCTGCTTAAATAGCGCTATTGCAGAATTTGGTATAACACCAATCTGGGAAACCACAATTACGTCGGAGAGCTTCAAAAAAACAATAAACAAACTCACTAACTACCTCTCCATGATTATAGACAAAGATACTCTGGTCAAACGTAGCCACGCATGGTCAATTGTCTCTGGACTTAAGAAAAAAAAGGTTCAAACCTACCTGGCAACACCATGGTCTAAGAAAAACAAACAAATTTCTATTAATGCTAGATTTGGCTTCTTTCCAGGCACATGTCACTTAGCACCATGGAAAAGATCACAAGGAAATACCTTATGTAGGCTTTGTAAGTTAGGAGAAGAAAACATCTTACACTTATTGTGTCTTTGCCCGGCTCTGGAAATCGAAAGAAAAACTACGCTTAAAAGAATGTTTAACATGCGTGGTGTAAGGACATGTAGACAGGCCCTGATTGCAAGTCTAAATCCAGAAGATTTGCCAATGAGTTCTGCACTTGTTAAATTCTTTTGCGCTGTACAGAAGAAATTGGAGGTTTTTGTTTGACCAAACAACAGACTATGGGAATATGGACTTTATACAATACAGCTTTTTTAAACAATCATAAAGAACAGTCTATTATTCTATTTAATGTGTACGATATATATTTAACTCTTTGAAAATTGATTGAAAATCCGATTGTTTTATAATTTTAAAAATTGGTGAAGTTTTATCTGCTTTTTTGTAAGATTTTAATTAATCAAACAAATAAACTTGAACATATTCTTGTTGCCAAGGGACTCCTTACTGCTGGTACTGCACTATATAATGTAATATGTTTTAAAATGCTGATAGAGCGCGGGTTCACCTGCTCGTTTTACCATACTCACCTCGGCCCATAAAACAACACACACACTTTGAACAGGTGAACCTACGCTTAATCAAACTTGTTTAACAATTCAGGACCTATACCATTTGACTTACCAATCCTAGTCACCGGTACCAAGAGTCCTAAAGGATCAAAGGTGTTAGCATAATAGGCAGTAAAATAAAACATTTGCATTCTTTAAAATAACCACAGACTCAGGAAAGATTTAAACGTTTTATCTAACTATTTTCTTTAAATGTCAAAGTCCATACTACATTAACTAGATTGATTAGAAAGAATAAAATCACTGCGAAATGATGGGAAAGTATCAAGAAACGTACTTTAAGGATTGAATTATAGGAAGGGTAAGAAGAGGGAAATAGCACAATAACATAACCATGCAACTTTTATATTTACCTAGAAAAGTGTGAAGACCAACCCTGGCCACGAGCTGGGATAAAGGACAGGACCCCCAATAATGCAGGCGCCACAGGATTAGAACAGGTGCAGACCAGAATCAGGATAAGTACGGGCCAAATTGGATCAGGACAGGACCACCGCAGGTCAGGTCGGCACCCACAGCTAAAATGCAACGCCTTCGTCGCACCCCTCTCTGCAGCTAACAGTCGGACCCCGATTGGGTTAGCGAATCTTTTCCCTCAGGAACCCGATTGGGTTATTGAACTCCTTCCCAGAACCCCGATTGGGTTATCGAATCTTCTGACAGAGTGCTCTGCCAGCACCTCTGCTCCCGAGTCTTCTGACAGAGTGCTCCGCCAGCACCTCTGCTCTCGATTGGCTATTGAGTGCGTTGGGTCAGTGACAGGTCAGCTATTCGGACAAGTCGGACAATTTAACTAACTAAGCCTACCTTAGATATACCATTTTCCGGGGCAGTGTACCACCCCCCAATGTTGCAAGTTGAGTATTCCCTCAATTTGATTGGTCAAAAAGACAAGGAGAGGTCATCACACCATACCAGTTACGAAGTCATGCTCTTCAATATTCAGATCGAAGTTCCCGCCCAATATTTTTATTTCCCATGCACTTTTATTCCACGGCAATGAATGTTTCAATAGTAAATGCAATATATAAATTGACTTCCCCTCGGAGGTTCAGGAAGTCGAGTTCTCACAAACATCTTCTAGCAAGTCTGTAGCTGGCATGAATTCAATGCCAGTGCTTCAGGAATTTGAGCTTTTCTGCACAGGCGCAGTTCCTCCAAAGATGGAGTTCAGTAGTACACGTCAGGCCCAAAATACGATACATGCAAAATAGAAGAGAAACAGTTTTGGAACAAGAAATAAATTAATGCACTGTATACCACTTATCTCTACTCTATCCCCATTACTTTATTTTAACTACAGCGTTAGGAGTTAGTCAGAACGAACAACTAAGTAAAAGAAATAGTGCAATTGTTAGCACGTTAACACACAGAGTAGCCATCTTAGTTCTAGTGCGCAGAAGCAACGTTTTCCCATCAAGCAGAGATGTCACGTGAGTGTGACAAACGCATGGGCAGAAAAATTCCCGCGTTACAGTGGCCATTTTAGGTTAATCGAGTTACAGTTAGTAAAAGCACATAGACGAGCTTCCCCTAGATACTAGAAATGTCGTGTGGTGGAATTATTAGTAAACGAAACATGTTGGTGAGCATATTATTACGTTATTCTGAGAGGACTGGGTCCAAGCAAGTCACTTTACGTGGCCAACCTTGCTCCATCAATCCCCTATTTGAAGATATTTTATATCATCACTAATTAATGAAACAGATGCCAACTTTCACATTTCTCCCAACTCAATTTCTTCAAACTTTCTGTTTTGTTTCTTTTCATTATTTATGTGAACGTTTTTCACTTTCTTGTACAAATTTCCATTCAACTCTTCTAATTCAATTTCATCAATATTTCTCTTCTTTCCTTTCTCATTTACTGTATATGTCTTTTTGTGCTTATGGCATTTGCAACAAATTGTTATCCCTAAAATCAGTAAGGCTACTCCCACCATTGGCATCAGTATTCTACCTACAAAACTTTTTCCTACGTTAGAAAACCAACTACCTATAGAGGAGAGACCATCTGTAAGTCTCTTCCATACCTCCAGTGGTTTGAGTTCGTTTCCAAATGTGTAATATTCTTTACATACCCCTTAATTTCGACACTTTTGTCAGGTATGTAAGTGCAACAATGTTGCGCTTTCAACATTCTACAGACTCCGCCCTCTTTTGCCAATAATGTATCAAGAGCAAGTCGATTTTGTAAAACCATTGATCTTATCGCAACCAATTCAGTATTGATCATTAGAAATCCTCCAGCAGTGTCAGTTGATAAACAATCCACCACTGTTGACAATTTTCAGATTCTTTGAGTATTCAGAACCACCCCCACTGAAGGTATTAATGCACTAAATATATCACCTACAACTTCAGAAAAACTAGCTCTTTTACTATGTATTAGTCCATTTGTCTCTTCATTGCTTCCAGTGATTTTATTTACATGATATACTTTTGGGAATACTATTTCAAAATAGCAACTCCCATACCAAGGGTCAGGCAGTTTACAATATGCTTTATTTCCACATATGTAATAAATTCCAGGGAATACTGGTTCAGTTCCATCTTTGAAACCCCAACCCCCAATTACCTTATAATTGTGTTCACATTCACTGGAACCAATGAATATATTGTTATAATAACTTGTTCTCTCTCTATGGAGACAGAGTTTCCCTTTCTTTTCGAAATCAAGCAACATAGCAGCGGGGAGTGGCTAAGCACGCAATGGTGAAAGTCGCACCCAGGTAGAGCTCCGAGCTGAGCTCCCCTTCCCCGGGCCGATTCTCCGGAATTTCTCCTCGGAGCCGCCAGATATTGTAGGCGGACCACCAGACAACTGTTTTCGGCATCCAGGCCGATTTTCGAATTGGAGAACCGACGCAGCGACACCGGACTCTCCTGGGACCTCCTGGCGGGGCTTGCCGCCACCCGGTCGGCGAGGACGGCTGCGAGAGGCCGCGGCTCGGGCCTCTCATCTGGGCCCCATCACGTGGCCCGCGACCCAGCCTAAGCCACTCCCACACGCATCGGGACGATGGCCTGAGGGCCGCCTGGACGCTCTGGCCCCTGCATCCCCCCCGCTACAGAGAGATCGAGCACACCCACTTTGGGGACTGCGGAGGCATAGCCGGCGTGCCGAAAACACTGTGCTGCCAGCGGCCCTGGCCTGGGACGTGATTGCCGGGCTGCCTGCTCGCGCACTTGAGGGCGATGCACTCCCGGAGGGCCTACGACCACCCGGTCGGCGGTAGCGACTACGAGGGACCGCGGCTCGGGCCTACCGCCTGGGCCCCATCGCGAGGCCCGCGACCTGACTTCCGTGATCCCTACATGCACCACGACCGTGACCTGAAGGCCATCTGGGCATACTGGCCGCTGCTTCTCCCCCCCGCCACAGGGAGGTCGCGGGAGACCCGACCCGAGAATAACCGGCGTGACGCAGCCACAGGACTGACAGTGACCCAGGCCTGGGTCGTGGCTACCGGACTATCTACTCGTGCACCCGAGGAGGCGCAGCCGACTCTTACAGGAGGGACCGGGAGTCGAGGTGAGGGGGCCCCACCCACCAGACATCGCGGGAACGCTGCGACCCCCCCCGCCGAGACACCATCCCCTGGCGGATGCGGCGAAGTTGAGGGGGGCAGTCGTCCACGGAGGGCCACGCTCGACGCCTTGGCCCACGCGCTGGCAGCACTGCGACCCCGCCGGCACGCAACGCCCATTGCGGGATGAGTTCTGTAGGGGGAGGCAGCTTATGGATCCAGGCGCTGAGGCATCACTCCCCCCCTGGGCCCCCTCGAGACAGACAGACCCGTGGGGCATGGTGGCGGCTGGCAACCGGTGTCCACGGTAAGGATCCGACCCCGTGGAAGCCGCGGGTAGCGCGGAACAGAAGTAACAGGCCCGAGGTGAGGGACGGAGCCGCAAACTCCCGAGGAGACGCTGAGGCACGGGTGCAAACGATTGCATGACTCCTCAAAGACACTTGGAAATATACAATAGCCACGAACTGGTGACCCTGAGCTCTGTGGTGAACACGTGGTGACGACTGGCCCACCCCACCTGCCCAGAGATGGACTAAGACCCTCGCGCCTGCAAGACAATTCACGAGATCAGTTGGCTGCTGCGGCCGCAAAACACCTGAAGCTGTGGTCGACGACTTGCCACGACGCGCCACTATGCAAACCCGCCACCAGCACAGGGGACATACAAGGGGCCAACTACTCTGCCGCGCGACGACAGGTACAGGTGACGACTCACTGCGAGCCGCAGGCACTGCCGAGACCGAGTACCATCGACCGCCTCATCCCCCGGCCCCACTGGACTACACTGTTGGCCAAGTCACCTTGCACATGTCCGGAGGGGTGAGAACCCGCACTGGAACTGGAGGGGCCCCGCTGAAGGGACAATCCGACAAGTCACTGCACAAGATGGCAGCTGATCAAGTAACCACGCGGTTGGACAACGTGCTAGCCGCCATGGAACGCATGGAACAGCCGCTCCAACTGACCAGGACATCTCTGGAATCCAAAATAGACAGTGTTGAAATAGACCTCACCCACCTACGAGATGACCACAAGAAGCTGGCTGATCGGACTAAGACGCTGGAGGGAACAGTGGAGGAACTTGGCCCCGCAGTCACACGAACTGATAAACAAGTTCAAGATCTCCTGAACAGGGTGGAGTTCCTAGAGGACCGCGCGGAGGACGCGGAAGGGAGAGCGAGACGCAACAACATCAGACTCGTCGGGGTCCCGGAGAAATGGGAAGGCAACGAGTGGAGGACTGGCTGAGAGATCTTTTACCGGAAGGCACGCTATCGCCCCATTTTGTGGTGGAGCGGGCACATCGTGTACCCACGAGACCTCACACCACCGGCTCCAACCCGAGGCCACTACTCTTCAGGGTCCTGAACTATCGAGACAGAGATACTATATTGAGGGAAACCAGACGACTCGGGGAAATCCGCATCGACAATGCTACTGTGATGTTCTTCCCAGACTACACCATTCAGGTGCAACGTCAGAGGCACGATTTCTTGGAAGTGAAACGACCCCTGCGTGTAGCAGGCCTCAAGTACTCCCTACTCTTCCCTGCAAAACTGAGAGTAGTGGCGCAGGACAAGACCCACTTCTTTAATACTCCTGTGGAAGTGAGCGACTGGCTGGACAGCGGAACGGCCACAGCACCCAGACAAGCACAGAACCCTGAGACAAGACCCCGGAGCCGTGGGCCACGACGCCGACGCCGAAACAGAGACCGCAGGACCGGTCGTCCGGAGGACGCGGCACGCCACTCCCCACCGATGGACCAAATGATCCAGGAGCAGCGAGATGCACTCCGGAGGGTCTCCCAGCTAAGCGCTTCACCAACCTCGGACAACGTTCAAGCCACGAGCCCACAGATAGTTCCGAGCGACGATGAAGCTATTTACGGGATACCAGACTCCCAACTATCGGTGGAGCTACCGGTCATTACGCCGCAAACGGCTGACATGCTCCATTGAAGTAACGCATGCACAACTATTGGATGCTGCCAGGGTGGCGGAGACGGGACCAGAGGCCAGACAATAGCTGAGATGCTGCGGCTGGGAGCCGTTGCCGGAGATGTCCCTTGCCGCCCTGGGGGCAGAGAGAGAGGCCTTGACGCAGTGAGTACTCACCCAGATGTATAGACGCTGTGAAGGGGATAAAGGGGTGGGACCATCTGCAGGGTTTCCCTCACTTCTCTCTGACCCATGTCAACCGCCCATATTGTCTGGAAACATTCCTACTCCGGAAACTTGGGGAGTGGGATTTGCCTCTCTCCCTTGTACATGCATGGTTAACCATGCGACCACACTACTAGAGATGACACTGCCTACCTGAG
Source organism: Lissotriton helveticus (assembly GCF_964261635.1). Taxonomy (NCBI): domain Eukaryota; kingdom Metazoa; phylum Chordata; class Amphibia; order Caudata; family Salamandridae; genus Lissotriton; species Lissotriton helveticus. The sequence continues at coordinate 1,693,999,141 of NC_136068.1, read as the reverse complement.
CGCTGCTTTTGACTACATGCTGGGAGTGACTTATGGTCCGGGGAAGGGCCGCTGACCACCTTTTCTTGGTTAGAAATTGGAGATCTGCCGAAATTGTACCTAGCTCAAGTTACCCCCTAGACTTGAATACTGTTCTTTTGCCCTCTTGGCGCGTTTGGACGGTGACATGTTACGTTGCCGTCCTTTTGGTATTTACTACTGTTTGGCACTGTTAGCACACCCTGTTTCATCTTCCGCCCTCAACCTCAGGGAACTGCCTATACCCTTCATAGCTATGCTGATGTCTGTGTCTGGGGTGGGTGGGGGAGGGGGACTGGGAGCTTTGTGGGGGCAATCGCCTGGGGGGCGAATAGCGGGTGTGGTGGGTGTTTCTTACCATGACGGTGAATATGGCTGAGATTAGGATTTGCACGTGGAATGTGAGGGGCATGCACACACCGGCGAGACGCTACCAAATCTACTCATATATACGACGTCATAAATTTCATGTAGTACTATTACAGGAAACACACCTAAACAAGACTGAGGTACACGCATTGCGCCGACGGTGGCCCGGGCAACTCTATGCCACGGAGTACTCCTCCTATGCTCGAGGGGCTCTCATATGGATACGGCCGGGCACTCCTTGGGCGGTCATAGACACACAGATAGACTCAGAGGGTCGGTATGCGATGGCACGAGGCAGACTAGACGGACACCCTGTGGTACTTACCTCCTTATACTCCCCAAACACTGAACAGGGCGGCTTCCTTGAGTGCCTCTCCATGGCACTGGCGCCCTGGCATGGGCTCCCGTGGATCCTTGGAGGCGACTACAATTGTGTCCTAGATGTACACTTAGACAGGTCTACCGTACCCCCAGCCAATGCGCAGACACACGTCACCACGAAAGCCCTCCTCAACTGGGCCCAGCAATGGAACCTACACGACACATGGAGGACACGCAACCCCGCAACACGCACATATTCCTACTGGTCGGGTGTGCACGCATTACACGTACGCTTAGATAGATACATGGTCTCCTCCGATCTCCTTCCATTGGTCCAAGACACACAATATATGGGCCGCACCCACTCCGATCATAATCCACACACACTGGTCATCGCCTGTGACGACCCACATCCTCCCATTCCCACCTGGCGCCTCCAACCAGACCTCTTACTTGACGCGACCTTCCGCGACTCCCTACTTACCCAAACGGCTCAATACTTTGATCTCAATGCTGGCACAGCGTCCTCTCCCCAAACCGAATGGGATGCTTTCAAGGTGGTGACCCGGGGACTCTGCTTGGGAACACAGGGACACATGCGACGCCAAATTGAACAGGACCTGACGCGACTAGAAACTGAATTACTGGCCCTTGAGTGCACTGTGGGAGGGGATGCGACCGCCCGACTGACAGAAGCTAAGGCGAAACATGACCGCCTACTAGACCGTTTGCGAAGCATCAACTTCGCAGCACACTCCGCCCGGGTCCGCAGACAGGGTGACAGACCAGGCAAACTGTTGGCCTGGCTGATCGAGCGGGAGGATCGGTCGGCCCCCATATCGACCATACAGGCTGGAGACGGCGGATTACTCTACTCCCAACGCCAAATACACGAGGCGTTCACGGGTCATTACTCGGGACTATATCACTCCCGATTGCGCGTCCCACTGGCTGCCATTATGGAGTATCTCTCTGACATACAACTGCCTGCCCTGACGGCGGCACAGCAGAATGACCTCGGAGCACCACTGGACCCCGAGGAACTTCGTGACACCATCTTTAACCTCTCAAATGGCAAGTCTCCGGGACCGGATGGCTTGCCAGCCGAGTTCTATAAGGCCGCCTCAGACATCCTAATTCCACACCTGGCAAGGATGTACTCCGCGGCCATGGATGACTTCGCCTTGCCCCAACACTTAATGAGGCAACCCTCGTATCTTTACTCAAACCTGGCAGGGATGGCACACAGATGGGTTCCTACCGCCCTCTAGCACTCCTCAACACAGACTACAAAATCCTCGCCTCCGCACTTGCTCGCAGATTAGCTCCTATGGTTCCTGCGCTAGTACATCAAGACCAAAATGGGTTCGTACCAACAAGACATACGTCCCACAACATCCGCCGCTTGTTCCGCTTGCAGGAATACGCCACGAGACAGTGGCCACGAGCAGGGTGCCTAGTGCTAGACCTGGAGAAGGCGTTCGACTCGGTGGAATGGCCCTACCTGCGAGCGGTCATGGACAAATTCGAGCTGGGGGACGACTATCAGACTATGGTTGGACTCTTATACCGCAGGCCCACGGTCCGAGTCCGTACTGGAGCGTTACTCTCCGACCCTATTTGTGTGCGGAGAGGCACCAGGCAGGGTTGCCCACTGTCACCCCTGCTGTTCTCCTTAGCAGTGGAACCCCTAGCTGCGAAACTCCGGTCACAAGGCATAGATTGGGGTATACCGATGGCGGACGGACTACATGTAGTGTCATTGTATGCTGATGACCTTCTCTTGTACGTCAATGACCTGAGCAACGTCCCGGCGTCCCTAACTGCCATTTTCAGCACCTTCGAGGAAATGTCGGGATTGAGGGTAAACTGGGCCAAATCGGGGGCCTACTCCTTCAACTCGAACGTTCCCGAGTGCGAAGTACGCATCGGGGGTGAGAGATTGCAGTGGTACCCCACCACGTTCAGATACCTTGGGATACATATCTATCGCAACCCCATGGATATCTTGGAAGGAAACCTAATGAGAGCGATTGCATCTACCCGAGCACAGGCTGGGTTCTGGAAGACACTGCCACTGAATGTTCCTAGCCGCATAGCCCTTGCAAAAATGATAGTCCTACCGAGGCTGCTGTACTACTTTGCAAATATACCGACTTATGTCCCTACCCGGGTGTTCCGAGACCTCGAGGTCCTGATGCGTGACCTGATTTGGAATAAAGGTCGGCCTCGAGTTGCATTGACGAAACTCTACATGCCAACTGAAGAGGGCGGACAAGCTGTTCCCAACATGGAGCTATACTATCTAGCGGCGCAAATGCAGTGGGTGTCAGGCTGGCTGGGTGGTAAGAACCTGGGAGACACGGCCACGGACACCGCTATCTGGTCCCTCTTGCAGGTCCACGTGTTGTTTCATCCACTGACACGGACTCCCCGACCGCCACAACTGCTGCTCGCGGTGGCGCGCAGGTGCTTCCTCCGTTGCTTGCGCCTGACCCGGGCGACAGTACCATATGCGCCGATACTACCACTATTGGGTACCCCGACAACGGCAGGGACCCTAACAGCTGTACAGTTGGATAGTTGGACCACCGCGGGAGTGGAAACATTGGGCGACCTATACTCTGATGGCGCCCTCCTACCCTTCGCAGATCTCGTAAGAGATGCATCCCTCCCGGCTGGGCAGTTCCTATTACACACATCCCTCATTCAAGCGCTGACTGCCACTTGGGGAGACATGTCTGGAGAGCCACCAACACACCTCTTCATGCAATACCTTCATGTCATGAGCAACGGCACACACATAATTCATTGGTTAAAGCAAGCACTCCTCCTACACACACATCCCACAACTGCGCAGCTGCGGGAAAAGTGGGCGGCTGACAGGGGGAGGGACTGGACGGACAAAGAGTGGGCTATGATCCTAGCTGGCCCAGTGAACATCCCCCGCAACCCCCACTTCAAAATCATACAGCTTTACATATTACACTGCGCATATCTCACCCCGGACAAGATAAATAAGTATTTTTCAGTAACATACACTGCCTGCGGACGCTGCTCCCTACTGGGTGCGGACCTCCTCCACATGCTCTGGCTCTGTCCTGCCCTCCAACAGTACTGGGAAGGGGTGACCATGATACTCCGACATTGCACCAAGGAACAGGAGCCAAACACGTGGGAAGCCTGCGTACTAGGATTGTACAAACATACGCGACTAAACAAAGTCCAGACCAGGTACTGGGATCTCGGACTCATCACGGCCAAGAGACTGCTTACCAAGCGGTGGAAGGCTGCTACACCCCCACACATCCGACACTGGAGCCTGTCGCTGACGAACTGGGCACGGGCAGAGAGCTCTGTCCTGAGACGGGAGAAGACGGCGGGGCTCAGAAAATTTCCTATCGCACAGCACTGGGATGACATCCTACATTCCTTTCTGCAGAAATGTATGGAACAAGGGATCACGTAAAGACCTGTATGCTCCCCCCCCTCCCCTCCCAGCACTGGTCCCTGCGAGCCCCATACAGTGCACCGACCGCCACCTACATGACCACCGTGCCCTGCCCACTGTATGACACGTGCTTGGCTGTTTCACACTGGCGATTGCCTGCCCCCCCCGGACGTGCGTCACCACACACAGCGCTGCAACATAGACCCGGACACCGTTGGATTGCACCGGAATATTGCGCCCAACGGGCCCTTGGGGCCCCCCCCTGTAGCCTTGACACGCGGAGACCCTGCCCTCCCCCCCCCGGTCTCCCACCTGCTCGCCCCATAGGACACGACTGACACACTGACTCCACACACCCCCTCTCGACAGTATGGCAATCTCTTCCCCTATCTACCCCTACCTGCCTCTTGCATACCTTATGTTACTGTTTTATAGTTCATTAATAATCTGGTTTTATCTCCTTTTAGACCATGCCCATACAAATACAACTCTGCATTTCATAATATACGACGCCCTCGGGCGTGACAGCTAGGGCCTAGGCACATCACCTGAGTGCCGAGAAAAATGGAAGCCATTTTCGCCAGGGTGGGCGAGTAAGGCGGCCACGCGCTCCAAACACGCTTAGACACTGAGCAACCTCATCACTCGTTCATATAACACCGTATTCACTTGAAAGTCAGCCCACACTGATACCCTTCCCGAAGATGTACAAAAGATGTGGTGGGCTCGACCGAAACTGAAGCTGTTGATGAGTGCCAACCCAACGTAGCAACTCTGAACTTACAGACCCTATAAGGAAAAATCCATAGACCACACACTTTCGTAACGCCGAATGATTGTATGATTGCAGAGTTCCGTGACATGTTGACATGCGCTGCCGAACCCCAGGGTTGTCGGCCTTGAAGCTGTGTTCACTTAATCCATCTAATGTAATATTCATTAATCGCGGGCTGGCCCGACTGGGTTGTAAGCTAAATGCTGTGTACAATGTATGTTGGACAATAATGGTCTTTTTAAAAAAAAAAAAAAAAATCAAGCAACATAGCAGCGTGAGTCTTGCCATTTGAGTTGTACTTTTTACTTTCAGCCCATTTAGGAATCTTTTGTCTCTGTTCTGTAGCTTTTCTCTGGAAATCCTCTCTACTTTTCTCAACTAAGTTTAAAAATATCTTTTCTTGTTCATGTTAGATGCATGTTAAATTGTTCTTATGTGCTTCAGCTATATCTATTGTACCTATTGTAAGATAAAATTCACCCATATAACGAGTTACGTCACTTTTAGTATGTACAGGATTCAGGTTACTACGTATATGGAGTTCAGAAAATATCACATCTAAATTAGAATAATAATAGTATAAAGGTCCTTTCTTATAAAATAAACAAGCTAAAATACTACATGAAATACCATGTGTCAACTGTAAATGGTGATACGTAACACTTTCGGCTACAGATGTAGGTAACTTCACACAAACATGACAATCACTTATTTCTATTGCTTCTACATAATGTACTAACAGGTTAGCAAATACGTTCAAGTGTGTTCTATTTCTAACTCTACTATAGAGTAATCCTTCCTCATCTGAGGCTTCTAAATCTACCCTTTGCTGTCTGAAGCTGTCTATTCTTCAGCGTGTATTTAACTTTTTTGGGTGCATCTACCTTCTCATGAATGTTAGTGTCATTTCTCATGTTTTTACTCATTAGAAAAGAAATAGCTACTGTCATTCCTAGCCATATTATGAGTACTATCACTATACTACATGTGCATATTCTACAGCATGTTTTTAAGCAATTTATTTTCCGTCTTCCATTAACGTTATGATCAGCCATTTTGATTAAGGAGACTTAGCCCCTCTTTGAGACTTTTCCAAAGAATTATAACCTGTGAACCTTTTTCTCAAGTTGGTCTCACTACTTCATCATTTGGGTCATCAATCAATTCGTCATCGCTTTCATTTCTTAGTTGTAAATTTTCTTCAAGGATGACATAGGTCCATTCAGGGCCTCTGAACTTGTTATTCAGTCTTTTCAATCGTGGACTCCTCCTTCTTGATTGCTCTGTGGAAGGCCCAGCTTGACTTGATATTTCATTTACTTGCTCTGGTTCTTCATTTATTGATTTGAGGTGAAATGTCAGTCTTTTGACAAAACTAGGCCACTTATCTCATTTTCTGAGTCTTTTAGCTGGCACTGTGCTTTGATTTTCTTCAAATGCTCTTTTATTTTCTTTTAGTTGTGGCACAATTTGTATATTTTCTTCTTCAGTATCCCTCTCTATCTGACTTTATGCAGGTCTTGTTTCCTTTTCTTCTGTCTGGATACTAATATGGCCGATCAGGAGTGTGCTTAAATTGACTCTGACTTTGATTTGGTTCGCCTTCTTCTTCCTGAACACTTTTTTCTACACCTATCTGGTCCTGCTCAGGTATCTCGATCTCTTGTTTTTCTTCTTCCTTAGCCTTCGCCCTAGTACCTATCTGTCCCTCCTCAGACTCTAGAGTTGTGACAGGTATCTTGGATGTCTGAGTATATTGATCTCTCCGGATCTGTTCCTCCTCAGAATTACTATTGGCTTTGATTTCTGTAATCTGAGTACGTTCTTCTATTCCTGACTCATTCTCACTATCACTCTGTCTATCTAAATAGGTTTGACTTCTGGTTCTCACGAAATTTGCAGGAATGTCAATCACTGGAATCCATTCCAGTGATGCTATCATTTCTGCGAGTTGGTTAAGCTTCCACCCATTTTGAATACAGGCAGACAATGACAAGGACGTCCTCTGCAAGGGGGTAACTGAATAAAATCAATCTGTAATCGAATGAAGGGACCTTCTAGCTTTCCAATTTTTCCTGGTAACACTACAATTTTCTTTCCAGGATTCATTTGCTGGCAAATTAAGCACCTAGGGCAAAGACTCTCTGCTACGTTCCTGAACCTCGCATTGAACCAAGTTTGTCTGAACAACCTAATCATGGCATCCCACCCTAGGTGGGTATCTCCATGGTACATCCTAGCCATAGGAGCAAGCATACAGTCTGGTAACACAGGTCTACCATCAAGGTAAACAATGACACCGTCTTCAGCCCTTCTCTGACACATTATCTTTTTACACTCTTCCTTTTCATTTTGTTCTGCATCATTTTGCAAATCTCTCACTTCCCATTTTTTCACTCTTCCAAGCAACATAAGTTGGCAGCTGTTTCCACATGCATCAATTTTCTTGTTTATTGCCATTTTATGTTTGGCACAGTGTTGGGCTAATTGATCAGCATATCGGTTACCTGCTGTCACTTTGTCCTTGCCAAATTGGTGAGCAGCACACTTGACCACAGCCACTGTTTCTGGTAATTGGATTGCTTTTAGCAAGTTTTTCACATAATTTCCATTTTTAATAGGAGTAGCTGATGAAGTCAGAAACTCTTTTTGCAGCCAAAGTTGGCCAAAGTCATGCACAACCCCATAGCCGTACTGGTTATCAGTATAAATGGTTACTTTAACATTTTTCCCAATTTTACAAGCCCTTGCCAATGCAATTAATTCGGCTACTTATGCAGACTTGACTCCAGGTAAATAGGATGCTTCGACTGAACCCCTTAAGGTACACACAGCATATGCAGCATTCAATCCTCCTTCCTCATGTCGCATGCATGAACCATCTACAATTAGCTCATGTTCTGAATTTATTAATGGCTCTTCTCTTATGTCTGGGCGAGGTTTGGTACAGTACTCTGCAAGGTCAATACAATTATGTTCGATTTCATTTTTGACTTCTGCAAAATGTGAATCAGGCAATAACGTTGCTGGGTTCAGAATGTTACACCTAGCAATGGTTACATTTGCTGCACCTAAAAGAGTTGGCTCATATTTAGTCAGCCGACTAGGAGTTAGATACTGATTTTTGGTTCTTGTCAACAGAATCACAACTGCATGTGGAACATACACAGTTACTGGATATCCCATAATAATGGACTCACTTTGCTCAAGACTCATGCAAGTTGCAGCTACTTCTTTCAGACATCCTGGCAATGCAGATGCCACTGGATCCAGTGTGGAAGAAAAATATGCCACAGGACGTCTCATCAGACCATGGTGTTGGGTCAGAACTGAAAGTGCGCAATTGTCTTGTGTATCACAAAACAATGCAAAATCTTTTGAGTAGTCAGGCATCCCTAATGCTGGAGCTGAACACAGACAATCTCGTAATTTCAAGAAAGATGACATGCTTTTGTCATCCCAATCTACTGGGTACTTTGCTCTTTTCTTTGTCATTTGTATCAATGGTTTTGCTAGGACTGCAAATCCCACAATCCATTGCCTGCAGTAACCTACAACTCCAAGAACCATTCTGATTTCTTTTTGTGTTTGAGGTAGATTCATGTTTTGAATTACTCTGATTCTTTCGGAGGTAACCCTTCTGACACCTCTCTCTATCTGGTGCCCCAGATATTTCACTGATGTGGTACAAAATTGCAGTTTTTCAGGTGATACTTTGCGTCCTCCTTCACCTAAATGATTCAGTAAAGCAATGGTATCAACAACACAGTCATTTTGAGTTTTAGACGCCACCAGTAGGTCGTCTATTCACTGTACCAGGACTGAGTGTCCGGGCAATATCAAAGATTCAAGGCATTTTTTTAAGATCTGATTAAAGATCGATGGGTTTTCTGTGTACCCCCGAGGGACACGGTTCCAAACGTACACATTGTCATCGAATTTGAACGAGAAAAGATATTTGCTACCGGGATGTAAAGGAATTGAGAAAAATGCGTGACACAAATCAATTACAGTAAACCAACCTGCTGCCCACAGTATTTGATACAGAATCACAGCAGGATTTGGCACAACTAGACAACATGGGACAACAATTGTATTAATTTTGCGGAGCTCTTGTACAACCCTGTACTTTCCGCTAGGTTTCTTTATGCCAATTATGGGTGAATTACATGGACTGCTCATTATTTCTTGCAAAAGGCCTGCTTCAATTAGACGCTTTATTTCTATTGCAACTCTTGCTTTTATTTCTGGGGTAATTTTATACTGTCGAATATTTGGGTAAACTGCACCTTCTTTTACTGTCACTTTTATTGGATCGACATTTGCCATTAATCCTACATCCTTTCCTGTGAAATCCCACACATTAGGATTTACCGTATGCTGTAATTCTCTTGACAAGTCTTCTTGAGTCAACTTTTTATTTTCAGTTTCCTGTTTTGCTAACATTAATTTATAAATTCCATCTTCATCTGGAGTTTGAATTTCACCACCACTTGGTGTTCAAAAGATAGTGCAATTCATTTTACACAGCAAGTCTCTACCTAACAGGTTTACTGGACTGGAAACGCACACAACAAATTTGTGCATTTCTTTGAAATTACCTATTCTGACTTCCATTGGTTTTGTAACTAGGGTACTAATTTGTTTATTAGAAACGCCCACTACTTGGATTGCTTCTCCTGAGAGGGGTAGGTTTGGAACGTCTGCTGTTCTCACAGTAGAGCGGGTAGCGCCAGTGTCCAATAAAAAGGTAACATCATTTCCTTCAACTTTCCCTTCAATGTATGGACCTGACTCATCTACCGGCAAGGATGCGCCAAGTACGCACTCCTCGTCCTCCCCTCTCAGGCACCGTCAGAAACTGTCCTCATCAAAATATGAGTCACTCAATAGAGGTTGTGGTGTCACTGCGTCCCTTTTACCACTTCCTTCCCAATTTGTATTATCCACACTATATGTGGCTTGATTCCCAGAATTTGGCATAGGCGGTAGTGGTAACTGGTTCTGTATTACCTGTTGCTGTTGTTTTCTGGACACCTCATTCTGCATCTGTGAATTCAAAATGTTAGTTTGCATAATAATATTCAGTACAGCCTTACACTCGTTCTTCCAATGCCCCAATTTTCCACACCTGTGACACGGGAACTTCTTCTTGGCCTCATCTCCATTGAATTATTTTCCCCTTGGCTTACCCCCACTTCCATCTCCTTGGGTCTGATTATTTTTCATTTGACTTAATTGGAGTTCTTGTTGCTCTGCTAGTTATACTTGTGCTCACATTACCTTTTCTTCCAAATTCTTTCGTTTATTGTCTAACTCATCTCCACAGTATTTTGCATATTTTAAAATTTCATCTATTGGTTTGGCCTGCCAACAGATTTTATGATCTTTAATCATTTGCAAAATTTCTAGTTTTAATCCAGACACAAACCGGTAAATAAAATGTGTCATGTCATTCGTATCAATACTTTCCAAACCACTGTATTGCTTGAATACCTGTAAAAGGCGCTCATAGTATGCATGTACTGATTCATCCTTATTCTGGGTAGTTCTGTCTAGTCTAGTCCAGTCTGTTTTTTTGGGGGTACATTTCCTTTTAAGTACAGTATTACTTGATTATACTCCTTCATAACCTCATCTGATGGGGCTCCTGTCTTCGGGTCTCTAGGGTACTCATTATTAGGCCAATCAACTGCAATTTTACATTCTGTCCATAAAGCTACAGGAACAAAAATGTCAAACAACCCATCTAAATCTTTAAGCAACATTTTTGAGACCTTTACAAATCTTTCGACCTGCTTGTACCATTCAACAGGTTTCTCTCGAAGTTTTGGGAAATCATTCGTAAATGATAATATATCCTGTCGGGACCATGGGACATGCACATAACCTCTTCCTGGCACTTCTCTCATTGGACACAATTTTTCTACCTTTTCTGGTTCTTTTAATGCATATTCTGATACAGTGGTTTTCGCTTGGGCTTCTTCCTTTTTCTTTATCCATCTAGCCTTCCACCTTTCTAAATCTCCCCATTTTTCCAATAATGATAATAGTTCCTTAGTTTGCAATTTACGTCCTGACACATTCATGTTTTCTAAATCTTTTTCAGAAAATTTAGCTCAATAAGGTTTCTGTAACACTTTAGATTTACCAATATCATATCCCATTTCAGAGGCCAAACTCGTTAACTTTTCATGAAATGTTTTTATATTTCGAGTGATACTTCGACATATAAAAGATAATACATCTTCACTCAATGTATTTCATCTGTCCAATCCCACATTTCCAGCAACCAATTCTTCCAATTCAACTCTTAATTTAAAAATATCCAATGCTTTCGGCTGTGAATTTTGCTTTTCTATTTCTCGGGACCATCTCTCAATTTCTTCCAGGGTAACTACAGTAGTACTTCTCGGACCTGAAGATGTTTCCATTCGCACCTCTCTAGAACTGGCAGGAGTATTTTTCCTGACTGAGCTACTTACAGGTTCTCTTATAGGTAAATCCATCAAAGAAATTTCTGACTCACATTCACTTGCTTGATCATCCATCATTAGAATTTTAGTTTTTGTCAGTACTTTTACTTCCCATTTGTGCTTCTAAGACTCGGACAGGATATAATCCTTCCACTAGCCTTGATTGTCTCCATTGTTTCATTTGCTTAACTCTTGTTTCTTTAGAATTTCTAAGATATAATTTACTCCAGTTTCTGTCGCTCTGGGTCTATCACGTTCAAAAGCCTCAGTTTCCCATTCTTCTAATGCTTCATACTGGGTTAATCTAGGGATAGGATCTAATTCATTCATGCGTGTCCTCAAATTATACAAAACTCTACCATTAAAAGTACCATTTTCTGGAATTGCTAAAACACCATCATCTTTTGTGTTCTCTATCCAGTTTTCTAACCACACACAAGTGTGATAGCCCCTTTCAACCATCATGTTTGATGCGGGCTTATTCGGTGGCAGAATAATAATCCCTTCTCTGGTTTTAATCGGTTTATCCTTTTTAAAGAAATGTTTGAATTTCTTAATGAATGCCATTTTTTTTTATCTCCATACATGATATGAGGTCTTCCTCTTATGTATTGTTCTTGCACAAAACCTAAGTACCTCCTATCGGGTCTATTTCCTGTTATTGCTGGGTTTAAATGCCACATGTAATTTTATGCCGCTTTTTGTTTGCGAAGATACTCGATTATTTACTAAAAGACTTCCAATACCAGCACGTTTCTTATTTTTCAATGACCAATCGGACATTAGAATTCAAATAAATCCAACTAATAGTTGCACGGCTTTTACCGTGAGACAAGTTCTCAGGCTCCTGCACTCACCCCTCCTTTACAGTATTACCTCAGCTACACACCCGCTGTCTCAACCAATACCAGCGCGGCTCTAAGTGACGTCAGCGCAGCTCCACAACTGACTCCCTTCTTTGCAAGGTAATACGAGAGCTAACTTTTATTCACCTTTAAATGCACATTTCATTAATGAACGATGAAAAACATTCGCCAGTGTGCCTGAGTTACTAATTCAAAGAAAAGATGATTTGCACCCACTGCGAGTAACTCCCTTCCGTTTACTCTTCATATACTACAAGTAGATCCCTTCTGTCTACCTTTCACGCAGGCATTGGAGAACCTGTTACTCACTCGGGCTTACCCTTTCTAGGTGATATAAGGCCAAGGTTTCACCAGCGTACCCCTTTGCTGTCAATCAAGCTTAGAGGAACCTGTTACTCCTTCAGTGTGACCCTTTCTAGGTGATACCACACCAAAGTTTTACTAGCAAACTCTTTGCTATCAATTATTCACATATTTATACAGAAAATCCCTAAAGAGTGCTTCTGGTTTTACCCAACCATACACTTACCTTCACAGGCAAGTGACCTCACTGCAGTGTGGCTTCCATTTACCACCCGCTATTCTGCCCCCGGGAATTCCAAAACAAACATATAACAGGTACGAACAAATTTGATTAATACATAAATCAATACAATTTCAGATACATAAATGCAATTCAATAGACCAACTAACTACAACTAACTACCTATCTTAACTAAACCCTAACCATTGCTCTGCTACCAAAATAACTGATAGAGTGCGGGCCCACCTGCTCGTTTTACCATACTCACCTGGGCCCATAAAACAACACACACAGTTTGAACAGGTGAACCTACGCTTAATCAAACTTGTTCAACCATTCAGGACCTATACCATTTAACTTACCAATCCTAGTCACCGGTACCTAGAGTCCTAAAGGATCAAAGGTGTTAGCATAATAGGCAGTAAAATAAACATTTGCACTCTTTAAAATAACCACAGACTCAGGAAAGATTTAAACGCTTTATCTAAATATTGTCTTTAAATGTCAAAGTCCATACTACATTAATTAGAACTTGATTGATTAGAAAGAATAATATCACTGCGAAATGATGTGAAAGTATCATGAAACGTTCTTTAAGCATTGAGTTATAGGAAGGGTAAGAAGAGGGAAATAGCACAGTAACATACCCATTCAACTTTTATATTTACCTAGAATGGTGTGAAGACCAACCCTGGCCATGGGCTAGGATAAAGGACAGGACCCCTGATAATGCAGGTGCCAACAGGATAGAACAGGTGCAGACCAGAATCAGGAAAATACGGACCAAATTGGATCAGGACAGGACCACCGCAGGTCAGGACCGGCAACCACAGCTAAAGTGCAACGCCTGCGTCACACCCCTCTCTGCAGCTAACAGTCAGACCCCGATTGGGTTAGCGAATCTTCTCCCTCAGGAACCCTGATTGGGTTATTGAACTCCTTCCCAGAACCCCGATTGGGTTATCGAACCTTCTGCCAGCACCTCTGCTCCCAAATCTTCTGACAGAGTGCTCCGCCAGCACCTCTGCTCTCGATCGCCTATTGAGTGCGTTGGGTCAGTGACAGTTGAGCTATTCGGACAAATCGAACAATCTTACTAGCTAAGCCTTCCTTAGATATATCATTTTCAAGGGCAGTGTACCACCCCCCAATGTTGCAAGTTGAGTATTCCCTCAATTTGATTGGTCAAAAAGATGAGGAGAGGTCATCACACCATACCAGTTATGAAGTCATGCTCTTCAATATTCAGATCGAAGTTTCCGCCCAATATTTTTATTTCCCATGCACTTTTATTCCACCCAGCAATGAATGTTTCAATAGGAAATATAATGTATAAATTGACATCCTCTCGGAGGTTCAGGAGGTCAAGTTCTCACGAACATCTTCTAGCAAGTCTGTAGCTGTCCTGAATTCAATGCCAGTGCTTCAGGAATTTGAGCTTTTCTACACAAGCGCAGTTCCTCCAAAGATGGAGTTCAGCAGTACACTTCAGGCCCAAAACACGATACATGCAAAGTAGAAGAGAAACAGTTTTAGAAAAAGAAATAAATGAATGCACTGTACGCCACTTATCTCTACTCTATCCCCATTACTTTATTTTAACTACAGCGTTAGGAGTTAGGCAGAACGAACAACTTAGTAATAGCAATAGTGCAATCGTTAGCACGTTATCACACAGAGTAGCCATCTTAGTTCTAGTGCGCAGAAGCAAAGTTTTCCCATCAAGCAGAGAGAATACGTCATGTCACATGAGTGTGACAGACGCATGCGCAGAAAAATCTAGCATTGCGGCGGCCATTTTAGGTTATTCGAGTTACAGTTAGTAAAAGCACATAGACAAGATTCCCCTAGATACTAGAAATGTTGTGTGGTGCAATTATTAGTAAACAAAACATATTGGTTGGCATAATATTACGTTATCTGAGAGGACTGAGTCCAAGCAAGTTGCTTTATGTGCGCAACCTTGCTCCATCAATGCCAATAAAGTAATACAACATAAAATGCAAAGTAACTTTCTTTTTGATTTAGAAAAACAAACTGTGATGTATTTTTTATTGTTTTAATACCGGAGTATTGCCATAGCTCTCAACCTATCAGTGGAGCCGTCAGCCCTCAGACACTGCAATGCCACTCACTCCAGCTTTTAATTGAAAACCTGAGATCTATAAGTAAAACAACTAACTCGCTTTTTGTCTTTAAACAATTATGCATTCCTCCACTGATACTCTATATTGGCAATTAGATGTCAAACAACTAAGTACACTGAAACCCACATCAAATCGAGAAGATCCTGATCCGGTCCCCACCGAGGCTGCAATCACAGATTGGAATCCTAACAGAGCAAATATTTCGATTCTTTCTTTGGAGGTTGACAAAACAATTACTATTATACACACCAACACTGGAGCTAAGAGGGAAATATAGGCCTAGGTCGCCCTCCACTCACGAAGTCACAACTACAAAAATGACCTAGGTCTAGGACAATCAATTTCAATCGATCTGGGGTATCTCATGTCACAATCAATTACAACGACCTCCCATTTTTTATAAATACAGGGTAGGGGATACACCAGTCAATAGCTCACCTTAAAAAGCCTGTCTCCTTATCTAGACAGTGGAACAACCCACACCAGTCAGTGACAGAAAAAATGTGAACAGGCACGATGGCACCTCACGGGCGCACCACCAATGGGACCCCTGGTAGGTAGCTTCTGGACCAGCCAGGATGGCCCTATTATCATCATTGGTGCCATCGAGCCTAAAGAAAGGTGTCCAAAGGAAACAAATGTGTTAACAGTGATAAGTGCAGTGGAGACAATACAAATAGCACATTAGGGGCCAGATGTAGGTAATTTCCATTTACCGATTCATAAATACCGACTCATACCGAATCGGTATTCCTGAATCGGTAAATGGTATGTAGGAAAAAAATCGGTAAAAGTTACCGAATCGTTATGACTCGGTAACCAAAATCGGTAATTACCGAATCGGCTTTTTCCGAATCGGCTTTTTCCGAATCGGTGAAACCCAAGCATCCCTATGGGCCACATGGCCCATAGGAATGAATGGGATTCACCGAATCGGAAAAAGCAGATTCGGAATTTACCGATTCCTAATTCACCGATTCGGTAATTACCGAATCGGGAGTTTGAAACACGCCATGTGAGCCTGCCAACCAATCAGGGACAGCCTACACACCCCACAACCAAGGCCCTGTGAATCCAACCAATGAGAGTGAAGCAACCCACCCCAGTACCTGGGAGTGGCCACACCCATGCAGGTGGAAACCAACAGAACAAACAATTCTTCAGAGGAGAGAGGAGCAGAGCATCCACAGGCAAGCAGAGTGAAAGGATGAGCAACTACAGCCAAATATTTGGGAGAAAGTCTCTGCATGTTGCAGAGACTGTGAAGAGAAACATTTGGATAGCCATTCAGGCAAAAGTCAATGCCATTGGTGTCACCCACCGGGAGATTGAGGACATCCGAAAGAGGTGGTATGACCTGCGCATCGTGACGAAGAAAAAAATAGCTGCACATAAAAAGGATGCGGGTTTGACTGGAGGTGGCAGGAGCAAAGCACCAAAACTGACACCAATAGAGGAGCTAGTGGATACCACCATGGAGACAGAATGCATCCATGGGATAGGAGACCTGGATAGCACAGGGAAAGCAGCCAAGAAACAAGGTAAGAGGCATGTTCCCACATCCACCCCCAGCAACCCAACCCTGTACCCCACTGTGTACACACATCACACTGCAGAAGAGTTCAGATTTTGTTGCAGCAATGCATCATGGTAGACGTAGTCATGTATCATAGATGCTAAGTACACCACACATGACTCAGCAAGGCATGCCACACACATCACCAAACAAGCAATGTGGACTGTGCAAAGGTGTGCAGACTATTAAATTAAGAACCACACACAGACAAACAACAACATTGACCCTATGTCAATTTGATTCCACAGGAGAGTCATCACGCAGTTCAGCACCGCCGAGGGAGGAGAGGGCAGCACCAACTAAAAGAGGGGAGAAAGAAAAGAGGAAAAGTTGTCACAGTGCAGGAGAAGGAGGGAACGATCCCACCCATGAGCCATTATCTCCAAACCCACCCACTACACCTGTCCCAATGTCCCCTCTGTTGTTTGGAACTCCTGACCTCACAGACACACCCAGTGCAATGTCCAGAGGGTCCATGCCGGGAGGGGAAAGTAGCCATGCGGAGCCCCCACAGAGAATCCAGAGGATGAGGAAGATGTCCCCCAAAAGAGTGCACCAGTGGCTGACAGGCCAAGACCAACTATTGATGCAGGCGCAGCGCGCACCATTGTCCTTGGCAGGAGGGCACGTGAGGAAGGGGAGGGCCAGGAAGGGGAGAGCGTCTTCTGTGGCCTGGAGGGCACGATGGTGAAAGTCCAACGCCAGCAGACCAAATCACTGCAAGCCATGCATAGGCAGGTTCGCTGTTTGAACACCAAAATGTCCAACATGGACAAGGGCATAAGCCAAATGGCATCTAGCCTGGAGGTGATTGCACAAGGAATCACAGACATCTCAACATACATGGGAGTTCTCTCCGACAAGTTGGACAGGGATCATCTCCAGCGTGCCAGGGAACGACATGACATGCGCCAACAGACAAAGGCCGTGAATAGGTTTGCAACCAATACAGCACTCCTCTGCAGACGCTCCATTTCAATGCAGGAAGCAATAGAGCACTGCTGCACGGACTTAACACGGGGCATGGGTAGAGTGACCTCTGCGATGGAGCAGATGTTGAACTCCAACACAGGCAATGCTGGTGACACAGGAGTGGCTCCAGTACACCTGTACCTGAGGTGCGCCGGAGTGGCAGGCACAGCCATGCAGAGTCAGGCACCAGCAGGGTAACTGAAGGACAGGCACCAAAATCCCGCAATGTAGTGCGAGGACGCAAGCACTGACCTATGCGGGAGACAGACTCAACTGCACACAGTGACTGAAACTGAGAATGTGCAGCCAGTGACATTGACGCACAATTATGGATCCACTTCAGATGTGACTATGGTGAGGTAGTGCTGATTAAACTACTCATGTCATGAAGTATACCTGTGTATGTGTCATACTTTACCTAGAAATATCGTCGTGTTAATTCTGTCCGTCTCAATCTGCCATCTAGTGTGGCAGGTCCTGTTGCCTGGGGCCCTGCATGTTCTTGGTCGTCATCTATGTTCTCATGATGTGTCAACTCCACCTCTGTGCCTTCCTTGGTAGCAAAATTGTGCAAAATGGCACAGGTGACTATTATTTTACAACACAGGATGGGGGTGTACTGTCGCGCACCTCCACTTTTGTGGAGGCAACGGAACCTGCTCTTCAAGAGTCCAAAGGTTCTTTCCACTACATTGCGGGTGGACCTGTGTGCCACATTGTATCGCCTTTCTGCTCTGTTGGTTGGGTTGAGGTACGGTGTCAGCACAAAGGAACGCAGGGCATATGCACTGTCACCTGGGAGAGAAGGAGAGGTACATGAGTTACATTCACATTTCACATTTAGATGAGATCCATTTCAGGGTGTGTACAACATTTTTACCTAGCAGATATCCATCTCCAAAATCTCCATTCAGTAGCCGGGTGTACATTCCGCTGTTCTGGAATATGTAGGAGTTGTGTGTGCTGCCAGGGAATTTGGCAACTATGTCGGTGATGATGTTCCCTGCATTGCATATCACCTGCACGTTGATGGAGTGCGTCGACTTACGGTTTGTGTATATGTGTTCGGGGGCTGCAGGTGGGCATAGGGGAATGTGGGTGCCATCAATGCAGCCTATCACATGCGGGAAGTGTGCCAGTCCATAGAAGTCTGTTTTAGTTTTGGCAAGTTCCGCAGGTGTGTCAGGGAACTGTATGTAATGTCCCATTCTCTGAGTCATGACATCCAGGAATTTCCTGAAAAAACGCGACAGACAGCTCTGGGATACACCTCCTACTGCAGCTATCACACTCTGGTAGCTCCAAGAGGCAAGCAGGTGTATGCTACACAGCACCTGGACATGGGGAGGGATGGCGTGGGCCCTGGGTGTTGGATGATCCAGGTATGGGTGGAGGTCCCTTATTAGGTCCATGATGGTAGTGGGGTGCAGCCTGTACCTCTGGAGTATCTCAGGCTCAGTCAATTGGAACAGAGTGATCCTCTGCCTGTACACCTGCTCCTCCCTTTGCGATACCCTCAGACCTGCAGCCTGTAGCCTTCGCCTCCTCGCAATCACATAGAGTGCCGCCATTTTGCCAACACTGTTGCATTTTGGGCCCTTTTTTATAGCATGCACATGGTTACCACCTGCTTTCAGTCCATGGTAAATACCGACTCTTAAATACCGAATTTCTATGAATTCGGTATTTTTCGCCTTTCCTACATCTCGATGGCCATGTTTTCCGATTTCTTATTTACCGAATCGGTGAATAAGGACTCGGTAATTATCGTATCGGTAAATTACGAATCGGTAATTATGTACTTGGTAAATACCGAGTCGGTATTTTTCCGATTCATATTTACCGAATCGGTCTTTCTTTGTCACCTACATCTTGTTCTCGCTATACCGGTTGGTAACGGCCAATTTTACCGATTTCAGGCCGTTACCGACCGTTATTTGGCTACCTACATCTGGCCCCTAGTGCTGTCACACAACATACAACATAAAAAACGCATACAGCATGAACAGATAACTTTATTCTTGTTCTTTTATGCTGTTTACGTGCCTTAAAAAAGTGAATATGGCTACTACCTATAGAGCCTCGATGGCACCAATGATGATAATAGGGCCGTCCTGGTGAGTATCTGCCAGGGGTCCCATTGGTGGTGCGCCCGTGAGGTGCCATCGTGCCTGTTCACATTTTTACTGTCACTGACTGGTGTGGGTTGTTCCACTGTCTAGATAAGGAGACGGGCTTTTTAAGGTGGGCTATTGACTGGTGTATCCCCTACCCTGTATTTATAAAAAATGGGAGGTCGTTGTAATTGATTGCGACATGAGATACCCCCGATTGATTGAAATTGATTTCCCTAGACCTAGGTCATTTTTGTAGTTGTGAAAACAATTACTATTACCTGTGCCAACAATCACGTTTATTTAGTGCAAAGAGGCATACAGTATGTGGAGTCCGGTATAAAAACAATGCATTATTTGTATAGTTCTGTGGTGCCTTGGCTTAATTTCCTAAAAAATTGTCCGAATGTGCAATATTATAACTGTAACATCTTCCACTTTCCAAATCTCGAATGTCAGTCATTGGAAAGTCATAATCGCTTCAACTTTTGACTGAAAAAAAGAAGAAAAAAAAGACTGGAACAGGAAACTTCGTTTTTAGCCATATTCCCTTTTTAAGGCACGTAAACAGCATAAAAGAACAAGAATAAAGTTATCTGTTCATGGCTGCTATGCTTTTCACCACTGGTCATCAACACAAACTTGTCAAAATGCAAGTAAACATTGGTGGCAACGCAGCCTTTGCAGGAATGCACATCACACCAAGAAAGAACAAACCTAAACCAATAAAATATGAACCGCCGACAAATTACGCCCTCCCCAGCTATTCAGACTTTGATAAAACTATGTCCTTTATATTACACAACAACTAAGAATTTGGCCTGAATGCAAAAAGATGCAGTGTTTATTACAGAAATGCATATCTTTAGAGGCGGGCCGCTGTTGACACTCTGCTATTGCATTAAGTACTACTAAAAAATACTTCAAGCCCGTTATGAAACCCTTATCCCACTGTATGGGGAAAAGGGCCTTTCGAATCCCACACAGGAATGCACATATTACTACGACTTAGAAACATAAAAGTGAACACCCAATTCCATCCCCCAAGAAGCTAGGGAAGTTTCCGGACCGCTCAACATTCATAAACAGTGACACACTACCGTGATGGGACAACTTGCACGTTCCAGGGAAATACACTAGAATGGAGAGACATTTTGCGGATGATAGAGGGATGTTTTTTTAAATAAAATGGGAATGTGCTGTGTAAATGAGAGGTCTGGGTCACATAGACTAGCTTGACAGGACAGCCATTGCTCCCACACCCCCTGACCACCAACACGCTCACTCACCTGCAGCGGGCAGGCCGCTCTGTCCCAGCTGACAGTTGTGGTTTTGAGAGGAGATGGGCTCCTATGGCTTTCAGGGAAGGGGTCTGTGAGCGGGGTGCGGCCTCATCCTCGGTATCGCGCTTTCCTTAGGCCTGGGGCTGTTAAATGGCGGGCAGCTACCCGACAGGGCACCCTATCCCCCCGCTCTGCGGAGGAAGGACAGACGGGGGAGGGTGCTGGAAATGTCATGCAGCCTTACGAATAAGATAGAGTCTCAGGCTGCTGCAATGTAAAGCAGCACTAATCGCTGACAGATAAGGTGTGGTTTAGTAGCGTGGGGGAGAAGCCTTCTGTTTAAAATGCGTGAAGAGTGAAACTAAATAAAACAAGCTCGACCCAGGCTGTCCGCGAAGCAGCACTAATCGTCGACAGATAAGAGCTGGTTTAGTAGCATAGGGGAGAAACCTTCAGTTTAAAATGCTTGATGAGCGCTTCGAAAAAAAAACAAGCTCTACCCAGGTGAACCGCGCTCACAATGACAAAGAAAGAGTGCGACCAGCTAATGAAGGAGATTGTGTAACGCTGCAAGTGAGAGATCCAATCCCGTTGGGCGGGGCCAAAAGTGGTACAGGGCTATAACAAGGAGGGACTGAGAAGCCTCCTTTTCAATCGTGAGCCTGCGTTTTACATGGAGGATGAAACCAGCGAATGAAGAAGATGGGCGGGGCTTCAACTCCGCCTTCGAAAGCTTCAGAATCTGTATTGATTTTGAGAAGCCTTCGCATGGCGAGAGCAGCGCAAGCGCGCTGCTAACGCAAGGTAAGACCTAAAAACCCCTTCACGACCATCACTTTGATGCTTGGCAGGAAGAAATCAACAGAGCAGGCCTTGCTAAATGTGTTTCGGTGTCGGAAAATTGCTCCAGGATATGTTCAGCTTACTTTGTTGGGGCCAACTTCTTAGCAGGGGGACAGCGTCTACCCTGGGAAAATAGTGGGTAGACGCCATCTACCTGCATAATCCCCGAATTGGGCCTTGTTATTACTCGTGTAGTGCAGTACTGTGAAATGAGTTGCCTCAAAGTCATGATTTTGCAGTCTGGAGATGAGGCTGAAGGCAGTGCAAGTTTCTCACACTGCCTGCAACATAAACAGGAAAGTAGGAGACTTTAAAAAAATGGAGAATACATTTTCTCCTTAGACCCCTAAGAAAAAAGAAGCATTTTTAAGTGGACAACAGTTAAAAGAAACATACATTTTTGGCTACAAAAGTCAGGAGTTTGTTCTCATGTATCCTGTTAGCAGTGGCCTAACAAACCCTAACAGAGCTCTCGTGCAATGTAATATGAATCCCAGCCCACTTGTTAGACCCTTCTACCACCCGCTGTTTTAAATGCACCACTCCCTTGCAACCTGCCCCAAAGCTATAAGCAGGATTTTCAGTGACACAAATTGCTTCAAGGAGATATGGGAATTCTGTAGTCAAGGAGATATTAGGGCATAACAAAGCTGTTTTGTTTTGTTTTATTGATTTACAAAATGGGTTGTAGGGCCTCCAAAAGGTAAATACTTGGTGACATAAAGGGATCCCAGGGCACAGTCATAGGGCTGCAAGCTTATCAAAGACAGTCATTAGCAAAAGTGGTGCCTTCTGCTACTGAAAATTCCATTTGCAGTGCACTAATGGATCATGTTACTGATCATTTTTATTTCCCCCATTTCTCGATTAATCTGTGCCAGTCTGCCTCTCATTTTAGCTTTCATTCTTTCATCACCTTTTCTGCTTTGAACATTTCACCCATCCTCTCATCCTTCCAGCACGGATACCCTTCTCCAAAATATTTAATCCTCCAGCTCCTTAGCATTGCTTTCCTTTACAATTGTTATTATTATTTCTGTTGTTCTCTGTTTCTTAGATCCTGAACTATCTTCTCTTTCTCCCAGTTTTCTTAGCTCCCCTTCTGTCATCTGGTTTAATCTATTTCTTTAAGTTACTCAAACACAGATTCATGTCTCTCGTTTTCATGCTTCTGCCATGTTCCCTCACACCTCCTCTACTTGTTCTGCCAGTTTGTCCCTCTCCTCTATTTCTCCTGAGTTTTTTTGCACCTCAAGCTCTCATTAGTTTATTCAATTTGCTGCTTATCTTCAACTTTAAAACTCAAATGCACTAAACTATATCTCTATATATTTCACACTATTTCTGCAAGTTTTACTGCCACCCTATTGCTCATTCCCCTCTCCCTCCTCACATTCAACCTGCACCCTTACATTCTTTAATATCCATACCATCCACTCTTTGTCTCTCATGTAATCTTACATTATTCTTCTAAATCTATCTCTTCATCTCTTACTTCCCAGTTTATTCCTCTCATTCCCTATCATCATCAATTCCACTTTCTTCCTCTGCTAGTAAACTTCCTGCTTCTGCATCCTCAGCTTCCCAACTACTCCACATTTACCCCTCTCTCATATAAAAACTCCTATCACACTAATTTCCTACACTACTACCTCTCTCATTCCCATGCACCTTCTTACGTCTCTTACCATATTACTGTTATCATTTCGAATCTTTCTTTCATCTTACTCAACTTCCTGTGCCTGCTCTTATTCCCTACCCTTTTTAGGTCTCGCCTAGGCAGCGCTAGCACTGTCTCTTCGAGACATGCTGTATCCAGTATATGGTAATTAACCCCTTCGCCGTGGGGCTAATTACCCCGAGGCGCCACAGTGCATGTGACGAGCTTGGCTCGTCATGCAGCACGGTGGCCCTGTGCTCATGACGAGCTGAGCTCGTCATGACTCTGCCCACTCAATGGAACGCTCCGTACAGGAGGGGAATTATCCCCGCGTGGGCGTTCCGTGGCAGTCATGACGAGCTGAGCTCGTCATGAGCACAGCACCACTGTGCCTCATGATGAGCTGAGCTCGTCATGAGCACCGAAAGTGTTACTCTCCACCCATGTTCTGCCCATCTTTACAATTGGCTCCTCTTCCTGTCCTTTGTAAATTATGGCTTTTGATTTGTCTACAGGCTTATTAGTCCCTCCATAGAACCTCCCTCTCTTCTGTTATTACCTCTCATAAGGACAGCCCCTCCTACATGTGTACTTACTTTGTTGCTTTCAATACCAGTTTGTAAAAGCTATTACCTTAATTTTATGTGCACAGCACTCGCGGGACGCCAGCTTCAGCAATAGTGGGCACTTCTTGTTTGTGTTTCACTTTAAGAATGGATACTGTGCTTCATTTTTATTAGCAATGGTGGTCGCGCCTGATATTTTCACAAAGAGTGGCTCGCCCGACTTGTTATTATTACCAATGGCGGCTGCACGTGATATTTTCACAAAGCGTGGCTCGCCCAACTTGTTTTTATTACCGATAGCGGCCACGCATGATATTTGAAAATGAGAGGCTCGTCTGACTTGCTCCTTTGCTAGCACTTGTATCTGGCATTGGCAGCTCTTTTACCTCCTTATGAAGCTAGAACTACAGGTCGTGGAATGCAAACAAAAAAGCTGGACCTGATAAGGTGCTCAAGCATTGACATTGGCAGATTGAGAGGTCTGTACAACTAGCCCCTGATGCTGCTTGTATGAATGCGGTAATTATTGACCTCGCCCTACGACCTGCAAACCACAGCCACAGGAACACACCATGATCTGTAAGGAGGGTGACCGATCTAGTATCTGACTTCTGGTTTATGACTCCCTACATCCATGACGCAGCCTTATTTCCGTGCTGCAAATCCTCTTTCATGCAGAGTTCAACTTGAATAAAACTTTCAGGAACCTTCCTAGCCACTGTCCTTGTATGTGGATGGAAATCTGCTATGCTCTCTCCTGGAAAATACTACATGACCGGGGGGAGGAGACTTACATCAGTCATGCCCCCTTCATTCTGTGTGCAATGGCGGGTGTGACGTGGTGAGTGAATGTCGAGAGCATGTAAGACACTGAGTGGGTGATTAATTGGGGTCTTACGTAGGAAAAGTCTTTGCCAGGGAACAGTGGGAGAGATATTAATATGGGTGTTACACCTAATGCTCTTTACGAAGTTTGCCAGTGAAGCGCTATTTCGTTTTCTCTACTTTCTTTGAACAACAGTGTTCACATCTCTTGCTCTGCCCCTCCCCTCCCCTCCTCTCCCCCTTTCTTTTTCTATTTCTTATTCTCTATTATTCACTCTCTTTCTGTCTCGCTCCTCCTCACTTGATAAAAACCATAAAAGTGGAAAACGTTTAATATGATCTGGATGGAACCATATATATTTATTTCAGTCCACTGCTCAGACAGAGCGCTCCTCGACCGTACTCTCAGACTGTCAGCTCATTGTTTAGGAACTGACTGCGGTTTGAGTTCCTGGGGTGAGGACCCTGCCTTATAGGTTCTGAGCCACAGAAAACTGACTCGCATTGTATTAAGATACCAAATGCAAATGGCTGAGTGTTCATTCTCTTTCTGTGTTCACGTACCGCTCGCAAATCTCATATCGTGCAGCAACTAGAACAAGCAGGGAACACCTCTTGAAACCTGTATCAGATTTTAAAATCTTTTACCAATCCTAAGGTGTGCATCAACGAAGAGACTCCATCTCAAATCTTATGTGATAACATAGCAAATCACCTCACCCAGAAAATCAAAACGATTTATAATAAACTCACCGTGGCTAGGGGTTCAATGAAAAGTCCCATGACAGACCATTCACTGACCATTTCTAATGCTCCGACATTGGAGAACTTCCCGGCCCTAACGCCTGAAGAGGTAGAATCACTACTAAAGAAATTCAAGGCAGGGTCCCCATTAGATATCATCCCTGATAAGATCACTTCTCTGCTCTCCATGCAACTCGCTGCCCCTAACTGTTCAATCCTGAACTGCTCTTTAAAGGAAGGCAGTCTCCCTCTTGAGTGGAAAGCGGTGCAGATTATTCCCATTCGGAAAAATCTTAAAGTTCCAATGGAAGTCATTTCCAATTATTGCTCCATTTCCTTGCTCCCTCTTCAGAGCAAACTCCTGGAAAAGCATATTAATAAACACCTGTCCGAATTTGTCGAAACTTCGAACTGCCTCGATCTTTCTCAGTCGAGTTTCCAACCCAAACATAGTATAGAGTCTGCTCAGGTTGCGGTTACGGATAACATTAGAATGTCATTGGACAAGGGTCAAGCAGTACTTCTGGTGCTGCTTGACTTATCGGCAGCCTTTGACACCATCTCACCCCAGACTCTACTCAGGAGAATTAGGGACATTGGCCTTCAAGGGAATGCTCTGAAATGGCTGTCAATCTTTCTGACTGATAGAACCCAGACCATTAATCTTGGCCTTTTTCGCTCTAAGACCACAAGAGTGACCAAGGGTGTACCCCAGGGCTTCTGTTCGAGCCCCACACTATTTAATATTTATGTTACTACCTTGACGGGTGTACTGAGGAGTTTAGGATTCATCCCAATCTCCTACGCTGACGATACTCAACTCCTCCTTTCCTTTGACAAATCCAACCCCAACATTCAGGCCACCTTCTCGGAGGGTATGAAAGTCATCGCTGAGTGGAT
Organism: Lissotriton helveticus; assembly: GCF_964261635.1. NCBI lineage: Eukaryota > Metazoa > Chordata > Amphibia > Caudata > Salamandridae > Lissotriton > Lissotriton helveticus. The sequence goes on along the minus strand of NC_136068.1, from coordinate 1,693,972,712 downwards.
GAGGAATAATTTCCTCCAGCTCAGTGAAGGAAATCAGGAAATGATTCTGTTTGGGGAAGCGGTGGTGAGGTGGTCTCCAAGATGGTGGCCAGAGGAACTAGGCCCGCTCCTATTCCGAAACAGGTGGTAAAAAATGTAGGAGTTCGCATAGATGAGAAACTAACACTAGGGGAGCATGTCTGCACAACTGTAGGGGTATGGTTCCATACACTCAGTCTTCTTCGAAGAGTCTTCCCCTTTTTACCTTCCTTCACGCAGAAAACTCTGATCCAGGCACTGGTGTTGTTAAGCCGCCTGGACTACTGCAATGCTTTGCTGATTTCAGCCAATGAAGTCTCCTTAAACAAATTGCAGGTAGTCTAGAACACAGCGGCCCCCCTGGTTGCCAATGCCACTCCTAGAATGGGCTCCCTCCCCCTTCTACAACAATTGCATTGGCTCCCAGTGCGGAAGCAGATTAAATGCAAGATCTGCTGTATGGTCTATAAATCTCTACATGACTTAGGTCCCAGTTATCTATCAGGCAAATTTGCCAGGCACTTGCCGTCCAGATCCCTCCGTTCAGGGTCCAAATAATTTCTTTGCATTCCTCGATTAAAAAAAGCCTGCTTGGGTGGTAAAGCTTTCTTCCACCTAGCCCCACTCTACTGGAACCAACTCCCCATTCACTTACATCTTTGTCCCAATTACCTGAATTGTAAAAAGCTGCGAAAAACGTCGTTGTTCTGAAATGCATCTCTTACTGGTTGGCTGTAGCAGTTACAGCATGGAGATACCCTTGATGGGGTCATTCGGTCACTTTATAAATGAATAAATATCAAATAACTATCTTGTTCCTGTTTACATTTCACTTGCTTTACCTAATCTTACATTTGTCCTTTTATTTTACAGTCAGGATAGTATTCTTGTCTCCCCTCCATCAAAAACTATTTCCCAAGATCATACAAATCACAATAGTGCTATGTAAATATCATCACTCCACTGCATACAAAAAAAAGTAAAAAACATCATCATTTTCATGCCCAGAGCTCTAACTTTCACAAATGCAAACCAATTGCATTGCAAATATTTGTTTGGATGCCCACTCCAAGCCAAAACACATGGGTAAAAAACATTGTCATTTACAATGCCAATAACCCTATCTATTACAAATGCTAGACCAATTGTGGAAATCGCCGAAATCACCGTTAGCATAAGCTGAAGCCACTTTTGTTTGTGGCATCCATTTGCATTAGCCATGTGTTAGCCATGTGATTCTGCCGTCTTCACTGTTGCCTGCCTTTCTATTCTGCTTGAGTCATCAGCTTTAGTTAACTCCTTCTATTCTAAGCCAGAGCAATGTATGAGCTCAGAAAGACCTGTAGCTGCTAGAATGCACCTGTTTTAGAATGTAACTGTCAGGCTATTCCAACTGAAGTAAGCATGTCTGTTTCACCTCCCACTTTGCTGACCAATTGATTTCTGTCTGCACATGTTAGTCAATAACTATTCCTGTATATGCCTGTACCTCCTCTGTGAGTCTCCATGCTTACTCAGCAACAAATCGGGTATATAAGCACCATGGTTTCTGTATTCCTTTTACTACCTCATACAGTGCCCAAGGGTGTTGTATTGATGTAGTCCCACTCATGAGTGTTAAAAAACTTGATTTCTTGATATTCCAGCTTCCGTGCCAATCTCTATTTTGTTGGTTTAACCCATTGGCTGCGCTGAACGTTCCACGCCAGTGTGGAACATTCTAAGAAACGGGCGGGGCTGCGTCGGCCAGTGGACGAGGTGGTGCTCGCGACGGCCGTTGGCCGACAGCAGCAGCCAAACGGGTTAAGGACCAGTGGACCGATAAGGGTGAACCTCTGCACCAAGGGGCTCCTAAAAAGTCTAATTTCCACACTATTGCATTGCAAATGCTAGTTAATTTCATATTTGACAACTGTGTCAACTTGCCTTAGAATCCAAATACTTTGCTCATCCTGTTATATCCATGCTCATTCAGTCTATGCTCTTTACCACTTTGCAAAGTATATCTCTCTCCTTATCTTGTTTACCTCCCACTCTTGCATAGTCTTTCACTCATCGGCTCCTGCTCATGCTCTGCGACATTGTTTAGCCTTAGTTCTTACTTTCTCTATTCTTTCTGCCTATTGTGTTCCTTTTTTTGCAACCCATTTGTTCTTTTCCGGTCAGGTACTTTCTATATGTGTATTTTCCTGTCCCTTCTCCTCTCTTATTTCTTTATCCTACATTTCTTGGATATTTAATCCTTTCATATATCTGTTTTGCTTTTTTGCTTCTCCTTTCCCCTTTCCATCAGATGCTTTCCTTTCATGCTCTTCCTTAGAGGAGTTTTCTAATCTTTTTCATTCCTCTACGTCTCACATTTCTTTCTCTACTTTACCTCCAATTCATGTTCATACTTCCTCACTACGCCTTTGTTTCTCTCTCCTTTCCTTTTGACTCTTATTTTCTCAGTCTTTTACCATCAGCCTTCTGAGTCCTAACTTCTACACCCACAGTTCTGTCACGTCCTTGTCCTCACTTGGTAATCTATGACTATCTACCTAAGCGCATAGGATCCTTCTCAAAACCTGCAATATAATGCCAAAGCCAAAGCAGCAATTCTCACTCAGATAACAGGTAGGGCACGGAAAGGATCAGTTCAAGTTTCTCACGCTCACAAGCGGCGTGAGTAGGGTGGTGGCAGCTCCCTATAACCTCTGCTGAGCGTGTGGCCCATAACTCGAGCTCTACTTTATTAGCTGCTCATTTTAGAAAGAAAAATGCAGATTTTCCGAAAATTTAAAAAATTGTATTTTCACTTGGATTAACCTTTTTTGTTGTGCAGGTACATTGCGGGGGTGCTTTGACTCACCCACTTTGCTCCTAGTGTCTTTTCTGGCCCCTTACATCGTGCAGGCTGTTTACAGTCGAGTGGAGGGCGGGCGGCCATCTTAGGGGTAGTCCTTCTCCCCAGCAGAACTGGTGGCAGCGTTCTAGCTGGTGGAGAGAGGACTAGCTATAAATTCTGCTGTAGGTAGGAGGCTTTGCGGCGTGAGTAGGGTGGTGGCAGGTCCCTATAACCTCTACTGAGCGTGTGGCCCATAACTCGAGCTCTACTTTATTAGCTGCTCATTTTAGAAAAAAAAACGCAGATTTTCCGAAAATTTTCAAAATTGTATTTTCACTTGGATTAACCTTTTTTGTTGTGCAGGTACATTGCGGGGGTGCTTTGACTCACCCCCTTTGCTCCTAGTGTCTTTTCTGGCCCCTTACATTGTGCAGGCTGTTTACAGTCAAGTGGAGGGCGGGCGGCCATCTTAGGGGTAGTCCTTCTCCCCAGCAGAACTGGTGGCAGCGTACTAGCTGGTGGAGAGAGGACTAGCTATAAATTTAGCATGCCTCCGGTAGCGCGCCGAAGGTAAGCCAAAGGTTAGCCCGTCTGTGCCCGTCCGTGCCTCGGATGGGCCCAGGGCTAGCCCTCCTATATGTCCCTCTGTCCCCCTCAGACGCCTGGGAGGCGCCATTAGATATTCAAGAAATGCGCTTCTGAGGCTGAATTCCACCCCCTGTGATGCTCGATGCGGCCTAGCTGGGCCGGATTGTGAGGTGCACGAACTGCGGTTTCGCCCCTGTGCTAACAGCCATTCGAGCAGATATCAGGCTTGGTCCCACTTTGGTTAGGGCTGGCCTGATTAACGCCAGATCCATGTCTAAACATACTGATGACATCTTTGATATTATGGGCGATGGCGAGCTGGAGCTCCTTTTTATCACGGAGACATGGCTTAATGGCTCGTGCGCCCCTAGTATTGAACTTGCTGTTCCTAGAGGGTTTAAAATTGTTAGGGTGGACCGCCCGACGGGCAGGGGAGATGGCTTAGCCATTATTCACAGAGAGGGATGGAGCCTTTCCACTGAACAGGCTGGTGGTTTGGCGGATGGAGAGGTGCTCCACTTCTCCCTGGTGATTAATCCTCATTTTACCCTGGGGGGGGGTCTCTAGTCTATAGACCACCAGGATATGCTGGTCCCTTTATTGAGTCATTGGAGGAGTGTATAGTGCCCAGAGTCTTGAGTTTTTCAAAGTACCTTTTACTGGGGGACCTTAACATCCACATGGAGGCCAATGATTCATCTATGGCCAGCCGCCTAGCAGAGATTTTGGAACTGGCCCAACTCAAACAATGGGTGGAAGATCCGACTCATGTGGGGGGTCACTTACTCGACTTGGTCTGTTCCAACTTTCCCATTGTGGCACTTAGGTCGGATAGAGTGACGTGGTCCGACCACAAGTTGGTCAGTTTTGCCTGGCAGGTGGATGGACTCGATAGAGTGAGCACGGGTCCGGTCCTGGACCTCCCTTCAAAGATCAACATTGCCTCCTTTGAGCGAGCCTTAATTAAGTCCCGACCAATAATCAGCGGGGAGCTGGTAGAGGCGGTTAGTAGCTTTAATGGGTGGATGGAATGTGCAGTCAAAGAATCCACAAAGCCTAATGCCCCGTCCCGACCTCGCTGCATCCCTTCTCAGCCATGGTTTTCGCCCGATTTAAGGGATTTGAAACGTGGCTGTAAGAAATTAGAGTGGGCTTGGAGGCGAGACTATCAGCCAAAGGCTAAAGCAATCCTGAGGACTGCCCAGAGGGAATATTATGCCGCCATCAGATTAGCTAAGGGTGGTTACTATGCTGGGAGGATTGCTATAGCTAGTAACAATAGCCGTGAGATCTTTTCTATTGTTAAAAGCTTTTTATCCCCTGTGGCAGACTCACCATTGCTTCCTTCTTCCTCTCAATGGTGTGAGGAGCTATCGTGTTTTTTCAGTGAAAAAATTGAAAAAATTCAAAGGGATTTGCTCGCTGCCTTGTCCACAGGCAATATTCTGATGACTACTGTCTCTCAAACAGTCCACTGCCCCTCACAGCAGTTTCTGGATTTTTCTGTGGCAGAGGAGCCTGATGTCCAGGCTCTCCTTCAGTCCCTGAAATCGGGCTCACCTTCTGACCCTTGCCCTGCCCGGGTTCTCTCTGGAGTGGCGTCTACTGTATGTACTGAGGTCACCCAGATTGTGAACCTTTCACTGTCTTCTGCCACGGTCCCGGGATGCTGGAAGCAAGCTATGCTGCTCCCTTTACTGAAGAAGTCAGGGCTTGAGGCTACGGTACCGGGAAATTATCGCCCTATATCTTTGCTACCTGCCCTGGCGAAGATCTGTGAGAAGGTGGCTTTTTGCCAACTGGACAGCTTCATTGAGAGATCCATTGCCCTTCACCCGGCGCAGTCAGGGTTCAGGGCGGCCTTTAGCACAGAGACAGCTTTGGTGGAGGTGACGGAGGCCATTCGAGAGTGCTTGGATGGTGGCGGCAGAGCGGTCCTGATTCTTTTAGACCTCTCTGCCGCGTTCAATACCGTCCCCCATAATCTCCTCCTTGCTCGACTGTCTGAGACTGGCATTGGCGGCAGGGTACTGGCTTGGTTGTCATCTTTCCTTTCTGATAGGACGCAGCCATTATGGATGCCGCCGTATGCCTCAAAGGCCAAACCACTCTGCACGGGGGTCCCTCAGGGCTCCACTTTGAGCCTGTTGATGTTCAACGCCTACATCACCCCTGTGATATACCTGGCCGAACAGCTTGGGGCCAAGGTCATCGGATATGCCGATGACACCCAGCTGCTCTTTACCTGGCCGGATGACAAGCTGGATACAACGGCTGTTCACCTCTGTCTTTCCTCAGTGTTTCATTGGCTGGCGATTACCCCAGCTTAAATGCAACGAGGACAAGTCAGAGGTTCTCTTCTATGGGTCCTTCCCCTCCAACTTTAAGAATGATTTGTGGCCCCCAGATTTTCCTAGTCCCAAGGTGATGGGAGGCCCGGCTAAGAACCTCGGAATTTGGTCCGGAGAAGACCTTAGATTTGAGGACCATATCAAGAAGCTGTCAGGGACCTGTTTTGCGACGCTAAGGGCTTTAAGAAAATTCTTCCCTCTGCTGCCCAGAGAAGCTAGGGAAACTGTTGCGCGTGCCCTTATCTGTTCCAGATTGGATTATGCTAATGCATTGTTTTGTGGTATCCCGGCGTATCTGGTCAAACGACTGCAGGTTGTCCAGAAAGCCGCGGCGCGCCTTTTGTTTAGCATTCCGAAATGGCAGAGCGCTCGGTCACATATGCGCGCGCTCCACTGGCTCCCTGTAGCTCAGAGAATTATGTTCAAATCTCTCGTGCTGTCATTTAGAGCTGTCCATGACCTAGGCCCCGGCTACCTGAGGAAGCGCTTCTCTTTCTACACTCCTTCTCGCTGTCTCAGGTCAGCCTCGATGGCCAAACTGACTCTTCCCCGCTATAAGCGGGCTAGGCTGGGCGGCCAATCTATTTCTGTGATAACTGCGAAGGCTTGGAATGCTCTCCCTCTTTATTTGCGTACCACCCAGTGTTTACCCAAGTTTAAAAAGGATCTCAAGACCCATCTGTTTGTTTGTCAGGCCTAGGCTGTCTCTCTGTGTTATGTTTGGTCACCTCCGCAACGCGCCAGGATACTCCCCAGTAGCAGAGCGCGCTACAAAACTACCTATAACATAACATATAACAAGAAGTTGTTCATAGGTAGTAGCAGTGTATATTTCACTCACACGCCCACAGCAGGTACTTCACAGATAGCAGCATTGCAAAGAGGAGTAATATATCCTCATGCGGGTTATGCACAGGCAGGGCGGGGTCAGTTTTGTTCATGCAGAAGAGAAATAGCTCTGAGCTGCACTGTAAGCTTCACTGCTGAAAACAGGCATACCAGAGGCAGCTGCTGTGCAAGCTTCCTTCACACAAAGAACAGGCACACCATGATCAACAGAACTGCAAACGTTCCTCACACAGAAAAGGCGAAGGATGGACATCAACATTCAAATCACTCTCGCATCCGTGTATTAGAGTGAGAAGCAGCACAACAGTCCCTAGCAAAACAGGTCCAGTATTGGCAGCAGCTGTGCACTAAACAGGAAAAATATGAGCAGCAGATGTAGAGCTCTCCATCATGAAACAGATAAAGCACTGGAAACAGGGGGACTGCAAACATCCCTCACAAGAGCAATACACCACAGAAAACAAGAAGAAATGACAGACACGTTCACACCAGATGTGCAGTAGGGGCAGTAGCTGTGTAAGCCCCTCTCACCCAAACAGGTAGAATATCACAGCAGCAGAGCAAGCCTGTGTGTCAAAACTGGGGATGCAATGCGAAGGGAGATGTGCACAGCTGCCAACTGGTAGCATGTCACATGTGACGCCTTCAGTCATTCCTGGCATTTTATTCAAAAATACTCTGCAAATAGGGATAAGCTAAACAGAAAGGTACAAGTTCCAGAATGCACAAAGATGTTCGATAAAAATATAGTACCAGCTGGAGGATTCTTATATGATGGCGGGAGGGTATGGATGTCTGTGAACACATACACACCACTCTCAAATTTGCCAGGGACAAATTGTAAAATGTGCTGAAATATACAACCTCAGTGTGCCATCAGGAGCATTTGGGTTATGTAATTAAGAAATATGTTTTCAGTCTTGTAGCCTTGCTTTTAAAGTTATAATATATCGTTTTTTCAGATACATGCTTGATCAAATATGCTTTTTAATTATAATTTCTTTTTATTATACTAACAGTTCCAATTCACACTATGGTGGGTGCCTGAGTTGCCTTTCGCTAAGATTTTGTTAGTATCTATATAGTATTTTTCTCCCATTCAGTCTATTATAATGAAGATAAAAGCCTCAGTTTGGAAAATATGTGGCGATCATCATCTGGCTAAAGTGGTAAATCAGGGAACTCTGCACCATGGAAATTGAGCTCTGGGTGAATCATTGGCACTGTGTTTTACTTTCTGAGTCCGGGGTGGACCACACAAACATACAGGGCCGGATTTTGCATGACAATCTTTGTTGGCACCATGACCATGACCACCGCCCATGATCTCCCACTCCACAGGTTCCCTCACTACCACACTCCATCGGTGCTCCTCATCTTTCCATATCCCCAGTGTATGCTGCCAGAGCATGCTTTATTTCACACACAGAGAAAGTTAATGATACAAATGTAAAAATCCATGTTTAGTAAAGATACATAAGACAATGCGAGCTGCAAGGTGTAGTAATTACGTCATCCATACTGATAGGCAATATATGTTACGGGTACTTGGTCTCGAGACACACAAACTCAGAATTTAAAATGTAACAATGTTGTTCGGGTTAGCTAAACAAATAAGAATACCATACTACCGAGAATAACAAAAGATTGACAAAAATAAGATTCTAAACCTATGTCTTGCAGTTTGCATGCAGCTCTTTGACAACAATTCATAGCTCACTGTGCTATATTACAAGAATTGTACCTTAAGACGTTGTGCTTTTCAGCAGGCTCAATAACCCTCGGTGCTACTTTAAAATAAGTCAAAACTATGGCTACACAGAAAACAGCTCCCTTCAGAAAGAACATTATTTAACTGAATTGCCTTACTGGTATTACTATCCCGTGAAAAACTTGGGGCAAACACCGCCTGCAGGCTGTTTTAGCCCCCCTAATAATTCTGACCTGTCTTGATGACAGCACTGTAAACTGACTTCCACTTTCCTCTCCAGTAGTGGCGGCTAGTGAATTTAAAAGTCGTTGGGTGGAATTTCTAAACCCGAGTACACTGTGCGAGCGAGCCTAGAGTGAAAAAAGGGATGTGTTGAGGTTCTCTCCTGCAAGAAAAACTTGAAAACAATTGATTTAAACGGCAGATTTTACAGCACATATATTCACTGCAAATTATTGAAAAATTGGGATCAAACATGGCATTTTACAGCACAAGTCTAAAAAAAGTTAGAAGCAAGTCAAACATTTCTCCAAGCATAAAAGTGCCCTGCTTGCAAAATGCACACGACTTTCTGGCCAGGCATACCAACGAAAATAGGCACTCCAGGTATTTCCTACCTGTAATACAGCTCTGCTTCATTAGAGGAGGTAACACCATATATTCCAAATACTGAAAAAAATAGATGGCTAAAGACATCCATACCTCACATTTCTCCATTGAACGGTTGGTATTGGCCAGACAAACGAAAACAGTATTTCAGTAAAGTGTGTTTAGTTTGAAAAATGTAACATTTATGTAGTATGCATTTGCATACACAGAAGAACAACACGTTGAGGTGCAAATCTTACAAAACTGATGAGCTTTTGTGGTGAAAGGCACAGATATAATAAAAGTGACTGATGTGGTTTATACACAGGTCTCCCAGTTTTATGGTATTTAAAAAAATATATATCTGTCTGTATTGATCCATATTTATGTTTTGATCATTTCGTCTGTATTTATCCATTTGAATTTTGGAATTAGTTCATAAGTAAAACTGCAACAGGTATATTTCCACATTTATTTAGCTGATACATGTTTACTCACATTTGAATGCCCAATAGGTTTCAGCTTTATACAGCACAATGCAGTCTCCTGAAATTATTTGCATTGTAGAACAGCATAGCCGCTGTATATCTGTGTAGGAAACTGAATTTTGTTGCAGTTTTCCCCCACTTTTTGCCCCCTTAAGAACTACAAGATGCTGCTTTTCGACTCTGACAGCGCACTGAGACCTGCTAACCAGACCTCAGTGTTAGTGCTCTTTCCCCTAAAACAAGTAAAGTCTTAGTGTAACCCAATTGGCATGGACTTTAGCACCTATCTAAGTCCATAGTAAATAGTACCCCAATTAACTAGGGCATCGGGACTGTTGGAAATGGCCCTTTTTGCAGGGTTATCCCCTAACCTTTTGCTTCTTCCTCCCTTGTTTTTCCTGACCTGTGGTTGTTGGCAATAGGACTCTGGGCACTTTACCACTGCTGATCAGTGATAAAGTGCATATGCTCTCTGTATAAATTGCTATTATAATTGGTTATCCATTATTGGCATATTTTCTTTACCAGTAGGTTCCTAGTAAAGTGCACTGAGTGTGCCAGGACTTGTGATTCAAATGCTACTAGTGGGCCAGCAGTACTGATTGTGCCACCCACACGAGTAGCCCGAAAATGGTGTCTCAGGCATTCCACTGCAGTGCCTGTGTGTAGTCGCTCACCGCTATGCTGACCTGACAATGTCCCCACTGCCCAGGCCTAACCCTTCCCTTTCTGTACACATTGGACACCCCTATGGAAGGCACAAGGTACCCCCCCCCCCTGGGCAGGGTGCAGTGTATGTGAAAGGTAGAGCACATACTAGTGTAGATGACATGCTCTGATAGTGAAATACTGCCAATTTTGTTTTTCAATATCGAAATGCTATCTTGTCCATAGGCTAGAATGGGAAATGCTGTGTATAATGTTTACCTGCATATCTTCCCATAGGAGCAAGATAGAAAATTAAAGTCTGGTATCCCTGAGCTCAGAATTTAATAACCCATCTTTTAGGAAGGATGTTTTTTAAATCCTGTGTTTGAAAACAGCACTTTTAGAAAGTGGCTGTTTTCTTGTCTGACCTTTCTGTGTGCCTTGGCCTGTTTGTGAATTGACTGTCTGGTTTGTGAGTGACAGGGGCTGGGTGCCTCCAGGAGGCTGGGTGCCTCCAGGAGACTGGGTGAGTCAGCACTAGGCTAAATAGCTTCACCTGCATCTTGAGTGGTGGGAGGGGATATAACTTGGGCCTGAATAAGGCTGTGCCTGCCTTCCACAATGCTGGCTCCATCTCCTGCTAGACGGCTGACGACCCTGCTCCTCTCTCTCAAAGCTCTCTCAAAGGAAAGAAGGAGTCATGTAAACAGAATGCTCCAGGACTGGCCATAACTGGTTTGGACTAGGCAAAGGCCTCTCTGCCTTCAGAGAACAAAGGGAATATTAGTTTAAAAAGCGGACCCAGACCCCAAGACTTTAGATCATCCTGGAATCAAGAAGGAACCACTGCCAAGGAGAAAAACTGGAAGACTGAAGAGGCGGGACTGTCCTCCTGTGTGTTGTAGGCTGAACTACAGTGGTTATTCTGCCAAGGAAAGGGGAAGGACTTTGCTGTTGCTGGTTCCCCTGCTTGAAGAGATCTCCAAGGGCCTAAGAAGAGCTGGCCTCTGTTAAGAAGTCCCAGGAACAAAAACACTTCACTTCCAGCTTCCCCCCTGAACTCCACTGTGTGAATTCTGACCTGCCTACAGTGCTTGATCCATTTGTGGGTCCTCTGGAGGTTGTTTCCTGCTGCTTGGGGAGCTGGAAAAGAAGAAAAAAAGATCTACAATTTGCACGCATCGCTCGCTTGCGGAGCTCATCGCCAACAGTGCAAGAGAATTCCCGTTGCCACAAAGATCGTCGCAGTGCCTGTTTCGGCTGCAAGAATAGACGCATCATTCGCTTGCGGAGTGCATCGCTGCGGGAAGATTCCTGTCGCTACAAATATCATCGTAGAGCCCGTTGTCGCTTTAAAACGGTCGCATTGCTTACTTGTGGACCGCATCCCGTCGCTGCAAACATCGTGGCAGAGTCCAGTGCCAACGCATCGAGGGGTAGCGGCAGAAAAGGATCAACGCTGCGCCGGTCATCGCTGCTGCACCGAAGATCGTCGCCGTCCCGAAGATTGTCGCATTGTACCGGTGCGAGACGCTGCTATCGGTGAACCTGCACCCCGGAATCCACACAAGGTATCGCATCACTCCCCATACAGATCGGATTCATTGCAACACGCCCCCTGCGTGCAGTGGGGTTGTCGCATCACCTCCCTAGGGTCTCAGGAGTTACGCTTCGCTTGTTTTTCAACGCTGCAGTTGCCGCTAGGAACTTTTGTCGCATCTACAGTTACTTTGGGCTAAAAGTGACGCAACTGTGGATTATTTTGACGCAAACCCTAAATTCTTTCAAAATCATATTCTTAAACTGTGTATGTTGGATTTTTGTCGTTTTGGTCTTGTGTAGTTCAGATAAAGATACTTTATTTTTCTAAACTAGTGTGGAGTCCATTTGTTGTGTTTTCACAGTGTTACTGTGAGTGTTGCTACAAATACTTTACACATTGCCTTTGATAAGCCTGTCTGTTCGTGCCAAGCTACCAAGGTGGTGAGCAGGGGTTATCCAAAGAGTTTACTCCCTTACCCTGACTAGAAGCAAGGGTCCCTATTTGGACATTGGTACCTACCTCTGCCAACTATAGACCCCCGATCTAACAGGGACTAAAAAGGGTCCCTAAGTGCCGCAATATGTCTTCTGCCACCCTAAGAGACACAACTACAAATTGCATGCAGGCTGAAAACACAACATGGCACACTCACTGTGTGTAATGTCAAAGTCACTGCATGTAATATATGAAAGTCACCCTGACAGCAGGTCTTGCAGCCTTAAGGCAGTGTGCATAATATTACATGTGAGGGCATATCTGCATGAGCAGACATGCCCCAGTGCTGTCTAGTTCAATTACTAGGTAATGCAAGTAAACAGGGAAGCCATCTAAAGAATATGCACTGGGCACTGATCACTACAAGTTCTCCAGCTGCATGATGGCTTTACTGAAACATGTGGTGTTTGGTATCAAACAAGTTGTCTTAATACATCGGTACTGATGCCAGTACTAGATTTATTATGACATTAACCTAGAGGGCCCCTTAGAGGTGTTCCCTGAACCCTTACTAGTCTTCTAGTGTACTGGCTTACTGGTATCTTTCAGCCTGCTACCACAGACATGTTTCTGACCCCCTGCAGGTGAGAGCCTATGCTCTCAGGAGGTCAGGAGCAATGCCCATTCTGGCATGCGGTGTTGTCACCTGATTCGGCAGGATAGCTAGAAAATCTGCATACCAAGGCCAGGGAATTCAAAGCACCTGCCGCCTTTGAAATGGGACCCTGGACAGATGGGAAATTAGTTATGTAAGGAGCGGTGGTGCACCACCAGGCCAATCACAACTCTAAGGTGAGCTGCCTGATGTGCTCCACGAAAGAAGTGCTCCACTATTTTGGTTTTGGTGGAATTAGGAACTCTAGGAAAGGGTTATGGTCACTTCCTATGGGAAGTGGTAATATGAAGGGGTGCCGTGACCCCAAGGGTAATTAGCCCAGTGGCTACTACCCTTCACTCCCCTTGAATCCCCTAAATTGAGTATTTAGGTAACCCCCTGATACCAGTAACTCAGATTACCCTGACACAAGAAGAAGGACCAAGAAGAGCCATAGAAGTGATAACTTCAGACTACCACCAGTGTGCTTTTGGTGCCAAATCCTGCCTGCCTGGCTGCCCCTGTCCCAACATTCACAACAATCTGACTCGTCCTGCAACTGTGCTTCCTTCAAAAGCCTCAGAGGGCCTTCAGCAGTTCACCAAGAGGTCAGCATCTCCCTGGAAGTGAAGGAGCCACTTTCCTGCAGCCTGCAGGCACAGTCCACAATGTCCGGTTCACTGTTCTGCTGAGCCCCCAGGTCCACCGACACAGCAGTCACCCAGGAGCAGGTCACCATGCTCTAAGAGGTCAGATCCATCTCCCCACTATGCGAGAAGATGCCAGGATCTGCAGGAGCGGCCCTGCACCAATATCAGGGGTACCAGACCCCTTGCTGCAACAATAGCTTGTTGAGTCCAACCCGGACTACAATGCTGCAAAGATCGATGAGGAATGTCAGCCTTGCAGAGGCCAACACTGAGAGTGGCCCAGCTGTCCTATTTTGTCCCCCCTTTGCAGGTCTAACCAAGAATGGTGAATAACTTTCACTCACGGTCCCAGCCAACCAAAACCCTCTGCTCCCGAGCTCCCCGGCCTGGGTCCACGACAACTGGATGTGCTTCCCTGTTCCCAGGATCCTCATGAACTGAACCCCCATTTGGGAGCTCCCGAACTTAAACACAAGTACCCGTCCGCAACCTGTATTTAGCTGGCCTCCCTCTTTGCCTATGGTGTAGTGCACAAAGCTACCAACTTGTCCAGCACCTCTGCACCCAGACACTCCAGACTGGGTAAACTCGAACTACTAGTAGTGCTTTGGACCTTGGCCCCCTGGTACCTTGAGTCCTAAAGGAGCCCACTGAATATGATTGCAAGTACCTGTATGCAGTATATGTTTGTTTCTCCGCAGGAAAGCATTACCGCATAAAACGCATTTGTGTTGCAGTTTTTAATTTACCTGCAAAAATTTAAATCTCGAAAACTGCTAACCCATTTACGAAGTTCCTGGTATTAAAATATATATAAAAATACCTGGTATTTTTGTAAATTGGTCTCAAGTTTCTTCTTGAGCGTGTTTCTCATTTATTGACTGCTTGGACAATAAATTCTTGACACTGTTCTCTGATAAACCCAAACTGCTCAGCCACACTTGCACAAAAGAGAGCATTTGGGGTTAATAATTTAAGCTCTGTAAATCTATAAGGGTCGTCTGGACTTTTTACACAGTATACCTCATTTTGGTATACTACACAAAAATCGAGCTGGCTACAATCTGCACTTATTTAAGCATCATTAGGAAATATGTTTTTTCTTTTTAACTCTCCTGCCTGTCAATATGCACACCTACTGACCTGGCACGCTTGCTGGACTGCAGTGAGAATCATGCAAAGAAGATCTATTTTCAGTATTTTTCTGTATTTAAAAATCAATAAGGACAAGAACAAAGAGTGTTTTCTGTCTCTAGACAGAAAACAGGGAGCTCCACTTATTAAGTGATTCAGAAGTTACAATACAAACAAAAGTATTCAACAAAGTACATTAATTTTCAAATAGAAAGACAAATAAAAAGACATAAAAGTAAACATAGAAACACACATAGTACAACAAGATATACGACAAGATACTTGTGTGCAGCGTGAACTTGTTTTTTTTTTCTGTGTAAGCCCAGCTGAGTAGTAACTTCTTATGCAACTAAATAAAAAATACAGGATGTTGATCAAACTATTTTATGGTTAAAGAGCATAGCATCTGATGCAGTAAATGAAGTCTGGACTGTGCTAAATACCCCAACTGTCTGAAGAAATGGTTCAGTATTTCTCAATCCTGCAATGCATTATTCATAATTTATTGAAGAATGACCCAAGTACTAAAACAGGTTACCTTACAAAAATCAGTCACTACTGTTACTAATTTATGAAAAAATAAGTGCTGGAGCTCTTGTCAGGAGGCAGCAGCCCACTTCTCCTGTTAGCACTGCCTAAAACAGAACCAACCCCTAACGGAGAAAGTGGGGAGAGAATGTGGTTTAATGGCCAGAGCTACCGACTTCCGAGCTAGGGAAACAAGTTTGAGTCTCGCATCGGCTCAACATCCTGTGATTCTGGACAAACGACTCAATTTCCCCATGCCCACCATAAATTAATGTGTTTCCTAACTGATGCTTATAAAAAGTGCCGGTGCAGATCATTGAGTGCCAGTGCTGTGCACCGGAACTCACCGTCTCAAATTAAGCACTGACTGTTTACTAGTAAGGCCCTGCATTCACCTATTATCTTGCTTTGCTAAGACTTACCTAATGATGTCATCCAACAATTTCCAGAATCCAGAACACTAAAACTGTGGAGCAATCCAGAATGTAAGTGCTATCTAAACACGGTGTGAAATCTACCCTTTGCGTTTAGCATCCATCTCGGTTTGTATGTAACATATTCTGCAGACATGCTTCAGGTTCACAGATCAAGCGCCTGCATGCATATCTTAAGTTGTTGCATCAAGTATTAGCAGAATGCATGAATTGGACATTAAATGCAAACTAAGATTGATTTTAAGGTCAGAATGCCTAATGTAGCACATGAGAAAGCTGACTTACAAGGAGGCATCAAGCAGACTAATCTGGCCTGATAATAAGAGGCATGGCTATCAATAGTGCAGCAGGTAGAGTGGCACCAGGGTTCTGAAAGGCTCCCTGCATCCTTATTGTAAATGTTTTTTATTACTTGGGCAAGGGATTGGGACCATATTCATTGCTTTTATTAGGGCCTGTGGCACCCTTACTGCACCATCTTGTAGAGCCAATCTAGCCTTCCTTCCCTTTGAATTCTAAGCAGCCCTGGGTTTTGTATTATGTTCCCTTACAAGTATAGGACAGTGGCACCGGGGTCCGGAGGGCACCTTTGACCATTGATTACTGCTATATTTCACTACCTAAACAACCATTGAGGGGCATTTTCTTTACCTGATTGCATCATCGATAACTAGACCCCGGCTCCTGCGTTCCTACCAGTCGATTCACCTGCATTCAGCCGTGAGTACCTGCACATTTGCAAACTCATCTTTTTCAGCTTCAAAAAATCTGAGGCCCTTGCTGAACATTTTGCCCATGGTGACTGATCTTTGGAAGCGTTGACTGTCTACATGAGCTTATTATACTTCAGAAAGGGTCTAAGTTCAGCCAAGTATCACGCATCGTGCGTTAGACTAGCGCATTTCCGTGTGGTAATCCGCATTACCGCACTGAAATGCATTGTCACGCATATCTGTTGAGACTTGTGTCAGTCTCAACTGTCACTGAAAGTGTCAATTGTGGCAGCTGGCCACGCGCCGTCAGTGTCATGCACTGCGCTCAGTGTGATGCGCTTCCACTGGCTTGGTGCTCGCACAGTGAGATATGGCAGTGCTGGCACTAGTACTACAAATGTATCAACATTCAAAATGATTGTGATCATTCCCTCGTGGCACGCAGGCAGCCTGACATCGAGATCCAGAACTAGACTCATAGCTGCCAAGGTTTCAGATTGCTTATGTGTGACATTTTCATAATTTCACTGTAATTATGAGTGATATTCAACGACTATGAGTGACATTTTCTCGCAAGCAAAATCCAGCAATGAAGAAGAGGGAAGCATATAAATTTCAGAAATGATGACTGCTTAAGCAATGAGAAAGTCTAAGATCATCTTAAAACTAATGCAAAGCACCAGCAATGAAAAGGCACTGGGACCCGACTGCAACAAACAGGATGTGAGAGACCATAATGCCTACAAATGAGTCTCATGTTCCATAATGCCCCCTCTCCACCAAAAAAACACGATAGATCTTTCATGGGTGGACTTACACAGAACCATGTGCTCCCTCAGGATGAACTGATCTAACTGTGCTGTGCTTTGTTATAGATATTGTTGGATGTGGCCCTTTTGGCAGGTTCACCCCGAAACTTTTTGCTTTTTCCTGGCCTGTTTGTGGAACCTGGTGTTGGTGATTTTAGGCCTCTGCGAACTTTTTCACTGTGGTACAGTGTAAAGTGCGTGAGCTCTCTGTGTATGTGTGGTGAGTGACCTGCCCTCCCATAGGAATGCATGGGGAATATGTGTGACCATGGTAGTTCCTGATGTGTGAGGAGTGCAGGGTCGAGCTTGGTATGTGCGAACTCGTGAGATTGAATGCTGCGTAATGATATATGCGGCATGAATGTGTCTAGTGTGGAAGTGCCACTTCTAGACATGGGTGTGCGTGTGTAGTGAGTGTGCTGACACGTGATTGGCTGGAGCCTGGCTCCAGGATGTCTGGATGGGTCTGCCCAGTGGTGAGTGTTGAGATTAGCATGCTGATGTGAGGGGAGGGGTGCACCTGGGTCCTGAAGGGCTGGGCATTCCCCACACAATGCTGGCTCCACCCCCTGTGGTGCAACTGATGACCTTAGCCTGACTAGTGAATGGGAGGGGTGGCTGAGCTCATCAAGGGGGCTCCCAAACCAGCTGCGTCTGTTTTTTCCCCGCACCCTGCCCCTTTAGACAAAGGAATTCACTGTATAAAAAGGGGCTGTGTCCCCTTCCAAAATGTTCTTGTTTCTGACTTGAATCCTGCCAGGGGCGTGCTGCTGCTTGGGCCCAGGGGAAGGCTTGCCTCCCTGGGTCCTGCCCAGCCCCTGGATACCTGATGGACCTGGATGCCTGGAGGATCACTGTTTTCCTGGGGTCCCCTTTGCTTCACTTTTCCCCCAGGACCTTTGTTTTTGAGATCCAGGACCTTTTTCTTAAACCCTGAGCTGCTGGGTCCCCTTTACTATGGGAGTCTTTGCCTGGGGGGCTTGATGGACTCTGCCCCCTTAGCACCAGGGAGCGCTTTATTTGGGCCCTGGCGCTTCATAGCGCTTTATTTTTCTTATAGCGCTTGGGAGCACTTTTCTTTTCAGCTATAGCGCCTGGAAGCGCTGCATTGTCTCTAAGCGCTTGGGAGCGCTCCATGTGCCTTGGCCGGTGCCCATCCGGCATTTGTTACCCCGTGTAGTGGCCGAGTGGCGCGGGTGCCACCCCGCTCATTGCCGCCTTCATTTTTCCGCTGGTTGCGCCGTTTATGGTTTCACTCGAGGGAGCCTACCCCTCCGTGGAATTAGCCCCTGCCTACAGTGCCTGGCCGGGCCGCCGCGCTGCCCGTGACGACCCGGAAGTGGTTGGCTGGCCGGCCAATTGCAGCGCGGCCTGGCCGGAAATCCCGCCCCCGCAGCCCGGGGAGAGAAGGAAAGAAGAGTCCGGCAGCCGGCGCCTTCCAAGTGGCTCCCAGGAGTGAGGGAGAGCCCAGTGGTAACCGGCATAGAGCAGCAGAGCAGGTAGCGTGGCCGGGGCCCGTGTGGAGAGCCCCGCGCTGCAGAGAGGAGAGCCGCCGCCGCACAGCAAGTCCGGTGAGTGGGGATGGCCGGAGGCAGTGCCCGTACCTTTTCCCAGAGCAGCCCTGAATTGTAGGGGACTGCTCCAACGCTCTGCAAGGCCCGGTGCAGTATAGGAGAGGGGGGCGTCGGGGCATATTGCCGGTGCCCGCCCCCCCAGTGGTGAGGGCATTTTTGTTTATTAGAGCCAGAGAGGCTCGAGGCGGCATTGCGTTGTTTTCAGAGTCCCCAGTGGGAGACTCCAACGATAGGGGCATATTTTATTTTAAAGCGCTAGTGCGCTTCGTGAGTGCCTAACAGTTTTAAGAGCCTAAAGGGCTCCAAGGCGCATAATTGTTTCAGGGGCCAGTGGGCTCCTAGGGGGATGATTATTTCCGAGCCCAGATAGCTCCAGATGTTGCCCGAGCCTTGGGGGCTCCAACGCTGGCTGTTATTGTTTTCCGAGCCAGAGAGCTCTAGTTTTGGGGGCACTTGTATTTGTTTAGAGAGCCTGTGTGGCTCTGACTGTGCACTAGTGTCCTTAGAGCCTGTGTAGCTCCAACGTCTGGGCACAGTTTCTGTCCTAGGGGCTAGAGAGAGCCCCTGTCGCTGTTTGTCTCAGCTGCCCAGCAATTAGTGGACAGCTGCACCATTTAGGTGCAATTTGAGAGTCCTTGTGTGGGACAGAGATGGCACAGTGGTGCCAGGCCTGCTACAGCTGAGCAGCACTTAGTGCCAGCTGCAACATTTAGGCCCTTGGGATTGTTCTCAGCTGCCCAGCAATTAGTGGGCAGCTGCAACGTTTAGGTTTGCGCCGGTGGCGCACCCCTTACTGGCGCTGCATTGGCAGCGTGCCCTGACATTCTGGACACAGGGCTTTTTGAGTTCCCTTTTTGGATGGCCAGTTGGCCAGGGGGGCTGGTATGTGGGTAGGGCGCAATGCCCTAATGTGATTTCTGCGCAATGTGATTTTGCTATGTTTATGATAGTAATTGCCTAAGGTGATGTTTTGCGCAATTGTGTTTTCTTGCACCTCTGAATGTTTTAGGCATCATGGGCCATATGTATCAAAACATTTACCCATAGACACAAAATGGGCAAAACCCTTTGATACATCTGGCCCTAAGTGTTTTCCTTCCCTGCAGCTCTGAATGGGTTTTGATGCATCATGTGCCTTGTTCTTACACCTCTGAATGTTGTGATGCATCATGTGTAATGTGTTCTTGCTGATACCCCTTAATGTATTTTATTCTTAGGTGGTTGTGTTTTGCCTAGTAGAGTTTATACTAGAGAGGTTATGTGTCCATGCGTGATCTAGGCCTATGGTTATTAGTATTACGTAGTGTGTACCTACCTTTACCCGTAGTTACTGGTTGTGACCTATAATGGTTCTTTTGTGTTATCCTTATTCTATGATCTACAAAGTGCTATTTCTAAAAGTGTTGATTCTGACAGTGGCCCATGTGGCCCTGTCCTGTAAATAATCCCTTGTGAATATTGCCCGTGCCAGTTGGCACAATGTATATTGTGTGATTATTATCTGATGTGTTTTGACAATACAAAAGTTATTTTTATATAACCTTGTGTGGAGTTCCTTTTGTGGTGTGCCTAGGATGTTGTTGCTGTTGTGTGCTTGCGCAAATGCTTTACACATTGCCTCCGGGATAAGCCTGACTGCTCGTGCCAAGCTACCAAGGGGGTGAGCAGGGGTTATCTTGGCGTGTGACTCCCTTGCCCTGACTAGAATGGTGGTTTATGCCTGGCTTTGGCGTAAGACTTAGCCAAGCAGAAATCCCAGTTCTAACAGATAATAATATTGCAAGCAGTGTGCCATCTTTTAGCCTCCGCAGGCCTCTCTGAGCTGTTCAATACAAACAGAAGTGCAATGGTCTTGTGGGTTTAACTAGTGCTTGAGCTGGAATTCAGCCCCTTTAATATAGTGAATGTGTGGGTGATGGGAGAGGTGGGGGTGGAAGTTATGTGCAGGAGGTAAACTTCTGTCTCTAATCCTTTAACGCTAGTAACACAGGGGCATGATGATCAGCTGCAGCTGGCTGCTGCCCTGTTTCAAGCAGGCACGCTTTCAGGCAGTGATGCGTGATACTAATGTTCCAAGCAGCTTTGTGCGAAGTTAGAAAGGGATTTTTTTTCAGAGCCTTTGTGTAGGACTCTTGAAAACCTCACATCTTCGAAAGAATTGCAAACATTTCCACATTGGTATTTCTGTTAGAAAGACTTTTCCGACAATTTATGTGGCACATTTCCATAACGTTAACAAATCGATCGGTCTTAGGTAAGCTTTACAGGAAAGAGGTTTGGGCCTGATACTCATACAATGTTTGCATGATGTGTGCGCAGTCTCCCTTACTGTGGGATCAGTTGTGCTCAAAGCTTCGCCCCCCCTCAAAAACTTTATTGAGGAGGCAATAGGTTGCACCTGCTTGTGAAAAGCAATACATGCTGGGACTGAGGCCTTAGTGAGACAGCAGATCTCCAGCCCAGAATTTGTTATTGTGGTTTACTGCTGTTCGTGCAGGGGCTTCTCAGCACAGTATGATCAGTTCATCTTAAGGGAGGCACATGGTTCTGTGTAAGTCCACCCATGAAAGATCTATCCTGTTTTTTTTGGTGGAGAGGGGGCGTTATGGAACATGAGACTCATTTGCAGGCATTATGGTCTCTCACATCCTGTTTGTTATAGTCGGGTCCCAGTGCCTTTTCATTGCTGGTGCTTTGCAGTAGTTTTAAGATGATCTTTGAGCTTCTCATTGCTTAAGCGGTCATAATTTCTGACATTTATATGCTTCCCGCTTCTTCATTGCTGGATTTTGCTTGCAAGAAAGTGTCACTCATAGTCATTCAATGTCACTCATAATTACAGTGAAATTATGAAAATCTCACACATAAGCAATCTGAAACCTTGGCAGCTATGGGGTCTTCATTTTCCTCCTAACACTGAAAGGAAGGGGTGTGACTGGAGTGGAAGTGGGCGTAACTGACATAATTTGTTTTAGAGTAATTACTTGGAGTAACCACAAAATTACTTGCAATTCTGTGTAATTGTGTGAGAAGCATAATCCAGCATTTTGCTCTATTTCCTTAGTGCAAAATGCACCACTGCATCCAAAATTGTCCAAGGATGAATTTTTCACTAGGAAAATAGCACTAAATGCTAGAGGGAATGAACAGCAGTAGCCAGCAGATGCTCGCTGTCAGTTAGTTTGTTATTCCTGTACGTCTGCTATAGGAGTTTTGCCCAAAATTACTCCTAATTACACAAGCTGACATAAATACGCAACTTCAGAAATGTTGTATCACCAGAGCAGTGTATAATTAATGAAAGTACTCAGATTATTCCAGCTTCTTTAAAATTGTTCTCAGACCTAGATGGGACCCGTCATCCACATATTACCTGTACAGGAGAGGCCGCGGTACCTGTGCTGCTTATAGATTGGCCAAATAGAGCCTGTCTTAATGGCACTATCAAAAAGTATAAGGAATGTAGAAGCTGTCATGCCAAAAAGGTGAAATGTTTTTTTTCACAGTGGAGGACTTTTGAAAAGCTGGTCTGCTCTCTTCTCACAGAAGTGTCAATTTGCCCAGGTGCATGTCAGAGCATATCATCCAGTATTTACATTCTGTGACTTGTAATCTTGGCTTTGCAATGGTTTAAACAGGACTACAAATTCCAAAATGCAAAGAAAGTAATGAAGATGATGGGTTACTCAGGCATGGAACTGGGAAAACTTGAGAACTCTATTCTCCTCTGGTGGTGGTTAGATGCAGCACCCGAGGGGGTCCAACTGGTCATTAATCTCAGTCCTTCAAGCCTGAAAAGAGGAGTGAAACGACATTAATGTTCTAAAAGAAACAATAAGGGAGGGCAGGTAAGTCTTTGAAGGCAACTTCCCTAAACTTGATGTCCCCAGATGGATCAGGGAAAAACTACGGCAAAGTCCAGAATAAAACAAAAACAACTGACACCTGGCATGTAGGTAAATTGGAAACTCGGAGGAAAAGGGAGGTTGATGCACGTAAGAGCTCATCAGTGGTCCTATGGGGAACATCATATGTGAGACCACGCCATTCACAACTCTGGTGCTTGTTTTAAGGTACTCTAAATGCTTACCCCTTCCAAGGTCTTCCTTGGGTTTCATTTGCAATTTTCCCCAAGGTGCCCTTTGAACCTCGGCAGTAGCATACCAACAGCCCCATGGGTCCTAATGCAAGGATGAAAAAGGGCCCTGTAGACCCCGGTTTACTAGTTGTAAAAGATAGTTATAATTAGAGCTCAGTGCACCCCTCCCAACCCTGTGCCCTGGGGCCACTACATCTGCTACACCATTGATAGTAACTGTGCTGTAAATGTACAGAGTGTGGGGTGAGAGCACTGTCTCAACCATCCATCTTTCAGCACCAGGCTCCTCTTTCCTCTAAATCAGACCTGTCTGGCACAAAGCCAGCGTCAGCAACCAGGAACCAGACAAACATCTGGAATAGCAGGGCATACCAAATTTCACTTACCCATTGCATCAAAGTAAAGCATGTCAAGTTGACAAACCAAAAACCACCTGGAACAACCAAAACCTCTTCCAATGGTTTAAAGAAAGGAGCTCTACGCATGGGCAAGTCTTAAAAGACTACATTAAATGCACTGACAGAAAACAGCCATTTAACAATCCGAAGAATGAGGCTGTAATGCGAGTAAAATCAGATTAAGGGCAGAGACCCCAATAATAATTCCGTATCGCATTTAGGACCAAAACAGGCACACGCAGAAAGCGAAACTAACCTTAACTGCTGGTTTTAGATGCTTGGGCACTGTAGAACTGCTGTCCAGTGACACAGTGCGAGTGCTCCCTATGGTAAATTGATGTGCAAATTAGTGACTCCCTGATTGACTTGTTTGGTTTACTTGTCAGACCCTCGTATAGTGCACTGAGTGTGCCCGGGGGCTTGTAAACCAAACGCTGCTGGTGGGCTTGCAGCACTGGTTGTGCCCCTCACGGAAGCTGCCTCGTAAAATGTGTCTCAGGTGTGCCATCACAGAGCCTGTGTGCAGTATGGTACTGCCGTGTCGGCTGAGCCAGTGCACCCACTTGCCAGTCCCTAAACCTTCCTTTTTCTACATATTAGTCACCTCTATGGTAGGCCAGAGGGCAGATGCATTGTAGGTAAAAGGCAGGACATGCCCTGATGTGTGTGGTATGTCCTGATAGTGAATTACAGCCATTTTCGTTTTTCACTATTGCAAGGCCACCTGTTCCCCATAGGCCAGAATGGACAGTGTGATTATTACATCTTATAATCCTAACTGACTGAGGGAATCAGGTGGAAATTCGAGTTTAGTATGCCTGAACTCAGAATGATAAAATACATCTTTTAGTGAAGTTGGTTTTAACATTCTGTGTTTGAAAATACCACTTTTAGAAAGTAGGTATTTTCTTGTCTAACCATCCAAGCCTGCCTCTGCTAGGTTGTGTAGTCCTTGTCTGGAGTTTGAGTGACAGGGGCTGGGGGATTCCAGGAGACAGGTTGAGTCAGCACAGGACTAAATAGATAGATCTGAATGTAGATGGGTGGGAGGAGTTGCACCTGGCACCTGAAAAGGACTGTGCCTTCCCTCCACAATGCTGGCTCCACCACCTGTGGTGCGTCTGATGACCCTGGCCTTCACTGTGAAAGGAAAGAAGAAGTCCTGTCAAAAAAGTGCTTCAGGGATGACCAGAACTGGTTTGGACTAGGCAAAGGTCTTCCCTGCCTTCAGAGAACAAAGAGAAACTGTGTATAAAAAGGGGGACCCAGACCCCACAACTTTACATCAGAATCGCGAGATCAGAAGGGATCAAGATCGGCTTCCATTGGGAAACAAGAAGAAACCTCTGCTGAGGAGAGGAACCAGAGAGACTGAGGAGTGACTGTGCCTAAGCGTGAGGGATTGCCTGCAGTGGTTGCCTTACTGCCAAAGAGAGGAGAGAGGAACTTTGTGTGTACTTTCATCAACTTGTGACGGATCTCCAAGGGCTTGAGAGAGAGCTTGCCCCCTGACCGAAGTCTCAGGACCGGTTGACTTCACGGACCTCTGTGCACCGCTTCTGGAAACACTGTTTCAGTCTCTACAGAGAAAAGGGAGGTGTAACCGACCCCTACAACCGGCATTGTGTCCCGACGGCACCGCCAAGAGCACCACCCGCATCTTGCAACGCAACCCTGGTCTCACCGACCCGCTGCTTGCACAGTGACCTGTGGGCACCGCACTATGCACCACCGTGCTTCACTGAAGCCGAACTGTCAACTCCCGCCAACCGGCACTGCCGCTACAACGCAACCTGACAGCACTGCATCAAGCAACATCTCGCCCTGCAACACACAACCTTGGTCTCAACGATGCCGTCTTGACAACATCATGAGCCCCTGCCTGCACCGAATCAAGAGGACTCTGCGCCCTGCATCGCTTCCATCTTGCAACACAACCTCAATGGTTGCCACATCTGGCTCGCCCACCCGGGCTTGCCGCAATGAGTAAAGGTACTGTGACCGAGTCTGTTCCACTGTGCTGACCCGTATCCACGTGGTCAGCGGGAATTGCGAGACTCTGTTGTGTTAACATCGCCATAGCCAGAAGAGGATACCGACTCGTAAAGAACTTTGATTCAAATATTCCTAAGAAGATCGCTATTTTTGATAACAGTATTGTGGATCATTTTGCAGTTTATGGTCTTGTGATAAGTCTATATAAAAATATTATTATTTTTATACTACAACTTGAGTGGTGTCCATCTGTAGTGTTGTTACTGGGTTACTGTATGTGTTTACAAATGCTTTACACACTGTCTCTGAGATAAGCCTGTCTGCTCGTGCCAAGCTACCAAGGGGGTGAGCAGGGGTTATTTTAGGAATGCACCCCCTTACCCTGACTAGACGCAAGGG
Source organism: Lissotriton helveticus (assembly GCF_964261635.1). Taxonomy (NCBI): domain Eukaryota; kingdom Metazoa; phylum Chordata; class Amphibia; order Caudata; family Salamandridae; genus Lissotriton; species Lissotriton helveticus. Next base: position 1,693,947,278 of record NC_136068.1, on the reverse strand, counting down.
TCGCTATTTGTCAAAGGTACCTACCTCTGCCAACTAGAGACCCCCAAATCTAACAGGACCATGTTTGCATTAGGGGTATGGCGCCTGCAGGAGTTGTTTTCTTCCCGCATATTAAGCGCATCATAAATTGAGCTTATGCTGACCTGTGTTGAGTTTACACTGTCCACCATCTTGCATCAACTTTACTCTATATCATGTGACGACTATTGCTGTTCTTCTTGTTCTAAATGAAGAATTGAGAAACTCACACTAATAACCAGAGAACGTTCTAAGTGTCTTTCCTCTTTGTACCTAACGAAGAACATTTTGAAAGTACCAGGTTATGGTTATACAATGTATCAATTTATGAGCTTGAATAAACTGAGAGAAGGTCTGTAAACTCAATGTAGTACTACTATGAAAGAAACTTGGGTTCACTGACAAAATATCTACTACTAAAATCTCTACATGCAAAAATAAAAATAAAAATATATCGTTTCCCTGCACTTATAATTACAATTACAAAAATATCAATAAAAAATTCGATTTCACTAATATAGTTCTGTAAAATAACGATTCTTAAATATATATACCATTAAATGATAATACTAACATAATTAAAAGAAAATATACATAATGTTTTTTTAAATATAAAAATTATTATTAAAAACAAATAATGCAAACATATATATGAATATACAAAGTTTTTGTTACATATATCTAATTTAGAATTAATACTACATTAATTAACATTAATGCTATCATTTATGCTATTTTTTAACGTAATAATATAAAAAATATATATATTTAAATATCCAGTAACATATAATATTAAAAAAATACATTTAATTACAAATAGAAAAAGCAAACAAATAAAAAGTTACAATTTAATAAAATTAGAAAAATAATTAAAACATTAATAATTATAAATATTTAAATTTTAAATTACCAAACAATATTAATATACATTTTAACAAAATAAAGTAAACCACAAAATGTTAAAATTAATACATATACTATTCCCACTTCAACTTATAAATAGTATTTGGATGTTGGTCAGAAAGCCCTTTCCACTGACAACCAAGGTTTCAACTCCGACTGCCATATTACAATGACGGCTCAGTCTTCAGGAGATGGGGCTGATAGGAAGATCATTAAGAGAGCAGTTAGGGGCCCTGGCTAACCTTTTGATGCACATACAACTGTGGCTGATGTCCCAGTATGAACTCTAGTTACTCCCTTTGCCTGTGTTGTGGGACTATCAGCTTTGGAGACCCTGCTGCTGTGACAAACTGTGAAGATTGATCCCCAATAACTTAAAAGACTCAAGGGCACATGCATCAAGCTTTTTACCAGTCACAAACGGGCTGATTTACAGAATCTGGCCATTTGCGACCGGTAAAAAACTAAAAAGGCATTTCCGATGCATCATACCAAAATGTATTCTCAAAATAGGTAATCGCAATCTATGCGATTACCTATTTAGGACTTGTGTGTGCGCCACATGTGCACACTTACCTTTTTTTGGGGTGCCTCAGTGGGGCCATAGGCTCCGTGGCACCCTTGCAATTGCATTCACAATTTGCGATTACCAATTTGGTAATCGCAAATTGTGAAGGCATTCCCATTCATTCCTATGAGCCTATAGGCCCATAGGAATGAATGGGAATGCATTCCCTAATAGTGAATTTGCGATTTGCTATTAGGAAATGTTAAGGATTCAGAAAATTATTTGCAAACACATAATGCATAGACATTTGCGATTACCAAATAGCAAATCCTTAAAATTCGCTATTTGGTAATTGCAATTGATTACCTTGATGCATGTGTCCCTCTGACCCTAAATAACATTAGGTGTCTTGAAATGGACTCTAAAAAGGGGATTTTAAGACCCCATAAATATTCATCTCCCAAGCAGTCAGATGGGCTGTGTGAGGAAGAGAAGCTCTGCAAGACTTCTGCCAGAACTGAGTGCCAAGGTCTGCTAGTCTCCCTGCTGGGTGAGTGTGAGGGGGCATCACCCAGGGAATCCAAGAGCACCTTCCCTACAGCCTGCAGCATCAGCACCTGCCCTCTTGCCAAGACCAGTGTGCCCCTTGAGGAAGAGGAGAGCATTGGAGGGAGCAAGGTACAGTGGACTCCTTGTGCGAGGTGTTAGGAAACGCCTGCAACACTGATCGGACCATTGTTCATGTGCAGGACGAAGGCGGCGACCCCCATTTGCCAGAAAGAACTGCTGTGAAGTGAGCTGTGTATCATGCTGTGTCAAACAGGCTGGAGCCCTGTGTTGTGCTGAGGCAGTGACCCTGGGTACCGGGAGGGGTTGTCATGGAAAAGGCAGCAGTACGGTAGGGCCATAGCGTTGTGTGGTAGCGGACGGCAACTCCGTATGACAGGATGTGCCGCTATGGAAAAGACTGCCATACAATGAGGGCTATATACTTGTGCAGTGGCGGACGGCAACCCCGCCAGCAGGAGGGGATGTCATGAAGGATTTCACCATGCCAATTGGGCAGGAGGTTATGTGGTGGGAGATTCAATGACTCAGTATGTCACATGGGGTGTCTCCAAAGCATCAAGTACTGCGCCCTGATCTGCCATCACCAGCCGGAGAAGTGAGGGTGCCATGCGAGCACCTGTACACCATCACTTAGGCGGGGGGCCCAGGACTGGCCAGCATTGTCAAAACAAAGCCCCCACCGGGTGAAGCACCAGACACTTACTCTGCAGGAGGGGATGCAGAGAGCTTCCAGTCTCTTCAGGAGCACGGCAGTAAGAGAGAGATTCTGCACCCACTGGGTGTAGCGGTCTGGGCAGCGTGCAGCCGATTCACCGGAACTCAGGTGCAGCCATTGTGAGCGGATGTGGCGCACTCAGGAACTCCAGACTCTTCACGCATGCTGTTGCGGGGTAAGACTGGCTTTGGACCTGTAGGTCCAGGCGGACGTTGTTGCTAAAGTTAGCATGGTAGCGCTGGAACACTATTGATTTTAAATTAATGAAACAGTGGCCTCTTGAGACTCTGGGGCATACCCCGGATGTTACCAACAGTAAATAGGGAATAAACACTGATCCCAGGCCCCAAGGGGCAACTGTATAGTTGTTTGTGAATGTCATATTTTTCCTGTGCGTGGTATGCGGTAGAAATAAAATACTTCTCTTTTTTCATGAAAGTGAGTATTTAGCTGGCCTCAGGTGTAAAAGGCTTCAACCACTATGGGCCCAGTAGCCTCTGCTTCCCCCATGGCCCTTTGAAAGGAGTTCTGACCTCTCCCATATCCTGAATACCATGGAATTCTGACTCAACATATATTGAATTACCTCTGCCTATCGTGGTGAGCCCCTGTCCTTGCAAGTCTTTCTTGAACCAACACAGCACCAACATCCCTACTGCGTATTCCTAACCATATTTTGTCTAGATTCAGAAACCATAAAGACATCAATGTTGATATTTCTTTAAGCCCAGCTGAACTTTAATCCCATTTGAAGAATGCTCCTAAGGAGATGTGATAGTCATGAATGAAAAGAAAGTTGCCCTCAACATTGATACAATACAGCATTCCCAAATGACAGGTCAAATTAGTAACGGCTATGAAACAGCAAAAGGCTCTTAAATAAATTTGGCCTCGTAAATGGCAATGTTGGTTCACAATAACAGCAGCAGAAAAAATCCTTGGAATCAATAATATACTTTCACAAGAGTACCATATTAGTCACATTTTAGCAGTTCGTATATTCATATCCCAAAAATAAACATGGTTTCTGTGTAGACACAGATATTGCTGTTAACTATATCGTTATATATACACACCACAGAGGATGTTATTTAAAAGCAACTTGCTCAACTCCAGCCCCCTCCCTCCCTGTGCAACAAATAAAAACTTGCTTACGTGATCCGTGCCACCAGATGTGTGTGTCATTTATATGTAGGATGATGGGGAAAGGAAGAGGTGGGGGGAAGGGAAGGATAACTGGCCAGTAGGTATGGGGTAAAGAATACGCTGTGAGCCATTCTACGTAATGTGGTCAGATGTGTTAGGGTGGGCCATAGTGTACACTCCCTCTAATCAGCTGTAATATACGCTTTAAATAGTTCCAATAGGTGGGCCCATTCCATTGAGAGTGTTATTTTTCTAAGTCCCCTGTATTCCTCCCGCTACAGCACCTCTATTTCTGCTGTGACCCAATGGATAACATCCTCCCACAATGCTCCCTTCCTCGGCGCTCAGTGGGATTTGCAGTGTTGTGTGAGCAATCTTTTGGCCAATATTAGAGAAAGATCTGCAAAGCGGCGCAATACCACTGTGCCATACCACTGCTTTTTTTGGGAGCGGCGTTAGGCCCATAAGTGGGCCAAGAAGAGCGTTCGGATAATTGTGATAGGCCCGCAGTAACTTCACTCCAATACCCTTGCAAGGAGGGACATGCCCAAAACAAACATATGAATTAATCTAGTATCAGGCAAATGACAACGAGTACAGTCTGAGGAAGTAGAAGGGCGCATTGCCTGTACCCTCTTTGGTGTTAAGTATGCCCTATGTAATATTAAAAGCTGCCTGAATTGAAATCAGACATTCCGAGAGACTCATTTGGGATATTCTAGAACCACCGCCCATTCCTTGTACGTGAGAGCCCTTCCTATGTCTGTCTCCCATTACTGCCTAAGAGAGACCAGTGAGAAGTCTAAATGTTCCCTCAATCCCCTGTGTAACCATCTGACCAAGGGGCTTCTGCGACCCATTATGTGTAGCGCTTGCAATAGTTGAAAGGAGGAGGGTTCTCGTTGGCCCACTAGCCAATATCGGTTTATAAAATGTGCTTTTGTGGCATGGGTCAAAAACAGTGTGGTGGGTACTGCATGGGTTTGTGCAAACTTGGCATGGGGCATTAGGATTTCATCTGTGAAAAGGGAGTCCACCCTCACAGCTTCAGCTTCCGCCAAAGGCTCCAACCTATTGGCGCATGGAACTCCCCGCGGGGTTGGAAAGCCACTGAGGGGAATATTTGGGGCATATGGGGTGATACATTGGCATAATTCGGTGCTAGCTTCCAATAGCGGAGAGCCATCTGGAGAAGTAAAGGGGCATCTCTCATTTTCTTGGCTTCGGGACAAATTAATGATTGTAGCGTTCCGAGTCGTAGCTGTGTAGTAGTATATCCAATTTCAAACAAATTATAGCCTGCTAGCCAATAAGCCAGCCACTGCAACTGTCCGACTAGACAAAATGCCTTGAAGTCAACCGCAGTGAAATAAATAAAAGTTCACTTTACCCCATGGCCTAGGTGGAGTTCGTGGAAGCGCACTACACTTAGCTCCGTGAAGTGCCAAAAATACTCCACCGCGCCCGTGGTGGCCCCTACGTTTGCTGGCCATTTCCTCAGCGGCTGCCCCGTGACAGTAAGAGCAGGTGGTGGAGGGAGGCCGGTATGTTGCAATGTTCACACTGATTTTTAGTACCAGGGGTTCCTCTTGTGCTGTGGAATCAGCACAAATACATCACGCGGAGTGCCAGAGGTCGCTGCTTCTGTTTTGCAGCTCGAGGAAATTTTGTATTCGAGTGACAGATTTCTTAGTGCGAGCAGCAGCTTTCTAAACGTGAGCAGTAGCAAACGCATTCAGAAATCTCCCCGGAGGTGGTCAAGAGCACACATTTTCTCACTCGCGATTGCCAACTTAATGTTGGCGAGCCACGTGAGAGAAAAAAGTCTGCTCCACAGAGTTTTTCAGAACTCCGTGTAGAGTGGGCAAAACTCTGTGAACTCCGCTGGTGGAGCAGAATTATTCGCCAACCCCTACTTACCACACACCTTTAATTTAATAAGTTATCAGATGTAGAAATGTGTGTTTCATCTAATAAAGAAGATTCTTTGAAACTTGAATATAAGAAGGTGAAAATCTTTCAAAATAATTCTTCAAAATCTAGACACTCTTTAAGACACCACAGATGTCTATCCTGCCACACAGTTTTGCACAGACTTTTGGAACTATTCTCTGTACCTTGATATTGAGTAACTTCACCACTATCCAAGAGGCATATCATCAACTCATTTCGGCCCCAGGAATTCCATCCCCAGGGGCCCAGCTATTTAAAAACAGAGAGGGGGCATGCAGACCCCAGGAAAATTGCAGCCCGGGGACCCCATCCCGCAGGGCCCAGTCAAATGTGCAAATGGGTAGGGTGATCCCTTCCCGGGCCGATTTCAGGTCCACACCTGCACAGATGTAAGAGGAGGATACAGCCCCCCCTCCCTGGGCCTTTTATGGCCCTGGCGACCCCATCTCCCAGGGACGGGTCGTAGTATAAGTCCCGGAATGCTGCACTGGCATGGGCAGGGAAACCTGATGCCGCGAATTTATAGAGGATCCGGAAATTCAAAGCATTTTTTTAAAAGCAGTCGTTCTGCAATGAAGTGGTCAGGAAAACAGATTAAAAGATTCCTCCCACCTGCAGAGAGCAGCATAAATAGTTTTTGGCTGCAGGCGGGAGCAATGCCAGCTCCCACTTGATGCGGAGAGCCTGGCTGGGGCTGCGGGGGCCTTGGGGAGTTTCCCTGTTGCACCCATTGATAGTGTGGTGGGAGTCCTGGGTGGTCACCAGTGTACCCACCCTTTGTTGGCCAGGCTGTGAGGGGTGGGATCCCCGGGGTCAAAATTGTCCCCGGGAAGGGGGGCTGCATGTCCCCCTCCCTATTGAATATAGTGCCGAGCCTGCGGGGTTGGGGTCCCCGGGGCTGAAATCTGCCCAGGGAGGGGTGCCGGGTGCCCTTCTTCTCCTTAATTATGTTGACAGGCCCCAGGAGATGGAGTCCCAGAGGCCAAAAGTGCTCCATGCAGGGAGCCACATACCCCCCTCCCTGTGCCATTTTTTGCATCCCCCAGGGTCCAGCCACATTGTAAAGGGGGAGTGGGGCATTTGGACCCCCTCTCTGGGCTGTTTTTAGCCCCGGACCCTATGTCTTGAGGCATTGTCACGTTGTAAAGGTGGAGGGGGGCACACAGACTCCCTACCTGGGCTGATTTCTGCACTGGGGATCACATACCTCATTGACCAGGGAGGGGAGCAGTAGCAAACGCATTCAGCAATCTCCCTGGAGGTGGTCAAGAGCACAAATTCTCTCACTCGCGATTGCCAACTTAATGTTGGCGAGCCACGTGAGAGAAAAAAGTCTGCTCCACAGAGTTTTTCAGAACTTCGTGTAGAGTGGGCAAAACTCTGTGAACTCCGCTGGTGGAGCAGAATTATTCGCCAACCCCTACTTACCACACACCTTTAATATAAGAAGTTATCAGATATGGAAAAGCCTGTTTCATCTAATGAAGAAGCTTCTTTGAAACTTGAATATAAGAAGGTGAAAATCTTTCAAAATAACTCTTCAAAATCTAGACACTCTTTAAGACACCATAGATGTCTCTCCTGCCATACAGTTTGCACAGACTTTTGGAACTATTCTCTGTACCTTGACATTGAGTAACTTCACCACTATCCAAGAGGCATGTCATCAACTCATTTCGGCCCCAGGAATTCCATCCTCAGGGGCCCAGATATTTAAAAACAGAGAGGGGGCATGCAGACCCCAGGAATATTGCAGCCCAGGGACCCCATCCCCCAGGGCCCAGTCAAATGTGCAAAGGGGTAGGGTGATCCCTTCCCGGGCCGATTTCAGGTCCACACCTGCACAGATGTAAGAGGAGGATACAGCCCCCCCTCCCTGGGCCTTTTATGGCCCTGGTGACGCCATCTCCCAGGTACGGGTCGTAGTCTAAGTCCCAGAATGCTGCACTGGCATGGGCAGGGAGACCTGCTGCCGCAAATTTACAGAGGATCCGTAAATCCAAAGCATTTTTTTAAAAGCAGTCGTTTTGCAATGAAGTGGTCAGGGAAACAGATTAAAAGATTCCTCCCACCTGCAGAGAGCAGCATAAATAGCTTTGGCTGCAGGCGGGAGCAATGCCAGCTCCCACTTGATGCGGAGAGCCTGGCTGGGGCTGCGGGGGCCTTGGGGAGTTTCCCTGTTGCATCCATTGATAGTGTGGTGGGTGTCCTGGGTGGTCACCAGGGTACGCACCCTTTGTTGGCCAGGCTCTGAGGGATGGGATCGAAATTGGCCCCGGGAAGGGGGGCTGAATGCCCACTCCCTATTGAATATAGTGCCGAGCCTGCGGGGTTGGGGTCCCCCGGGGCTGAAATCTGCCCAGGGAGGGGTGCCGGGGGCCCTTCTTCTCCTTAATTATGTTGACAGGCCCCAGGGGACGGAGTCCCTGAGGCCAAAATTGCTCCATGCAGGGAGCCACATACCCCACTCCCTGGGCCATTTTTTGCATCCCCCAGGGTCCAGCCACATTGTAAAGGGGGAGTGGGGCATGTGGACCCCCTCTCTGGACTGTTTTTAGCCCCGGACCCTATGTCTTGAGGCATTGAACATTGTATGGGTGTAGGGGGGCACACAGACCCCCTACCTGGGCTGATTTCTGCACTAGGGATCACATACCTCATTGACCAGGGAGGGGAACAGCGTCCCCCCTTTCCCTTGAATATGCTGCTGGGCGCAGGGAAGGGGGCTGTGTGCCTCTCCCCCTTCAATATTTTGATGGGCCCCAGTGGATGGGGTCCCCTTGGCCAAGAGTGGCCCACAGAGGGGAGCCCAATACCCACCTCCCCCTAAAAATACTCCAAGCCCAGGAGGATGTAGACCCCGGGCCCAAATTGGCCCGGAAAAGGGGCTACGTCCCCCTCACCTAATTGTAATTAGTGGGAGGCTGTGTGGTCCCTTTCCTTTATTTTTAAAAATGGCCCTGGGGATTGGGGTCCCAAGGCCTAACAAGGGTCAGGGAGTGGGTCCACGCAGCCCTCCTCCCCTTTAACTCCAATAGTGGCCATGGGGGATGGGGTCCTCAGGGCCTAATAAAGCTCAGAAAGGGGGATCACCCTTTAATAAAATAAGGTCCCCAAGCGCAATATTAGGTTTAGGGAGTCGGCCATTTGGCCCCACTCCTCCTTACAAGAAAGGCCGTGGAAACCCCAGTCTGTGTCCTAGAGTAGAGGATGTGACGTAACGGCTAGAGCAATTGATCTCGAAGCTGGGAACCGGGTTTGAGTCTCGACAGGGAAGCTCAACATGCTTTGATTCATGGCAAATCACTTATTCTCCCTGTGCCTAAAAAAATGTAATGTGTCCATCTGCAACGCAACTGGTTCTCATGTAAAACGCTCTGATACCTCTGGGTCAAGTTCGTGCTATATAAAACCCTGGAAAAAGAAAGCAAAAAAACCCCTGCTGCGGCCGTGTGTTGGTTGGGGATCTTGGCACAGAGCTTGGCTGCAGACCAGGCCTTATGGCCAACCCCCCACGCCAAAGGCTTTGTACAGCGTGGAGTTGGCGGCAGCGCCTCAATGCAGGCCTGAATGCCCTGCGCAGGAGCTGCAGCCAAACCCTAGACACAGGCGGGCAGAGGCCTTGCCCAGCGGGGCGTTTGATTGATGTATGGTAATTGAATATTTTTTTATGTTAAAAAAAACTAGAAATTCATTGAAAAAGCCAAAGGTTAAAGTAACATTATAGGTAGGTGAAATGTTCAGCAATTGGTTAAAAAGTAAGCTTGGCAGCCATTGCGCTGACTGTAATAACGTGTGGTGTGTGTGGCTCACCATTGTAAAATAGAAAGGGCGCGTGGGGCGCTGAAAAGAACTAATATTTGCAATGTCATAGGTCTCGCATTTAAATGAAAAGGGGGGGCCCTCGGCCCCCCCGCACGCATGGCGGCGCGGCGACCGTCGCCCCCACTGTCTCCGTTATTGCCATTCGGCGGTGGGGGCGTGCCCTGGGGGGCGCGGCCCACCGCCGATTGGCTGGTGGCCCCCTTGACCCGGATCCTGGGAAGTGGGTCCGGGTCAGGGGGGGCGGGCTAGAGGAGGGGCCACCTGGCCCCTCAGGAATAAAGAGATAGGGAGCGCCCAGGAGACCCCCTTGTCCCTGGACGCTCCCTCGCCGAAACGGTGTGCCCCGCGCTCGGGGCTTCTTTGTTTTAGTAATTTTGTTCTTTCCCTCTCCAGGCCGCCGGATTGCACCAGGACGTAATTTGGAGGTCGTTCGAAGGATCGAGGGGCAGGGTCGGCTCTTTTTTCCCCTGGCGGGCCAGCTGGTCGACGAGGGTACCGGGTTGGCAGGACGCGCGCCGCGGGAAGAGTGAGAACACCGGAATGAGGCCTCAGCGAGGAGTGTGGCGCCGGAATGGACGGGCAACTCCGATAAGATCTCGGCGGTGGAGCCCGTGATGCGGACACTGGGGCCAAATGGTGAGCCTGGGGCCTATGTTGACTTTAGGCAGGTCTGGGATACTACGGTCGGTGGGCGGCAGGATGGCGCGGTGTACTTTACCTCGGGGTATAGTTTGAGACTGAGCTGAAACTGGTGAACAGAGTTTTCTCACTAGTGCAAAATACCTTTAAAAAAAAAAAAAAAAAAAGCGCCATGTTTAATTTTGGTGGGAAAATAATCGTTTATTTCACAAGCCAATCACGTAAGAATGCTTGGGGCCCTCGGGGGGCATTTCCATAGTGAGGATGTTAACGAGAGGAGTTGACCTAACGGATAGGGCGCTCGACCTCGGACCTGGGGATCTGGGTTCGAGTCTCGATAACGACGCCAAATGTGTGTCTGATTGAAATGCACTCAGGTACTGGAAGTGAATTTTAAAACGTATGCTAATAGGGTTACCCGTTTTCTGTGGTATTCTTGAGTGATTTCTGTCGGTAATTATCCCTATTTATGTTCTCTCAGCTCGTTGATATTGAGCTATATTTATTTTGTTAGCTGAACGAGTTGAGTTGCAACTCATACATTTTCACATTCACTAATGCAACAACTAGCCGTTAGAATGGCATGTGTGTCAGGTTTTGGCAAGATAGCCAGCATTATGCAGTCCAGCAGTGCCCTCATGCAAACACCTCCATAGTGATAAAAACATATCTACATTTCGAAGTGGCATCCGGTTTTCAACTCTCCATGTTGCCAGTCTGCACAGATGTTGACCTTGCTGTCGCGGTTAGAGAATAACGAGGTACTTCTTGTTTGTATCCCCCAAAGAGCGCCCAAAATAAAGGTAGGTCATCTTTGGAGTGACTTTCTTTTGGAAAATCAATAAAATAGAATTCTGGGAGTCTTAGCAATAGACCTCACATGCCTGTGACAGTACTCAGAGGTCGACGTCTTCCTAAAAAGAAAATTGGCAAAATATAGCAATAAAAGGTTCTGATGTTGTGGTGCCATGAATGTAAACCGTAGTGGAAGAACGTTTCTCGTAGTTTGTCAACAGCTGAATGTAATTTGAAACGATTGAAGACATTGATTCGGCTGACTCAAATAGATATTGTAGACGCGCTGCCTTAGAGTGGATACCCAGACGCCATCTGCTGCGAGTCACAGCCATGTGCCGCACCACTTTCGTCAGGAGAAATTACGTTCACATGTATAATTTGGTATCGTGCTATTTGAAATTCTGCAGGTCCAGAAAATGGTTTTCCAAAGCCTTTTTCTGTAGGCGGTCATGACACTGAAAGGCGCTTTGGCAACCTTTAGGCCACTTTGGGTTTTTTCGATAATTTTCAATTTTATTTCTGTAATTGTTCAAAGGGACATGACAGTCATTATCAGAGGTTGTCACACTAGTACGTTTTAACTCTTTGACGTGCAGTGATGAGATTAAAAAGATATTTATTAGGATGAACTAAACATGCAAAGTGTCATAAAAACCCACTACAATTGAAATCACGTAGTATTAAAACGATGCAACGTAATAAAATAGGAGCATTCATACATATGTTAGAGATCAACTTCTTGAGTATAGTTGCCATATACAGGAAATATAGTCTAAAATAGTAAAAAATGATTATCAAGCAGCCAGGGATGAAGTGTCTTGGTGCGTCAATAAAGATGTTTAAACCAATTAGACCAAATCGGCTATTCGACATCTTCTCACAGTAAACAGACAAGATCTGGAGTTGATGTCTTATGCCCCGGGGGAATGGAGTGTGCAGAAAAGAAGTTCATAATACTAATTGCTACAGCAGCTGACTCATGTAACTCATGCAATACAAGTGCAGACAGGAAGATGGTAAGGTTATGGAGTGATCGACAGTATAGCCTTCCATGCAGTGGGGTTTGCAGAACGAGGGTCACATGTATAAGGAAAGTCAGAGCGTGGAGCTGCACAACATCTGGCAGCGCCAGGCTCCATTTCCAAAACACAGAGGTGCACCATATTAACAACATTACGTTCACCCATGTGTTTTCCCTAGCGTTAGTGCTAATATTGGCTGCCTAGTGCCAACACTGGCACCCTTGGAGCAGGGGTGCCTGTGTTGGACGGAATGATTGTCTGTGCGCGGGAGGGTGTCTCTTCTTGCACATGGGCAATCGGTGGGGATGATTTGTTTACTTCTATGTGTGCTGCAGCGCGCATGGAGGGGGCAAATCGTAATTATTTGGTGATTGTTTGTGTGCGGGGGGGGAGGCCCTTCTGCACATGGACAATTGCTAAGGGCGTGTTGCTCTTTCTGTCTGGGCCGCAGAATGCGGAGCACACAGAGGGAGCAAAAATGAGGGGAAATAAAAAGAATTTCTCCTTGTTTCGCTAATGACTTCAGGGTGGGGAAGGATGAGTTTTAAACACAGCGCAGTTTGCACTGCCTTCTGCGGGTTCATGAACTACCCGTCTGCTCCATGGGACATTTTGGCATAGATATGGAGACAGGGCACTGTGATCATTGCATAGTGGGGTTACTGCTTTATAAATGGCTGTACAAGTTTTTCAAGGTTTTCGCCAATGCGTATGTATGGGATGCAGGTTTAGTAGTGGACTGTATCTGCACGTGCTGAAGGATTCCCCTACACAGCAAGCGTATAATGCATTCATATTGCATAGAATGTTTGGTGCTAGGGACATTTGAAAAATAATTCCCCCCCTTCTCAGACCTTGCCTGGAAATGCCTTTTGTCCTTCTGGAAAAATAAGCGCTTTGGGTTCATTCCTGGGCTTCTTTACTGATCTCCTCCGGGCACTTGCAATATTTTATCCAAGCCATGATTGCTCCTTATTTATCTTGCGCAAGGAACAACCATTGACATAAGTTAAATTTTTACACTCTATACTTACTATTATTGGTGTCTGCTGAGGGGATAGTTAGAACAATCGCGGAACGATTCACGAATAGGGTATACCCCCCCTTCTCTTGGGTTCCTCCTGGGGATTAACGCACATCTAAGGGTAGGGCGTGACGAGACGGTGGAAGCCGGTTTACCAGGGCCCACATTCCTTGCCGAGCTAAAGCAGAAAGCCAAACGAGGGAATTATTTCGTTGTGGAGGTGATAAACATCTGAGGTGCTGTTCACTATTCCAGGGGGGGACATTACACCAGTCCAAACGGCCCTTCATGGTTGATAGGTTAAAGTCCACATTATTAGTGAGCTATCCTAGTGGTAGCTGTATTGCGTGCAGCCTTCAGGCTAAGTCTTGAGGGAATGTGGAGCAGCGTGTTTTACCAGTCTATAATTTCATGACTGGGTAAAATAAAAAAGAACAGGTGTATAACAATTATATGTATTTGTCCCTCACACATCCCTTTAGTTCCTTTCCGAGGCTAAAGGCACACAGTAATTTCGCACCATATACATGGTACTCTAGGGGTGTACCACAGCCATATATTAATAATGTGGTAGGGGTACAACGAATGGAATAGAGATGGGGCCTAGAGCCTGTAGAAAGACTACTTGGGGTCCTGATAATCATACACACCTTCATGTCACACATAAAAGGTGCCTATGAGCTTAGTTGTGGCATCACATAGTTCTGGGGATGCTTGTGATCATGTCCGGTTGGCTAGGATGATATTTCCCGGAAGCCAAAGTGGCGAGCCAAAAAGGCCCTTGGGCCAGCTTATGGCCTGGCGGAGTTAGGGCTGTGCTAATTGTTTTAGCTGTAGACTGTGATGCTGCACTGTTAAGTAGACTGTCTTGTGTCACACATAGATCTTATGCGAAAATGGGTGGAAAACCAGGAACAGGAGGTGATGTCCTGGTTTACGGCAGCCTTTTTAAGAACCATAAATGTGCCGTGGCCTACCAATGGGTCACTGGACTGCACACGGGATAGTGTGACACTGCCGCTGGGTCACTGTACTGCACAGGGGTAGTACGCCTAATAGAGGTCGTTCTCCAGGGCACTCTTGGTAGCACTAATTCAATCGCAATACATGGAGCACAAACTGAGGCTATGCTTAACATTTACTGTCAACATGTTAATGAGTAGTCACCTGGCGCTAATATTATCTAAAACTTAGCAACTGAGGGTAATGAAAGACTAGCACGTGGACAGCAGTTATCGCCAGAAACATTAATGGTGTATGTTTATCTTTCCATTTTATGTATGGCCGGGTCCATGGTGGATACCCGGAGTGCTCCACATCACAAACAGCTGCAACAGGTGGACAGCCCAAAGGATGCTTACGTCAGTCACGGCTGGGTCCAAGGAGGATACCGGAGGGGTTGCTCCACACCGCAACATCAGCAGCGGGTGGACGTCAAAAGGAAAGCATACGTGGTGAAAGAGGACACCAAGGGCCCAAGTATTGCTGGCAGGTGTAAGTGCTACCCATTCCCTAAGGTGGAAGTGGGAATTGTCCCCCAGGTTTTTCTTGGTCTTTTCCTGGTTATTGCAGTTTCCCAAACCTGTGACGCAGGGGAGGAACGCATCACCGGAAGGGGAGGAGCTACAGCGTGCCAGCACAAGCAACAGGCTGGACACGGGACAGGGTAGATTTGGTTTGGGGGTCTGTGCCTTGGTCACTTCAGGAACTTCTTTCAGGGACTCTTAGCGCAGCAGCCCGACCCCCCCCCCGTCAGGGATGATACTTCACCTTGGGGGGGATTACTTGGCCACACTTGGGAGACAAATACTCAAGTGATGAGCTCATCTCCACTGCGGGTGTGTCTCCTGGACATCTCATTCTTCTAGAGAGGGGGGTTATGTCTCAACCAGTTTAGGGATTACTTCCGAGGGTTGTTAGCGAGCCGGCACTTTCCCCCGTCAGTGGCGATATTTCACCTGGGGGAGAATGATTTGGATAAACTGGGAAGGCGCATTCTGATTGAGGAGATTATCTCAATTGCAGGGTGGAGTGCCAGGATCTGCCCGGGTGGCACAGTAGTATGGTCGCAACTCATAACTCTGTCGCAGGGGTGGGCGGGGGATTCGGTCAGGGCGTTGAATCACTCGGTAAAGAGGATCGACACACAGTTGGAAAAGCTATTTCAAGCCCCCCCTGTTGCAGACGATACCTCATGGGCGTGTCGGGGGGGTGGACGGTATTACGTGGGGGATGGAGTTCACTGGAATGGAGCAGGTAACGTCTTGTGGTCTGACAGTAGCTGGGCCTGGTTGGAGGGATTACCAGACGGAGGGGGGGAAGGTCCTGGGGTCTGATAAGGTGAGGGCCTGGTTGGAAGGTTTTTTCCTAAAGTGAGAATTTTCTAGGGTAGGTCGAGGCAGGGGGAGGCCAGATCGTCGGTTAACAATGCTGGCCTGTGGCGGTAAGGTCATTATCGGTGAGCACATATTTTGAGGTCTGAGGGGGCGGGCATCATCCTATGGAGGTTCCCGCCCAGGGGGAGGAGCCTGCGGGCCACTCCCACAACTCCAGGGGCAAGGTAATAGATGCTGCAAAGCAAAGGAGCGCGGGTAGGAGTAGTTCACGCTTTCCTTAGGCTGGTAGCCACCCCGCGCGCGTGGACTCATGACGCCACCGGCGCAGAGTAAGGGCCCTCCTTTAGTGGGTAAATGGAGTTCAGGGCGTAGACCGGGCAATTCCCGGGGTAACACTGCGCATGCGCACATCCAGAGGGGAGGCGCAGCTTGTAGGACCTGACACCGGTAGTGACCCTGCCATATGGCCAGAAATGTACAAAAATTCTAGATGAGGATGTTTAGTATAAGTTAGGTACAACATGTATTAGAGTTTTGTTAAAGTCAGGCTCTCAAACTTGTTGCTAAGAGTATGTACCTAAATGTCCTGCTGAATTTTTGTATAAATTGTTGATTATGCAATTATAACCTTTTTTAATTTCATACTTTAATAAATACGGCCGGGCGACTAGCGCCCGCCTTCCAAAAAGTAAAGACGTCTCGTGTCCACGTTCCTGGGTATTGGGTGCCGGATTGGGGGGGAGGCGGCAGCTAGTCGCTGACCATGTGAAAAGGGGGGGCCCTCGGCCCCCCCGCACGCATGGCGGCGCGGCGACCGTCGCCCCCACTGTCTCCGTTATTGCCATTCGGCGGTGGGGGCGTGCCCTGGGGGGCGCGGCCCACCGCCGATTGGCTGGTGGCCCCCTTGACCCGGATCCTGGGAAGTGGGTCCGGGTCAGGGGGGGCGGGCTAGAGGAGGGGCCACCTGGCCCCTCAGGAATAAAGAGATAGGGAGCGCCCAGGAGACCCCCTTGTCCCTGGACGCTCCCTCGCCGAAACGGTGTGCCCCGCGCTCGGGGCTTCTTTGTTTTCCCACCCACCATCCCTTGGAACAAAAAGTTTGGTAACAGTTCTTATCTCTGGTTGAAGGGTCAGTTCTGGATGTACGGTCCACGGGTCTCACAGGGTAATAGAGATGAATGGTTGGTGTATTTTGTTGATGCTTTTGTCTAGGAATTTTTTCCCCCTTTTAGCAAATCATGTGTGAAGTGAACTGTATTTAATGCTATGTGTCTTTAGGCCTTTTTTCCCTTTGTAGCTATACGTTGATACTGTTCGAAGTGAACTGTATTTAATGCTATGTGTCTTTAGGCCTTTTTCCCTTTGTAGCTATACGTTGATACTGTTTGAAGTGTACTGTATTTAATGCTATATGTCTTTAGGCCTTTTTTCCCTTTGTAGCTATACGTTGATACTGTTTTATTAGCCAGTGTAGCTGTCCTTTAGAATTTTTTCCCATAGGTCGTCGTATTTATTAGGTATGGGGCATGCGGTAAGGTCATTATCGGTGAGCACATATTTTGAGGTCTGAGGGGGCGGGCATCATCCTATGGAGGTTCCCGCCCAGGGGGAGGAGCCTGCGGGCCACTCCCACAACTCCAGGGGCAAGGTAATAGATGCTGCAAAGCAAAGGAGCGCGGGTAGGAGTAGTTCACGCTTTCCTTAGGCTGGTAGCCACCCCGCGCGCGTGGACTCATGACGCCACCGGCGCAGAGTAAGGGCCCTCCTTTAGTGGGTAAATGGAGTTCAGGGCGTAGACCGGGCAATTCCCGGGGTAACACTGCGCATGCGCACATCCAGAGGGGAGGCGCAGCTTGTAGGACCTGACACCGGTAGTGACCCTGCCATATGGCCAGAAATGTACAAAAATTCTAGATGAGGATGTTTAGTATAAGTTAGGTACAACATGTATTAGAGTTTTGTTAAAGTCAGGCTCTCAAACTTGTTGCTAAGAGTATGTACCTAAATGTCCTGCTGAATTTTTGTATAAATTGTTGATTATGCAATTATAACCTTTTTTAATTTCATACTTTAATAAATACGGCCGGGCGACTAGCGCCCGCCTTCCAAAAAGTAAAGACGTCTCGTGTCCACGTTCCTGGGTATTGGGTGCCGGATTGGGGGGGAGGCGGCAGCTAGTCGCTGACCATGTGAAATGCGAGACGTATGGCATTGGAAACACACGTCAGCCATTGTCCCAGCAGCATTGCTTAATGTAGGAACTCAATAAAGAAAATAGAACATGTACCACGTAACAAACAAGTAAAGGGGCCAGTAGCCATGGGAGGTTACAAATGACGACATGGCTGTACGAAGGAGGGACTAATAAGCCTATTAAGGAATCAGACGCCAGCAGTTACGAAGGACAAACACACAAGCCAATGACAAATATGGGCGGGGATTTTCCTCTGTACTCTACTTACAACAGATCGCCAGAGCAGCGTTTGCACGCTGGCTCAGGGTTGACCTAAAAAATAACTTTAAAGGTGCTAAGGTCACTGGCAGGGATAATTAAAGGGCATTAATCCTGCAACTCAAAACCATTGAAAGAAGCCAGAACAATACTTGTAGCTAAACCGAATTTAATGAGAATGACTTGTTTCATTTTGAGTTTAACACGTTGTTTTAATTGCAGGTGTCACGTTGGACAAAGGGCACGGGGTCAAAACGTGATCAAAGGTAAAGGGAACAGAATTTAAAGGGTTGACTCGAAAAAAACATATTTAGGAAAGGTAGCAGTCTGGAGACACTATTGCACTAGATTTTTGAGGTGAATGCAGAGCTCAGGAAATATTGAGAACTAACTTCTGTGACTCTGAAGCAGGCGACGAGTAGTGGCGTTGATATTACTAAGAGAGTTTGAGGTGTTTTTCATGCATGGGGTTTGCAGGTATGTATATGTTTAACTGAACATTGTTCCTTTCCTTTGCATCTAGTGAATGAAGGGAGCAAAAGAACTGATGGGACAAACATTTGATGACTAGGAAGAGTAACAGAATAACCCCATTCAGCTGACTTCCGCAGAAGTTACGGTACCCCTCTCTCTCTCTCTCTCTCTCTCTCTCTCTCTCTCTCTCTCTCTCTCTCTCTGTCTCTCTGTCTCTCTCTCTCTCTCTCTCCTCTCTCTCCTCTCTCTCTCCCTCCCCCTTCCCCCTTCCTCCTTCCTTTGGGGGGTAGTCATGAGCACTCACCCTCCTAGGGTGTGTGTTGAGGACTACTCTCTGGGGGCATCGGTGGAATCGTATCGCTCCTGCAGAAAGCCTGGATTTCAGGCGAGTGGCTCTTGACCGTGGGTTTTAGATTTGAGATCCTTATGCAAGAGAAGGAAGTTCTTATTCGGTCTAATAAGTTTAAGGCTAGAGTTCCAAAGCCTGTGGGCCAGGCAAGTAAAAGCGTGCTTGGATGTTTTTCTACCTGGTGTTTCTAAGGCCTCTGGTGAGTCAAAGTTTTTCATTCAAGTTTGCAAACTTATAATTCTTTTTGGGTTAAGCAAGACATCAGTGTGGAGGCAGTGGAGGGATCTTAGGATGGGTGTGATGTGATCTGATATCCTGACTCCTGTGATCGGGCGAGCAGCGGCACGTAACACTGATTTTAAATGTACCAAAGGATGTAGGGAGCAGCCAGAACTGCAATTCCTGCATCCAAAAGGCCCAGGTCCAGGGCCTGTACTGTTGACTGGTAGTCTGAGTGAGGAATCTACGGCTTTAATTTTTCTGTGCAGTGGAGTTGAGAAGGGGAGGATCCTGTCAGTTTGGGGATGTGGTCTGTTGAGACTTTGGTCTGTGAGAAAGCCCAGCGATTTGCTATGAGGCACCAGAGTGGGGAAAACCCCGGAGGGTTTAGAAATTCTAGATATAGATTTTAGATTCTTAATAATAGACACAGAATGACTCCTTCTGCTGTGCTGAAGTAAATGGCCGGCACCTGGTTCATATGCAATTAGTTGAAATAAACATTTCACAAAATTATGCTAGGTAGGAATGCTGCTAATAATGCCCCACCCCACTTGCTGTGTTATAATTTATTTTATTCAGATAAGTAAGAGAGGGTTGTCATGCCCTGTGCCATCTACCTTTGGGCGCTGCCACTGATGTCTGTCTCCTAAGATGACATCTGCAAACCAGAGCCATCATCTCATACAATAGAAACAAAGTGATTGTCAGGATTACAGGCCCGTTGTTCAGACCCCTCAAACTCACTGATATGTCCAGGATGTTGCCAGGTTTCTCAGGGTGACAACTTTGCCGGATGTGAAACTTGAAGTTTGAACTCTGCCCACCTGCAAGTGAGATTTCCCCTTGCAGCATCCTTTCTAATGTAAAAATTGGTACTCCATACCACTTACCTGCCTGCAGTCTTGTAGCAGTTTTAATGGGACTACCCGCTGCTTTTGTCACTAATCATAAATGAATAAAAGGATGAATTTACAGAAACAAGATTAGAACATGTCACCTCCGGTTGTCCTCTGTTAACCACAACAGGAACATTTACCATCAAGGTATTTTACCAGCTATTTCTGCTGGGCCAGTGTATCTACTGGTAAACTGGCTTACTCTATAACGGCACCCGCTAACGGAGTGAATGCATCTGCTGATCTGTGTCCATCTAGCACCATTTTGCTTACAATATCTTGCTTAGCTTGTTAATGTAGTTGCTAAAGAGATCTATGTGTAATCTGCTGCTCAAAGATTTGACTAATCATAAAAAATTTTGGAACGTTAATCTGCCTGCTGCAAAGCACTGCATGAAATCTGTGGATCAGTCTAAATCGGAATGAATGGCAGTTACGTATACTTCTAAGAGGGGCTGCAGGGGTGGAAAAGTGGGATCGGAAAAGAGGGGGACAAGAATGAAGGGATGCGGAGAGGACATTGTATATGCTGAAATCCAATCGGATGCAGCCTCAAGGAACCAATATAATTCTATGGGTAGGTGTTGTTATCTGTTTGATAGGGAAGCGAATTTTATTTCTGCATCTAATAATAAGACGCACATTACCCTGGATGAAGCACAACTCCCTGCTCTTCCTCGCTTCCCAGAGACCATCAAGGCCTTAGGAAGTGCAGAGTAGTTTATTTACAAATGTTGGTCGCTATTATACATCCAAATTTATAGAAGGGTTCCCCTTTTTTTAAAAGACCAAGGCCAATTTTCTGTTCCAGTCCGAGCCTGTCTGTCTCCAACCCTGCCTCACACCTTGTCTCTCTGTCACTTTTCTCCACTGCTCTTCCTCACCCAGCATCTCTGCCAATATCCCACACACCTTTCCCAGGCTGAGTATTTCTTTCATTTTTCATGCATGTGGCATCTACTTCATGCCCTCCTCCCAAATATTAATTTATGAAAGAAGTCTCTATAGCTCCCTTTGTAAGGCTCAAGAGCAGCGATGATGTGTACTGGCCTGTATAACATTAGTCCGGTGGCCTTGTATGTGACACAGACTCAGCAACACTTTGCTCAGCAGCAGACGCTCAGGTGCTGCTTGTTGACAGATATTTCCATGATTCACTCAGTGACACATGCTGCAGGGCATCACTCAGTGCCAGACACTACAGAGCCATGCTCAGTTACAGACACAGCAGCGCTTCATCTAATAAAAACACTTCAGTGCTGTAACCAGTGATAGAAATGCTATAATCAACCCTCACCGGCCTTAAATTCATCACAAATTCTTTTACTCCCCCATCACACGGACTTGGTTCAATGTGTTGCGTCATGTTATACACCAATATAATTAATTTGCCTTCTGTTGTCTCTCAGCACAACCATACCTGTATTAAATGTCAATGTAAAGATTTACACAATAGCTACAGATACTAAACACTACAAAACATTATACATATAAATACATTCATATGCATGGATATTTATTTATTATTTACCCACACTCCATTTGAAGAGTGTCAGTAACTGGTATTTAAATATTCATTGTATTGCCATGTATGGCCGAGGATGTGCTATTATAGTGCTTGTATTAACTGGGTCTCTCCCCCATGGTCCTTAACAAGGTCCACCCCATATCATTATTTAATCAGTGATAGGTACTGGGCCCTTCATTTTGTGACAGGCTTAAAGTGCTGCACTTAGTGATAAAAAGCAGTCACTTAGAACACACACTGCAGCGCTTCACTTAGTGACAGATACTAAACTGCTTCTAACAGTTTCAGGCAGACTAACTTTCCATCATGTCTATTTTATTTATTTATTTGAGTTGTTTTATAGCGCAGACATTATCCAAAGGTGCCAGAACGTTTTACAGTAGAAATATGTGGTTACATGAATACTTTCGGAGGATTAAAAAATTACCAATGTTACCAAATATAGTTGCATAAAATCTACAATTACAAAATTACTTAAGAAGGCAAGTTATACAATAGCTATGCAACTACGTTTGTACAGCAGTGAGACAGTAGGAATATACGACACCAAAACATTTGGTAGCACTGATGAAGTGGAGGGAGTGCAGTTCTGTGCATGGAGTGTAGCATGTTCTCAATGATAGGGGAATAGGCTGAATGACTATGTTAAAGTATCATTGAAGGAGGAGGGCTTTTTATTCCGATTTGAAGGTCACCATTGAGGTAGTAGTGTGAAGGTTTGGAGTGATGTGGTATTTCCATTGATGAAGCGTGTTGCCGAGTGTAGAGTTGATTTCAGCGGGGTGAGATGGGCTTTGGGAAGATCAATTTGGAGGAAGTTCTAATAGTGAACTTGGGAGATCACCAGTGTATGAGTGAGAGATTTCAGATAGTGCTTTGGAATGCAGTTGCAGATTCCCCAGAAAAGATGCAGTTGGTATTTCTGGCCATTGCGCTGATTTGTAACTGCAAGTTTACCTTCTTGTCCAGGATGACTCCTAGGGATTTGGCACTTTACACTATGTTTGGGATATTGAGTGTACCCATCTAATATTGTAAAGGAGGAGATAATTTAGAAGGAACATTTTGTTTTTGGAAGGGTCCAGGTTTAAGTGATGAGAAGTCATCCAGTTTTGAACAGAGTTTAGGGTGATGGCGAGATGTGAGATTTCGTTTGGTGAGGAGACCTTTAGATACAGTTGTGTGTTCTCTGCATATAGATGATAGAATATCCCTGCTTTCTTAAGGAGGACTCTTACCGGCTTGATGTACAGGTTGAAAAGGGTAAGGGCAAGTATAGATCCTTAGGGGACACCCAGCTGAACCGCCATCCGGCATTGATATTTTTATCTTGTGTGATCTGCCCATGAGGAATGATTCAAACTATTTAAGGACAATGCTACCAATCCTCATTCTCGATCTTTGAGCATGTCTAGGAGTGTGATGTTTGACTGTGTCAAAGGCTGAGGATAGATCGAGAAGAATCCAGGAGACAGGGGTTTCCTGAGTCTAGGATACGATGTACCTCATCGACCACCTGTACTAAAACTGTTTCTGTGCTGGAGCCTTCATTGAAACCGGTTTGGTCTTTGTCTAGGAGGTTATCTTTGATGTGTTTAGTGAGCTACTCTGTTATGCATCTTTCAATGACTTATGCGAGGTAAGGTAGGTTGGAGATCAGGCAATAGTTATTGAGGTCGTTACTATCTGCAGGTGTTTTTTTGAGGAGGGGGTGATTTGTCCGGTTTTCAAGAATTAAGCAAATGTTTCTTGGCTGAGAGAGAGATTCACTAATTTGGTCCAGTAAGGGAGCATGTGATTATAAAGTTCTTTTGAAATGTTACCCAAGATAGTTTCCACAAAGTGGTTTGAGGGATTGGTTTTCACGATAATTTTGATTAAGTCTTCCTCCATAATGGTGTTAAATATTTACCAGGTGTCTTTGGATTTGCACCTCAGGGGAGGGTGGATGTCTTGGCGCAGAAGCAATTTTACTTTGGATTTGAACAAATGTAGAAATTCTTCTGCTTCCTTTGGTGGGTTTTTAAAATTAGTGGATATGGATGTGGGGGAGGGGTTGTTGCCAGTTTCGACCAGATCATAAAGTTCCTTCAGTCAGTTCTTGGCTGACTTTAAAGGGATCAAAAGTGATTGGATTTCTTGCAGAAGATATGTCTTTTGGATAGTGACCTTTGTTTTTCAGAGACATTTGAGGTTAGTTGTGGAGGGTGACTGTCACTATCTCGTCTCTAGATTTCTTAAGGATTTATGTTCCTGTTGTAAGGCCTTGTTGAGCAATGGGGCTGATGGTTTAGAGCATTTCTTTTTGCTTTGGAGTTGAGCAACATTATCTGGCAGGTCAGACAGAATTCAAGGCTGTAGGAGGTCAACTCAAATCAGGTGTTCGACTCAGTGACAGTTACAGAAACCTTGACCAATGCCGCCTCCGGACCCAATGTCGCCAATGCCATCCCAAATCCAGAGGAAGGACCGCCCCAACCACCCAGGAGGAGGGCTCACCATTGCACACAAGAAATCCATTCGCCTCTCCACCTCGAGCGACTTCTTCCCCGCTGCCGAACACCTTCACTTCCTGGTCCAGACCAGCCTTAGAACCACACTCCGCGGCACCCTCACCAATAGACCCCTGACAACCGCACTCCATTAACCACCACCTTCACCGACCTCATAGCACCCCACGCCATCGCCTCCGTGGTCTACATACTCATCAGAGACCTGAACTTCCACCTCAACAACCCCAGCGACCCAACTCCACCACCCTCTTAGACAACCTCGACGACATCGGACTGAAACAGCTTGTCACCATGCCTTCCCACAAGACAAGACACACCCTCAACCCCATCTTTGCCGGAGGAAACAACATCTGCTCCAGCCACACCACGCAACCCCTATGGATGGACCACCACTGCGTACACTCCCTCATCAACAAACCCAGGCCGCCAAAACCTGCCCGCGCCTCCACAAGAAACTGACGCTAAGTCACGGAGGATCACCTCAACTCCACCCTCAACCACGACACCACTACTACTGATGCCAACCTCACAGCCAGAGAACTACACAAAAGGCTCTCCAACTGCGCAGACAAGTATGCATCCTTACTCAACCCCAACAGCTAGCACCCCAGGAAGGCCACCTGGTTCAGCACTGAACTCCAAGAGGCCAGACACACCTGCAGACATCTCAAAAAGAAATGAAGAAACAGCAAAACATTTCAGGACCACACCACCTACAAGAACACCATGACAGAATACCACCAATGCATCAGATTCACTAAAAGGCCATTCCTCCACAACAAATTTCTCGCCAACTCCAGCAACTCAAAGGAACTCTTCAGCGTCATCCAGGAATTCACCAAGCCCCCCACCGATGTGGTAAATAAATAAATAATACCTCTATTTTTGACTAGATATACAATAACAGATAGCTCAATAAATAAGAGTCAATATTCGAGGTAGCTAGAGTTTGCAGGTTTAATACAGCATAAAGGACAGGAACAGGACAACCTGCACGGGAATAGGATGGCAGCTGCCGGGGGCAGGATCGGGACAACAGCAGCTCGCTTTTAATAACAGTGCACAAGCATATATATACTTAAACAAAATACATGATGTTCAATACAATAGGCGTAGCAGTGGGCAGGGCCTGTAGCAGTCGCGAAAGATAAGGCAGAAAGTAGGTGTAACAAGAGGCGTGAACAGGGCGTATACATAGACATGTGATGTAAACGTAACAGAATATGTCATAAATGGGGCGGAAACATGGAGGGGGCTACCTAAGGAGCCGGGACCTCTAACCTAGTGGTGCGCGCAAACTGGCAATGACGTGTTACTAGGGAGAAGCTGGGGGCTATGACTTCTGCGCTAGAAGAAGAGACTGAAGTCTGGAGAGTCAGAGCAACATGTACCTAAACACTATCTAGTATCTGATGTTTAGAGAACATATTGATAGAATCCAAAAGTTATCAGGGTAAAGGCTAACAGATTCTAAGACTGGTGCATGCATTATTCTACATGTAGTGCGTGTTGAGGAATATTAAATGACCATTAATACAGTATTTCTCTTACATGGAGACGTAAAGGCTAGACCATGACGGAAACTATTGATGCGATTCAGTAGCTTAGGAATGCAGAGAAGGAGAGCTGGACTGATAACTAGAATCATAACATACTCTTGGCAGACCAGCAGGCAGAGCCAGGCCGAGCCGGGCACTGTGAGGCAGGAAGTAAGTGAAGGGTCAGGGATACAGGTGGGGGCTGTATCGCTCCTCGGAGAGGGTTCAGGAGACAGGAGCTGAATCTGAGTCCGGGCCCTTTTGAGGCCTAGAAACGGGGATTTTACAATGAAATAACGTGCACACTGTGAAACGTGGCAACGTAACTTTACATAGGCCTAATACTCGTAGCTTTCACGAGAACTGGAAACTGGCATACTAGAGTTGGACACAACTGTAATTGCGTCTTTAATCGATCAGAGGGGATATATGCATATCGATCATGCACATATAACATAGGATGGGGAACACGTAGGGACACAGAACATGGCAAAATTTACTTTTCCACATTCCCTCCTTGTCACTACGTTTCCATCAGGAAACATTAATATTCATGATACCATCTATCATTTCATACAGTATCATTTGCTCGTCTCGAATTTTCTTGGAACGGGATCTAGGACGGGACTTGGGACTAGGAATACAAGAGGTAGCACAAATGCCGCAAATCGCAGGGCCACATTGTAAACAGAGGCAGCAACTGAATATGATCGCTACTGCAATACCTAGAAATGACAATACTTTCCATCCCCAGGCAGAAATTATACTCCAGAACCAACCGGACCATGTTCAGGTGCCTGGATTCTGGTGTAACTGATGGGCAATTTTATGAAGTCTGGTTATAGCTGAATAAACAGACGGCGCGTTATTAGGAATGAAAATGCAGCAACTAGATCCGATGACTCTACATGCTCCTCCTCTATCGGCCAGTATGACGTCAAGAACGAGACGATTTTGGAGCACGACAAATCTCATAGCAGATTGTTCTTCGGTTAAGTTACCTAGGGCAGAGGCAGTCTCATTCACTACTGCTTCAAGGGTTCTGGTTAATCTACGTATTAACTTACTATTCTGGATAGGTCCTATAAAGAAGAAGAAACCTTTATTGAAATCTGTATACTGTTCTAGAGCAGTTTCAGTTTGATCGACAATTGGGGACTCGATCTCCCTTCTATGTCTAATGTGTACTAGATGTGTGTTTCTATGATAATCAGACGGGGCTAGGAAAACTGGTGGCAGTAGGAAGGCAATGTAACAGGTTCCATCCCAATCGAGGGGCAGACGAACATATGCGGTCTGACCACAAACAAAATAAGAATGACGTGAAGCTTTGAAAATAGATTTCCCACTGTCACTATACTCGACAATAGTAGTACAATCACTGTGTCCTATATGGACGGAACCATTATTTCTGACACATAATTCGCCTTTGACTGGTAGTACTGAAATAGCAGGTAAGTCTGGAGTAGGATCAGACTGAACATTCAGAACCATGAAATTCGAAGAATAATTACCCAAATTATAAACTTCATTTTCTAGATCTAACCCTGTTCTGTGGGGAAGACCTTGCTTGTCTGGAAAACATGTACTATTCAGAAGGGACATATCATTTGAAGATGACGTTAACATGGACCAGGCTCCACATGAACCATTATGTGAAAACGGATAAGGAAACAGTGGCAGAACTCCCTTCGGTGTCTGGAAAGGGGGGAGTCGACCACACACCCAACAATTAGTGGCATTGCTGGTCTGGTGTGAATAATGTAACATACGGATAAATGTATTGTTGCGCATAGCAAGACGATAAGATAGTTCATGAGGAGGCAGATCACTAAACGTGTGCTTTACTGTAGCATTAGAAAACTTATTTACATGAGAAATTGGAAAACATAAATGAAATGCATAACTCGTGCAGGTAACCATCAAGCTTAAAAACAATATAAAACTTAGAAAAACGATACATCGGATTGAGTTTTGACTAACTCTCTCACTATGGGGGTCTATTTCATACATGTCAGATACCTGTCTAACCGTTTCACCCAGGGGGACTTAGACAATTAAACTGGCTGACTTATTTTACTAGACCGGAGCTTACTTTTATACTCCTGCTGCGGAGTTTTCTCTAACAGGGGGGGCTTTGAATCAAAGCCATTAGCGGGACAGTCCTTGATAATAGGCAAATGCTCAGGCTTGGAAGTGTCTATAGAAAAGTCGTTGAGCTGTTTAGGTCTTAGTCCGTGAAATGTCTTAACATGCGACAGATGCACCCAGCCTTTTCTCCCTTCCAACTTCACGGCCGTGCGGGTGGTCAAAAGGACTAACTTCGGCTCCTTCCAGCGAGGCTCCAGTGGACTTGAACGATCAAAATTTCGGATTAAGACCAGGGAGCCAGGAAGGACCTCGTGTGGCTTGACTTCAGTATTGTCGGGAAATGCAGCAGCAACCTGTGAACGACAAGAGTGTAGGGCAGACATCAAGGAAGCTAGGTAATCTGTCAGCATATTACTGGAAACATCTGTAATACTTCGGGGTCTGGGTGTACCCCACATATTCGGGGGGCAGCCGAATACGACCTCATAAGGGGACAGACCTGATCTGGAGTGTGCGACCATGCGCATATAGAACAGAGCGACTGGCAGAGCTACTAACCAGTCTACACCTTTTTCTTGACAGACTTTGGCAATACGGATTTTCAAGGTTTGATTATGTCTCTCTACGAGACCGGCTGCTTCTGGATGGCGTACACAATGGAACTTCCACTGGTACCCTAACAAAAGGGAAACGTGCTTCATTAGTTCAGATGAGAATGGCTGGCCGTTATCAGAATACACGACCCTAGGGAGTCCATAGCGGGGGAAGAATTCACGAACCAACTGCTTGGCAGTGGTCGCGGCTGTGTAATCTGGGACTGGATATGCTTCTGTCCACCTGGACAAAGCGCATACAACTACAAGGACATACTTGAAACCTCGACATCGCTCCATCTGAATATAATCCATCTGGAGGACTTCAAAAGGGTGGTCAGGGGGCTGGAATCCACCTTGTTCCACCGGGACACTTTTACCTGGATTGAACTGGCAACATATCATACAAGTGCAGACTTTCTGCTTGGCTGCAGCTCGTAAATGCTTGTTGAACCAAATGTTCTGGATACTGTCTAACATGGCTTTTTCTCCTAAATGTGCAGGACTATGTGCGGTATTGATAATGACTTGAACCATAGAGTCGGGGAGAAACCATGTGGCTTTTCCCTTCGTCACCCATCCCTGATCTGTCTGGACCCCTCCTTGTTCGGACCATTTCTTGATTTCTTCGGGAGTAGCAAGTAACTGGATATCTATGATATCTTGAGTAGGGTGCTTAACTGTCATACAAGTAGTCTGTTCTAGAGTGGATGTCGGTGTCTTGTTAACTGGTATGTCTGGTGTCTGTGCTGTAAGCTTGGCTGTTCGATCTGCTAGATCATTACCTTGGGAAATAATGTCAGTAACTTTAGTATGTGCTTTGCATTTCATGATAGCGATAGATGTCGGTAAATGTATTGCATCTAACAGAGCTTGAATAAGGAAACCATGCTGAATCTTGGTTCCATGAGAAGTCATGAAACCTCTCTCTTGCCAGAGCACTCCAAAGTCGTGTACGACTCCGAATGCGTAGCGTGAATCTGTGTAAATATTAACTTTCAGGTTCTTGGCGTGTATGCAGGCTTGAGTCAGAGCGACTAGCTCTGCTGCTTGAGCAGACAGGGTGTCAATACGGTGTGTTTCAATAACTTCAGTGTCAGTAGTCACTGCATACGCGGCTACTAGTTCTCCTGTACTTGTTCTCATACATGAACCATCCACATAAAGTGTCAGGTCGGGATCTGGTAATGGAATATCTGTCAGATCTTGCCTTGGCTTTGTCATAGTGTTAACAACTTCCACACAGTCATGTGTGGCAGGATTTGAAGTAACTGACGGTAACAGTGTAGCAGGATTTAGAACGTTGCAGCGTCTGATT
The DNA here is from genome assembly GCF_964261635.1 of Lissotriton helveticus. NCBI lineage: Eukaryota > Metazoa > Chordata > Amphibia > Caudata > Salamandridae > Lissotriton > Lissotriton helveticus. Next base: position 1,693,917,847 of record NC_136068.1, on the reverse strand, counting down.
TCTATGTGTGGCTGGAACAGTGTCAGTTCATAACCTGTCAAACGTGCAATTGTCAAGTGCTGAGTCTGTGTTCGGTTTAAAAGAACTTCCACGGAGTGTGGAACTTGTACTGTCAAGGAGTGTCCTAATACTATGGAATCACTTTGTCTGATAGCTAGTGCTGTGGCTGCAACTGACTTGAGGCACGCAGGCAGAGCCTGGGCTACTGGATCTAGTGTGCTCGAAAAATAAGCACAGGGCTTGTATTGTCCGGCTTGATCTTGTGTGAGAACAGATAATGCTGTACCATCACGTTCTGTGACAAAAAGTGTAAAAGGCTTACTGTAGTTCGGTGTAGCTAGAACAGGTGCTTGGCATAAAGCTTTCTTTAACTCATTAAAACTAAGTGTATGTTCAGATGTCCAAGGGAGGACAGTTGATACGGCTGCCTCCTGTGTCGTTAACTGTATCAGTGGCTTGGCTAGAAATGCATACTGAGGAATCCATTGTCTGCAATAAGAAGTGAGGCCGATAAAAGCTCGTACCTTCTTCTGCGTCTTGGGCTGAGGAAGACTCGCTATTAACTGGATACGGTCAGGTGTCAACTGCCTACCCCACTTGGACAGTAAGTGGCCTAAGTAGATCACTTGCTGGACACAGAATTGAAGCTTTGAAGGGGACACCTTGTGCCCCATCTCGGCTAGGAAATACAGAACTGTAAGTGACGCTCGCTCGCAGTCACGTTCAGAACGGGCTGTGATCAGTAGATCATCGACATATTGGAGCAGGGCAGTGTCAGTTGGCATGTGAATGTTGTCTAGTTGTCTCTTAAGTGCTTGACTGTAAATACTAGGACTTTCTGTGAAACCTTGAGGAGCTCGTGTAAATTTATAGCTCCTTCCATTTAAACAAAAACCGAAAAGGTACTGGCTGTCTGGATGAATTGGAACACTGAAAAATGCATTCTTGAGGTCGATTACTGTAAAAAATATTGCCTCAGGATCAATAGCTGTCAACAGAGATGAGATATCTGGAACAACTGGGTACTGGGGAATGATACATTTATTGAGTTCTCGAAGGTCAATCACTAATCGATATACTGGGGGTGCATTTGGATCAGTACGTTTCATGACTGGAATGATAGGAGAATTACATACATTGGAGTCAGTTTCTACAACTACTCCTTGAGCCATGAGCTCATCAATAATTTTGGATAAGGCTGCTACAGCCTCAGGTGGCAATCTGTACTGTCTGATTCGTGGCAGGACTACACCTTGCTTGAGAGTCACACGATGGGGTGTGATTTGCATGAAACCAACATCAGTGGGACCTTGCGCCCATAGATGCTGCGGAACATTAGACAATCTCGGATCAAAATCTCGTAAAACATAGTGACCCTTGAAGTCACGTAAAAACAAACATATTCCCTCTGGGGAACAACAAATAACTGCACCTAATTCTTTCAGTGTCTTAATGCCTAACAAATTTTCTGGACATGATTTCGTAAGTAATAGATCAGTAGTTCGGGACAATGGACCAACTTCTAGAGTAACTGGCTTTAATATCTCGTTTACAATAGGCTTTCCTGAAAATCCAAGGGAAACATTTCTAGAGCCTGAGAGCGGAGCCCCTGGAACCTCGTCATGACTAATAGTCGTCCTACTTGCCCCTGTATCAATCAGAAACTTTCTGTCTTTCCCTAATACTTGACTGTGAACATATGGACCTTCTTGATCTACAGGAATCTCGATGAGAGGCAAGCCTACCTCCCTCTCTAGGCTGTTTCATGAATACGCTTGATACTCTGGATACTCTGTCTGTGCATACTGGTACATCTGCTGTGTAACATGCTGTGTTGCAGCGATAGGCTGCGGTGCTGGAACTGTCTGTTGTGCATTCTGTGACTGAGAAGTCTGTGAAACTTGTTCTTGTCTAGACGGACGTGGTCTTTCTTTAGTTTTACCAGTGGCTATATTATGTTTCAGAACTGCACACTCGTTTATAAAATGACCTGGCTGTTTACAATAATTGCATGTCCCTTTAACGGGAGCTGCAGGATGACTGGCTTGATTCGGACCCCTCTTCTGACTGTCTTGGGGAACAGATTGTGCAACTAGTACTTTCATCTTCGTGTCTTTCATACGTCTTCTCTCGTGTTCTTGCTCTTCTCTGATTCTATTCTGGTGATACTGGAGCATCTGTAACATCTGGGACGGGGTACTAGCTTGCCATGTACTTTCGACTTTCAAAACTCGATTTTTAACTTGTGGACTTGAATTCTCGACTAGTTTAGTAACAAAAAGATGAGGGTATGACTCGCTACTCGTCTTTAAACCACTGTTTATTATAAAACATTTCTCAAATCTAGAATAAAAATCACTAGTGTCTTCGTCTTGTTTCTGTTTACAGGCTGAGATCGCATCCCAGTCTTCCTTTTTAGTGGCTAATAATCTAGGTAAAACTTGTATTAATAGTTCTGGTAATTCTTTACATTTGTCTCCAAGACCGGTACCTGGTACTCGTATCTTATCTTCAGCTTCTAGAGCTGTCCAATCGATCTTTTTCTCTCCCACCTCCCAATCTTTTTCCTTGAGTTTTTCGTATATGCCCGCAGGCAACAGGACTTTTAACATTTTAATAATATCTGGATACGTGTATTCTCCCATACGGAGCATGTCTTTTAATTCTCGGTGGAACCCTGCTGGATCTTTGTCGTGACAGGGAATTAATTTCTTCATCTCTAAGAGTTCCATCTTTGTAACTGGGGTGTAAACAAATACTCGTTGCATTTCACCATCTGGTGTCCTAACTGGGTGTACTTCTCGTAGTGGATGCTGTCTATCTATATAAAACGGTTTATTTTCTGGAGGTGAGACATGAACAAAATGCGGGTTCAGAAACGTTCTATATTTGTGGCGCTGTTCTAGAATGACACTAATTAAATCGGTACCTAAACCTTTCCATCTATACTGGAGTAACTCGTTCAGGACATCATGTAACGGGCCTGGATCAGAATGTTGACCCTCATACAGTGTAATGAGGTGTTGGATCATAGACATACCCACCAGTCGCTGCTCGGCTGGGGGCAGTTTCAGAAACATTTGTGCCACTATTTCGTCTGGAAAAGTGGTAGAATCAGTAATCCATCGGACTGCTGATCGGGCTAGTTCTTGTTCATGCATAGTACTTAATTCACTATAACCGATTCGTGATTTCAGAATGTGATCGGTAGCTTGAAATACTTGTTCTAGAGAGCCTTGTTCCGGTGCTGGAAGATGAAACACTTTCTTGTGTTCTAGGCGTGACTGTCGGTCTGGAAATCTAGATTTCCCTACATACGCTATTCTGGCGGTATTCTCGTCCTCTACCTCTTCAGTAGAAGAGTCATTTTCTTTCTCGCTTCCTAGAGCTTCTTTGCGTTGTTCGTGTAACCTTATTATTTCTTTACGAATTTTCTTGTACATATTCTCTATACTATTGAGTGTCTTGTGCTTACCCTCTGCTATATTATCACTCCACCTTGTCAGAACTTTCATTTCGGTCGGATCTTTAGTCGGGGAATCTTGTTCCCGTATTAAGCAATTGATCAGAAACTTTAATAGCATAAACTGGATCTCGGATTTCCTGAGAGACATGACTTCAGCAATACTTTCTGGATCTTGTCCTGCACGAATGAAACGATACATTCTGTCTAGATCTTCTTTCATATTTGGTAGGGTGACCAAATACTCGGACACCTGTCTTATACGTACGGAATATAGAACCATACTATCCTCGCCTGGGACTGGATCATAACAGCATTCAGTAAGAACTCGTCTGATTTCTGCAATGGACTGATATTTAGGCGTACGTTGTAACGCACGTTCATGTAACTCGACTGCTCCTAGACGTCTATTTGGCGGCGGGGTACCAGGAGGACCTCCTCCCGCGGCCCCTAAGCTGGAATCGTCGACTGATACTCTTCGTGCTGGCAGAGTGACTGATGTGGCGGGAATCTGTACTACGGGCTGGACCGGGGGTACCGTAACAGGTACTGCAACAGGTGCCCCGGTGGCTGGAGGACCATGAATTACATTATTTACAGGAGCTGGTGGAACAGGATTTGCATATTCTGGGACTGTGTCGTCCAAATAGGACGAGAGAAAAATATCAGCTGCGGTCGGTTTGTGACGTAGCTTGGTCGGAACTAAAGGTGGCGGAAAATTACTGGATGCTTCCGGGGTTGCTTTTGGCAAGCCCTCGGCAAGAAGAGGATACATACCCTTAATAAGGGCATTTCCCTGTCTGTCTGACTGTTCGATTTTAACTCGTTCACCTATTTCGATTAGTTCCCTTTCTTGGGCTCTTTCTAAGGATTCTCTACTTAATTCTGACTTTCTGATTTCTTTTTCGGTTCTTTTATGAGATTCTTTGCGCCATAACTCGATGGCATCTTTCTGTGACTGTCTGGCTTTCTTTTTCCATAATGCTTCTTCTACTCGCATGATGCACTCGGCATCCCATGTACCCGATACGGGCCATCTATACTTTTCCTCTAACTGTTTGGTGTACTCCACCCATAAATCTAGGTATAATATGGCACTTATGCCATGCTTTTGATACATAAAATGACCTGGACTGTCCCTAGGCAGGACAGGAACTGCTTCTTCTAACAGACCTTTTCTAGTTCTTAACTGACGTAATTTTGAAAACAGAGGCATGACTGAACTGTAGTCTAGACACAATACGATACACAATGAACACGAGAATTACTGAAGATACACCACTTTCATACCACGACATTGAAATACATGAATGACATTTAAAATAACAGTTCGGACAGAATACTACCTGGAATACTGAAAACAGAATACATGAATTTCTCGAGAAGAGAACGGACTAGAACAGAAACTAGATGCACTGCTAAAACAGTACGAAACTTACCGGTCTCATAAAGAGACACGTCAGGACCCGCACCCACCTAAGTGGACACTTCGTGTTGGATCTGTGTACCCCAAACCCACGGACCAGAGACAATGCAATTGACCCTGTCTAGATACTACCCCAGCAACGGTACTCACCGGGCAGCAAGAACGGAAGGCCTCGGACTGGACTGGACTGCTACGACGCCGGACGGACGAACTTCGGACTTCTGTTACGGGTGGGCCTCCGGATACCTCGGACCTTGGACTCTCGGCTTGGGCTCTGGTCGGGACTCGCCGCGTTCCTCCACCGCCTCGTCTGGATGCTGGACCGCAACCTCCGTCTCCTCCGTGGGCCTGAGGGATACTTGAAGCAGAAATATCTGCACGTGCACGGTATGGTTCCGTCACGGCTGCAGAGGATCAGGGGGCTTGCGTGGCTTCTCCGGCGCGTGGGGAAAGGGCAAGTCCCTGTTCGGGCGCCATTATGTGGTAAATAAATAAATAATACCTCTATTTTTGACTAGATATACAATAACAGATAGCTCAATAAATAAGAGTCAAGATTCGAGGTAGCTAGAGTTTGCAGGTTTAATACAGCATAAAGGACAGGAACAGGACAACCTGCACGGGAATAGGATGGCAGCTGCCGGGGGCAGGATCGGGACAACAGCAGCTCTCTTTTAATAACAGTGCACAAGCATATATATACTTAAACAAAATACATGATGTTCAATACAATAGGCGTAGCAGTGGGCAGGGCCTGTAGCAGTCGCGAAAGATAAGGCAGAAAGTAGGTGTAACAAGAGGCGTGAACAGGGCGTATACATAGACATGTGATGTAAACGTAACAGAATATGTCATAAATGGGGCGGAAACATGGAGGGGGCTACCTAAGGAGCCGGGACCTCTAACCTAGTGGTGCGCGCAAACTGGCAATGACGTGTTACTAGGGAGAAGCTGGGGGCTATGACTTCTGCGCTAGAAGAAGAGACTGAAGTCTGGAGAGTCAGAGCGACATGTACCTAAACACTATCTAGTATCTGATGTTTAGAGAACATATTGATAGAATCCAAAAGTTATCAGGGTAAAGGCTAACAGATTCTAAGACTGGTGCATGCATTATTCTACATGTAGTGCGTGTTGAGGAATATTAAATGACCATTAATACAGTATTTCTCTTACATGGAGACGTAAAGGCTAGACCATGACGGAAACTATTGATGCGATTCAGTAGCTTAGGAATGCAGAGAAGGAGAGCTGGACTGATAACTAGAATCATAACATACTCTTGGCAGACCAGCAGGCAGAGCCAGGCCGAGCCGGGCACTGTGAGGCAGGAAGTAAGTGAAGGGTCAGGGATACAGGTGGGGGCTGTATCGCTCCTCGGAGAGGGTTCAGGAGACAGGAGCTGAATCTGAGTCCGGGCCCTTTTGAGGCCTAGAAACGGGGATTTTACAATGAAATAACGTGCACACTGTGAAACGTGGCAACGTAACTTTACATAGGCCTAATACTCGCAGCTTTCACGAGAACTGGAAACTGGCATACTAGAGTTGGACACAACTGTAATTGCGTCTTTAATCGATCAGAGGGGATATATGCATATCGATCATGCACATATAACATAGGATGGGGAACACGTAGGGACACAGAACATGGCAAAATTTACTTTTCCACACCGAAACCACGGACAGCATCTATTCCCAGAACCTCTGCGACAAGCTCGGATCTTACTTTCATCTGAAAATCAAGAGCCTCCACGACAACTTCAATGATCAGACACCAGACTCCACAACCACTCCCGCTGCCGACAACACCAGCCAGCCCACCATCTCCTCCTGGACTCTGGTCACAACTGAAGAAACAGCCTTGACCATGAAAAGCATCCACTCGGGGCCCCCACAGACCCCTGCTCACCGCATATCTACCTCACATCTCTGTCGCACCAGAACTGCATCACACCGTCAACGACACCTTCAAGACCAGCACTTACCCCTAGGACTGGAAATGCGCAGAAGTCAGACCCCTGCTCAAGAAACCCTCAGCCTATCCCACTGACCTCAAAATCTACCTTTCTATCTCTCTCCTCCCCTTCATAGCAAAAATCGCAGAGAAGACTGTCAATGCACAACTAACAAGGTTCATCGAAGACCACTCCATCCTCGAACCCTCCCAATTCGGATTCCGCAGCAACCACAGCACTGAGACCACCCTATTAGCCATAACAGACGACATCCGCACCCTCCTCGACCAAAAGCACACAACGGCCCTGGTCCTACTCGATCTCTCACCAGCTTTCAATACCGTCTCCCACTACACACTCGCTGCCAGATTCCACCACGCCAGCATACAAGGAACCGACCTCGACTTGATCCACTCATTCCTCACCGGCGAAACACAAAGAATCAGACTGCCACCCTTCCTCTCCAAACCCACAGAAATCAACTGCGGAGTACCCCAGGGATCTTCGCTCAGTCCAACCCTCTTCAACATCTACCTGGCCCCCATAGCCGCCATCGTCAGAGAGCACGGCCTCAGCATAGAGTCTTACGCCGATGACACCCAGCTCATCCTCTCCCTCACCAAGGACCCCAACACCACCAGACTCAACTTCCAGGAAGGAATGCAAGACGTTGCATCCTGGATGAGCAAAAGCTGCCTGAAGCTCATCTTGGAGAAGACAGTAGTCCTCATCCTCAGAACCTTCCGGTTAGCATGGAACAATACCTGGTGGCCCACCACCCTCGGCAGCCCCCTGACCTCCACGGACCACACCCGAAACCTTGGCATCATACTCGACTCATCCCTCCCCATGAGTAGACAGGTCAAGGTCATTACTTCCAGCTGCTCCAACACCCTCCGCATCCTCCAAAAGACCTTCAAATGGATATCCCTCAAGTCAAGGTAGACCGTCACCCACGCACTCTTAACCAGCAGACTGGACTACGGAAACGCCCTCTACACCGGGATCAATAAGTCTGTACTCCTCAAGTTCCAGACAATACAGAACACTGTATCCCGTCTCGTCCTCGGCATCCCCCAACACGAATACATCACCAAACACCTACGGAACCTGCACTGGCTCCTCATCGAAAAGAGAGTCACCTTCAAGATACCCACCCACACCCACAAATGCCTCCACAACACCGGACCCCAATACCTCAATAATAGAATCTCCTTCCATGTACCCAAAAGAAACCTCAGATCCTCCAACCCCACCCTTGCTGAAACACCGCACATCCGGAGAGCCAGAACAGGAGGAAGAGCCTTCTCCTACATCGCGGCCAAGACCTGGAACGAGCGTCTGATCAACATCAGACGTGCCCCCTCCCTAAACGTCTTCAGGAAGTCACTCAAGACCTGGGTGTTTGACTGAATGGAGCTTCTCACCCCCCCCCCCCCCCCGACCAGCTCCTTCAGACCCTCACGGGTGAGTAGTACGCTTACAATTCCCGGATTGATTGATTGATTGATTAATTGATTGATGAGTGACAAAGTCACAAAGAGAATAGACTACTGTGTTTAAATCAGTGACACACTCTGACAGACTTCTCCCAGTAATAAATGCAAATGACCTCAAACAGTGACTGACACAAAGAGATTTCCAGGGCAAATTTGCACCTCATAGAACGCATAACACTGGATCAAATTAAGCAATGTGTGTCAGGATTCATTCTCCTGTTCAGTGAAGGTTGTGTACTGAGGAAACACTGTTTATTCTTCCTCTAGTCAAGACCGTCTCCTTGGCCTCCTTCTCTCATGGAGGATGAGAAGTTGGAAACTACCAAAGTCTGTACTTATTTGGAGACTCCAATCTACTCCAGGTCAAAAGTAAACAAGACAACGTACTGCGAGGCTTGGGTTAGGGACCATTTAATTCCCAAGTGCCCATTGAGTAGGAGCACAACTACAAGGAGGAGGGCAGAGTTCTCTGGCATTAGTCTGAGCTTCAAGAATGCAGTAGGGAATCCTTCCTCTGCCCTAAGCTGTAGAAGGCTTCAGTTCAGAGACCCTTTGATGATGGATACTGTTACACCATTTTGCAAAGCAGCCAGAAGTCTGAATTATTAAGTTTTGCTTGGTGTACCAGGCTGTGGGACCTGCTGTTTGTAACACATGGCGCTGCCACCTCCCCAGTCCTGCCTTAAGAAATAAGGGGACCCAGCAGGTGTACTTTTCAGGTGTTCACGGCAGCATGTCTCACTCCCTGAAGGAACCGTGTTAGCAACCTATGTTGGAGAGGTCCATGGAAACTCACTAACCTCTTTGGCATTGCATAGGCTGAAGGCTCTTCCTACGTCCACACGTGGCCTCCAGTTTCGCCAGGTTCACTTGCACCACTACCTGGAAATCAAGGAGACTGCTGTCTGGCAGTAGGGCAAAGTTGGCAACAGACTACTTTTTAGCTGACGGATGGGGGCTCATCTACTACATGCCACTGCTCTGCCCAATCCCTCTCCCCCTCCCACATCTGTCAGTGCCTGCTAGGGCATAATATTTGACGTTCTTTAATTCATCCTATTTGCTCACCCCTTATGTCTCCCCGCTTGGCTTTTGTTGTTTCTGGGGAGGTGCCTTCCCCTTTCGGCTGAGGTGTGTGCATCAGAAATTGATGTTAAGATCATGTATATTAGTATTTTTGCAGTGGGTTTGGCCCTACTTAGCCTTGGCAATCAGCTTCTTCCTACCTAAAAACACTAGATTTAACAGATAAAAAGATGAAAGGACAATTCAAAGGCAAGTCGTTCTCCTTGTCCCTACCTACTCAATGATCTCTCTCCCAACCACAACCCTGGTCCCTTGAGCTATCATTACAAACACAGGCTCCATCCTGCTTGGAAGTATTGCTCTGCTTTTTGTTGTGGCAAACATCCAGGGCCATGCAGTGATTCGTGGCCACATCGTTTTGTTCTGTGATGATGCCACAGGGATCTTCACAACCTAAAGGTTAATTTCTCGTTACTGTTGAGCTGCTGGTACTCTCTCTCATACATATTTTTCTTGTCTCCTGATTGAGAAGTAATGAAAGGCAGCCAAATGAGGTATAGCTCTCCACCATCATCAGAGGATAGCTTGGGTTGCTTCATGACATGACTTTGAAAAACTGACCTGCTGGCAGCCCTAATTTGGCAATGCTGATTATGGTGGGAATTTCGGTTATAGGGAATCAAGAGATGCTCTGGATAGCAGGAGGAATTCACTCTTAATGAAGTCACATAAAGAGGAGCCATGGCTCCAGTTCCTTCACCAACATGGCATCCAAGTGTCTTTATGTGAAGAGCTGATTTACATTTTTTGGGCATTAATTTAACTTGATTATAGCAGTGGACAATTCTGTGCACCCTTTCAGCAGTGAAAGTATTTGTGATGTATCCGTCTCTTTCTTGGCCAGGGGTGTTTTCTCCATCAACGCCCTCTTGCCTGACTGAGCAGCAAATATAAATAACAAACAGCAGGTAGTGACCTTCACCCATAGGCAAAGCTGATCAGATCCTTTGGAGGAGAAGATGGGATAAGTGCCACTTTGTGGTGACTGAAATGCATGCTTTAGTGCACTCTTCTTATGGAACATTATGAAGTCGTCATGTACCTTGGGGGAGAGAATGACTGAGATCACCTGGGAGCCAGCCTGAAGCTGTCACATCTACCCTCATACTGTACCTCAATAAAGCTGGAGCTAATGACCAATCACCTACGAAGGACTGCCATTTCACCCTTCTGGATACATTGGATTTTCTTTGTTTATTACCAACTTTATGGTTTCGTGATAAGAAAACATCCACCATATCCAGTTAGTGCTGGTAGACTATAAAAGGTAGAAGAAAATCTTCACTGACAAGGCATCAAATCCGCTGCATCGCCATCCAACTAAACTTCCAATACGGGTGTCACAGTGGATCCAGCCCAAAATAGTTCCACCATTTCTCCCAGATCTTAGCATACTTCTTAGGGCACCTCCTGGCCTCGTATACCAGCTTTTCTTGACAAGTTTACTGTTATATCTTGAGTTTCCCTGCTGCTCAGCTTGTATACATGTCTTGTGGAATGTTGGGTGTTTGGAATGTGAGTAGCTTATGAATGTCAGTTGAGTGAGGGCTGAGCAGCAGGACAGCTGCTCCTGATGGGGTTTCCTTTATATCTTAACTAATTAACATAATAAAGTAAATTGATCAATCCAACCTGAAGTATCCATCATCCATTGAATACAACATTTTGGCGACATCTTTGGAGAGTCTACGCGTGCAAAATTGTAGAAAATGAAAAACAAAGGAATACTGATAAGAAACAAGCAGAGAAATCCAAGTCAGAAGTGAAAAGGAACATGATAAGTAAGGGAAGCTTAACCAAGATATCTCAAGGTAAAGGAATCTTATTATTAGTGTGTGTGATGCAGTCTGGCAAACTAACCCCATCAGTGACCAGTACATCGGTCGCCCTGAAAGCGAAATTTGCCAGATTCAACACCGTGTGTTAGTTATATTCGGGGGCAATAAATCGAGCCTCAGTGTAAAGCATTTACACTTTGACAGCTGTTGTGTCATTGTATGTGGATCGGGGGCAGTTAAATCGAGCCTCAGTGGAGAGCGTTGTTAATTACAGCTCTGCTGTTTATTTGTAATCGGGGGCAAAAAACGAACCTCAGAGGGTTGTGTGAGCATTTGGAGAGAGGAGGATTATTGACTGTCGCTTTGCCGTCTATATGCCTTTATTTAGTTTGAACTTCGGAGGCAGAGAATCGAGCCTCGTGAGGAAATGACACCGAGTTTAAAAAAAAAAATTGTTGTTCTAGTTAGAAGAAGGAGGATTTACTAGGAAAATACTCTGTGTGGAACGAAATAAAAAAAAAAACGAGTGACTTATAAGGTGTGTATGCCTGAGGAACAATAGTTTAAAAAAAAAAAACCAGTGAATTTGAAGGGAAATACAGTGGTTTAGACTTGCGCGAGAGATCCTACTTTGCTCCAACTGTCAACTGCCATGTTTTTCATCCTCGGAGAGATCCTTTCGCTGGGAAGTCGTCTGTTGTGATGACGCGTCAGAACTTTCGGGGCTCATAGTGGACAAGCTGCGTGCCCTAAGTCACACGCTTTCTCTGTTCTGTTCCCTTCGTTGCCTAGCTGCTGAAGTCTGCCTAGTTACCAGTTTTTGCCCGTGATTAGGTTTCAGCACGTTTTTGCACATGTCGTTAAGCACACAACAAATCTCCCCTGCCTGCGTCAGGGCAATGACGAACACACTTATGCTCCTGGACAGGTGAGAAACACAAGCTATTTAGCGACGTGTTTGTTGTTAGGGCAGTTGGAAAGGTAACAGTACTTAATTTAAAGTTAAAGAACCCGGAAGAAGAGCAAAGTAGACAGTACTTCAAATGAAAGTTGGTCTTTGAGCCCAGAAGGTGTTTTTAACAGTCTTAAGGTCAAAGTGATGGAAGCGGGTCAGTGAACCCAGTGGATGCTGTGACAGTACAAAGCTCCTGTTGTTGGAAAGTATTTGAAAGACCATGTTGGTGGAAAATGTCCCAAAACTTCCAATGCAACGGAGAGCACTAAAGTTGGAGTCGATGAGCTCACCTTGGGGACAAGACTATCAAGACTTGATCACTTCTGTTCTAAGATGACTAACATATTATTTATGAGAGGTTCATTGTTTGTGAAGTTTGGTTGTTGGTGTTGAAGTCTCCTAGAGCGAAAGTTTGTGACAATTATCCAGTAACTTTATCCACAACAGGTGTTTAGTGTGCATTGTGTTGTTTGGTTGTATGTGATGTAATCACCAAGAGCTGTTCAACAACAAATCTTGTACGTGAGGTGATGTCTAGATTCTAAGCCACTACATTTGTATGTTGGTAATGGCTATGTGGTATGTAGTCACATGGTTATTTGAGGACTATGCTGTATATAGTCACTCATTGGTTATTTTTTTTGGTGTTAGTGATTGTTTCACTGAGAGTTGTTCCACAACTGGTGTTGTGTATGAGTATGTCTAAATATTAGGCGACTCGTTAACTCATGTTGTAGTGGCTATGTAGTATGTGGTCACATGGTTATTTGAGGGCTATACTATATATAGTCACTCGTTGGTTATCGTATTTTAGTATTGGTGATTGTTTCACCAGGAGTTGTTCACAACGGGTGTTGTGTGTGGGTTGTGTTAGGTAGTTTACAACTCATTAGCTCATGTTTGTGGGGACTATGTGGTATATGGTCACCCTTTAGTTATGTTGTTCCCAAGTGGTGGCGTGTGTGAGTTGGCGTCAGGGTTGTTAGGCCACTCATTAGCTCGTGTAGGGAGTGGTTTTGCGGTATATGGTCACTCCTTGAGTATGTTGTTTATTTAACAAGAGTTGTTACATAACTAGCGTTGTGTGTGAGTGTGTCTAGATGTTAGGCGACTCATTAGCTCATGTTTGTGGGGGCTATGTGGTATATGGTCACCCCTTGGGTATGTTGATCCCAATTTGAGTTATGTGTGAGTTGGCGTCAGGTTGTTGAGCCACTTATTAGCTCGTGTACAAGTTGTTTGCTACATGTGTCCAGCTTGTTGTGTGCATGCGTAGTGCTGAGGTCTGCTTCATGTATGTGCGTGGTTTCCCGCGGTATGGATGTGTTATACGAGCGTTTGTTCTTAATCTATGGTATACGCATTGTTTCCTGATATTTGTTGCTTTAAGTTTGTTTCTGTGTGTCTTCCTTTTGTACTAGTCTGGCCAACTTGTACAAATAGTGGCATAAGGATGTAGGATGAAGATAGTTATTCATTTCAGGAAGTAATGTGAAATCCTTCTTAAACTGTAGAGTGCGAGATAAGTTAAAATATTTTATTGTGTTGTCCATTGTACTTTGGTGCATTGTTTTAATATCTTTGACTATGTGTACTTGAGTACATTTTATTGACAACTACTTTATTGCCTTTTGCAATTGTACCCATAACGAAGGGAGATATGTTATATCTTGAGTTTCCCTGCTGCTCAGCTTGTATACATGTCTTGTGGAATGTTGGGTGTTTGGAATGTGAGTAGCTTATGAATGTCAGTTGAGTGAGGGCTGAGCAGCAGGACAGCTGCTCCTGATGGGGTTTCCTTTATATCTTAACTAATTAACATAATAAAGTAACTTGATCAATCCAACCTGAAGTATCCATCATCCATTGAATACAACATTTACCAATTCCCCCCCGACGCCATTGCAACAATGAGGGCGGACTAGAATATCTCCATCTACAAGCTTTGTCTCTTTTTACCACCATGGTGGCCGCCGCCAACAAAGCTTGGTCAGCCCTCGTACCCCCCCACTCCCTCAAAGATGCCCAGGAGGAGAATGCACTGGAAATAAATGTGCTCTTTAGAATTTCTTCAACTCTGCCAACTAAAAAGTTTGGGAGTAAAAAGCTGCAGAGGTTTCAATGTCTCCTCTCCTTTTGTCCTTCGTGTCTCTTCTTTCCAGCTAGCCCTCTCTCTTTTCCCATCCGTGCCTTGAACCTCTGTCTCTTCTGCCCTCTCATCTTCTGTCTTCCGCTTCTCTTACAGCCAGCCTCCACCTCCTGACATCTCCTTTAGATTCTCCTCTCCATGCTTTCTCCGAAGGGATCCTCTCAACCTCCAGCTCTCTTTCTGCGCTACTCACCCTCGAGCCTTCTGATTCCTAATCTCTTTCTACCTTGTTACACCTTCTGCGTTCATACTTCTTTGCAGCTTTTCCCTGTTATACTGCACAACTTATCACCCCCTTCTCCTACCCTACATGGATCTCCAGTCCTTGAGTTAACTCAACAAGTGGACAAATGCCCTAGGACAGAACCATGTGACCACAATGAGACACTGAGGTAAGCAGCCATGATACAAGAGTATGGAGGTGCATTTCAAGGGGTAAGAAGAGACGTGAAGAAGGTTGTGGTCTTTGCAGTAGTGTTTCATCTGGGCTTGGTAGAGCCGTTATCCGGGCCTCCCTAAAATCAAATCAACTTTGCTGCAGATTGATTGGGGAGGAGCAGACAAAGAGACCATATCTCACTCACATTGGTAAGATTACAGTGGGTTTCATGACTTGTGAATAATTTACATGGACTGTCAGCACCAATCACCACTTAAAAAAGAAAAAAAGAACAATGAATGCCATTGGTCCAGTTTAGATCAGCCACAGAGACTCCCTGCGGGTTGTATATTTGGAAAACATAATAAAGACTCGTTCTTCTCAGTCCGTGGGCTTCTCGCATCTCCCTGGGTGGGTACCATGAGGTACCGGGCACTTATTCCCTCTTCCCAAGTAATCATTCATAATGGCACTGCTCTTGGCAGCAAAATGTGACATCTTGAGAGTGTCTGCATTGAAGGGATGCAGGTTTTAGTGAGGAGAAATTTTCTGCAGTACTTTGATGCTGGACAGGTCTTTTAAGCGACACACCTAATTGTCTTCACAGACGCGTCAGAGGTGTGCCCACCGACTGCCAAATTCTTGCGAGATTCCAGCTCTGCTTCCATAAGTAATTGCAACACTGGTTCTTCGAGCTAATGCTTTGTATTTACAAGAGTTGTTGGGTTTGCACATTGCACGCGTCATTCTTCCTTGTTTCTGTTTGCTAAGAGGATTTAGGTAGCAGGTACATGATTGATTGTGCTTATTTTGTAGCACTAAGGCGACACTAAAGGTATGTGAACATGCTGATATTTCTAGGATCCCATTTTAACAACTTCAAAAATATACGCAGGTTCTTTCTCTGTAGCAAACAGAGCACCTCTTTTGTCATGTTTGTATTTTTTCCAATGCACTGCATTTCTTCTGCTTTGATGAACCTGTAAAGTTGGGTTAGTATGCCAGAATATCAATAACAAAATGTCAAATATCTTCTGGCATAAATATCGTGCTCTAAATTTCTGTAACAAAAATGTCACTCCACTCAAAGGCAAGCAGTAAGTACCAGCTCAAGCAGATCTATTGTCCTCAGCTGAGAGCCACCTGAGCATTTTATTTTAATTTTAAATCCCCAGGAATGCTTAGTAGCAAGTTCTTTAAACCCCTTTCCTAAATGGAGTTAAAATAGTTTGAAAGCAGGTTATACAATCTGTGGTTGCTCAGCTGGTTGTGAGCAAATGTCACTAGATCCCACCCGGAAGCACTAGAGCCTTTGAGTGAACAGCAATGTTCTGGATAACAGAAACCTTCAGTTTCATGTCTGTATACTGCACTGTTGGCTGCACTTTCATTATTTTTGCCAATTAATCTTCCTGTATTTTCTTTTCACTAGTGGCCGCAGCCCAAGAGACCACTTGATGGACCAGCTCTTCTTTCACTGCCCAGACACAGTCCAAGATTCTACTGTATTTGGGGGACAGCCAGAGTGCCTCTGAATAGTAACAGGGAGGGTATGATGCACATACAGTGAGCGCAGCATATGCAGTACCTAACGTCTTGGATACATGAACAATGCTTGATGGGGACCATGCGAATAGCTCATTTGCACGGATAAAGGGTACTCCCTAAACGCCTGGGTGAGTCGCTGCAGCCATGCCCCTCACACGGTAAGCCGTTGGCTAGCTTTCCTCCTTTGCCCCAGTAGATGCCTTACTTTAAACTCCCAGGAGACATCCTCACTGCTTAGTCCTGTGGCCATCGCAAGTGCATGGGAGCCTACAGCCCTTGTAATATGGTGGACGAGCTGTCCACCATGTCATGACGGAGTATCCCATCTGCCAAACTCTAAATAAGGCCCCCAGTCTTTTGAACTCAGTCAGTGATAAAGCCTTGCATGTTAGCCTGGCCGGATGCCCTCTGTTCCGACTGAAGTATCATTTAACATTTGTTAGATGACCGCATCAATTTGATGGTAGATCTCCCTCGCGCTCCGTACTTGATGGCATATATACTAGTTCTGTGACCACTGCATCCAGCGGAGAATCTGCACTGTGACTGTGGAAGAAGTGCCTTTCAAGACCAGGACTTTCACTGGTCACTCAAGGATGAGGCTGAGCCTGGAAGTGGCCCTGCGGAAGCTTGAATCTGTGTGGCCCCTGTGACTGAGAACCGCTAACCCAAGGACTAGAACAGCTCAAGACCATGCTGTTTTGAGTCCCTTGTTTTAGCAGCTGGTGCAGTGTGCCCAACACATCATGTTTATTTGGTGCTCAATCCATCAGTTTAGCATAGTTCTTACGTAACAGCGGGCTGGACTGGTCATTCTTGCTCCTAGGCATTTTCCTGGTTGGCTGCAGGCCAGAGGGCTTCTTACAGAACAGGATGGCTGCCATAATCCAATCATGATAGTCCCACTCTGGCCAAGCCTTTCTGCAGAGAGGGCCTGGTATGAAAACTGTTCCAGGACTGATTTTGACACTGGGCACCTCTGCTTTGTGGAGATTGCAGAATTGCAGTCCATACAGCAATTTGTAAGACTACAATTCCCAAAGATCTTCAGGGGACTGAGCTCATGGGCAGAAGGAGGTTGATGTAGTAAGTTCTCCAAGGTGTCAGCATCCGAGCAGAGAGGGGTGCTTTTTGTAGGGTCCTAAAGAATTGTTGTAATGCTGGAGGGTGCATCACTGCTGCTGTTTGTTCGCCACCTGACTCTGCAAATGCAAAGATGACTTCCGTGCTGAAGGTCTTGCCTTCACATACATTTCACTTGAAGAAAACAAAGTACTTACCAGGCTATACTAAATATTTGTGTAATAATAATTATCCCTATTTTGTAAAGCGAACAATCACCCGTAAGGGTCTCAAGGCGCTGGGGGCCGTCGGGAAGATTAAGCTAGCTATTGCCCAGAGTCACATGGTGCTGGGCTAATCTGCCGCCGGTGCTGGGGATCGAACCGTGATCCCCAGATTCCGGAGTCAGTGGCCCTAGCCTCTTCCTATTTTCATCCTGTATTGTTAACGAAGTATATTTCTTCGCTTACAGGTTCCGATAACACCATATTGAAGGCTTTATATGAAAGCACTGCCAAAGCCAATATGTATGGTCTCAGCAAGCTGGAGCAGTGATTAATGTTTTAATGAACGAGTATGCCACAAAAATACTTGCATTAAAAATGTTCAGTAAAAAACAAATCACTATTTAAAACCGGTGCACTTCCGAGAATAGTGATAAGTCGTTATCAAAGTAAATAATTGCCAACTTACCCGGCACTAAAGTAAACTTCCTTTTAGGTAGATGTTCATATGTGATTAGGCAAAATACTGTCACTCACAGTGTAAGTGAGCCAAAGGCTGAAGTGGGATGCCCATTTTCCCATGCTCAGTGCTGTGATGGGCGGTAGAATGAGTGATGAGTAGACCAGTAGTTGAAAAGAGCTGACCAAAAGCCCTCTATTTACGCCACTTACGGCAGAGGCCACGCCCCTTTCTAGACCACGCCTACTGGCCACGCCCCAGCCTATATCATGTGCCTCGGACGGAAGCGCAGCGGACGAGCGCAGCGGGAGCGCCGTTTGCGCGCCGAAGGCGCGCCTAAGGGAAGCCCGTCCGCGCCAGACCGAGCCCGAGGCCCAGGACCCTTGTCCCTGCCACCTCTTTGCCTATCAGGTATACCAGGGAAAGCCTCCTCAGTCTTAGGGACGCTCCTCCAGTTCCCTGTCACAACAGCTTCGCTGTAACAAGCGGACCCTCATGGTGTCCAAACTGCCCATTCAGACTAACGCCTCGCCTCCCCCCGAAACCTCGTTCAATCGAGATGGCGCTGCTTAATTGCAGATCCCTCCCGAAACATCAAACTGAAATCAACTCCCTCCTACAAGACTCAGTGATTGAGATTCTTTTTTTAACAGAAACTTGGATCAGCCCCAACTCAGACCCGGACATAATTCAAACCCTCCCTCCGGGCTATCTTATAAAACATCTGGACAGACCCTCTGGGACGGGAGGTGGTATAGCCATCATTTATAGAGATCACCTGGTCTGTCATCTTAAGGACAGCCCTGTTCAGGATTGTGAAAACGTCCTGTTCTCCATTCACTTACCCCCATCCACAACTCTCTCGGGTATCCTAGTATATCGTCCGCCAGGACCGCAGCGATCTTTCTGCGATTCGCTGGTGGAAAGTACAGCCTCATTGTCCTGCTTGGCCCCAAACTTTATGGTCTTAGGAGATTTAAATCTCCACTTCGACGATCTCACAAACAACATCGCCGAAGATCTAAAAAAAGACCTAGCCTCACTCAATCTCCACCTGAAAGGCAACCAACCCACCCACTTTAAGGGCCACCTGCTAGACCCCATTTTCTCGAACCTCACTAATCTAACGGTGAGCAACCCCCTTCCCCTTCCGTGGTCAGACCACTTCCTAATTCCGTTTAAACTCCAACTGCGGTCCGAAACCCCGGCGAGAGCCCCTCCTCAAGCACCATCTCGCCCATGGCAGAAATTGAATACTGCTGTATGGACTGATACCCTCGCTGCCTCCACACCGGTGCTCGACCCAGACCCTTCCAGAGCTGATACGCAACTCTGTGGCTGCATCGAGCAGTCCCTCGATGCCATCCTTCCTGCCATACCCCTTCCCAGTAAAAAGAGAACGCTCAAGTCCCCATGGTACACGCAGGAATTGCGTGAACTCAGGAAAAATTGCAAAAAGCGAGAACGCATATGGAGAAAGGACTGGGCCACAGCTCATAAAAATGACTATAGGGCCGCTGTAAAGCAATATAAAACTTGCATAAAAACTACGCAGGCAAGATTTTATGAGCTAAAAATTCAAGCCGCAGCCAATTCAGCTAAAGAAACGTATCGCATAATACGGAGTCTTACTAAAGTCCCTGACCCCCCGCCCCTACTAGACCCCTCGGGCACTAGGTGCAACCAGCTTGCGGAGTTTTTTTCAGCAAAAATCCATACCATCCTTTCTACCCTTCCCCCCCTGACCACCCCCCCTCCCTCCCTCTCCGTCCTGTCCTGTACAGAAGCTCCTGGTCTCCATACTTACGACCGGGTGACCATCGAGTTATTCCTTACCACGCTGCTATCAATAAAGAGCGGGGCACCTTCAGACCCAGCGCCAACCAGCAAACTTCAATTAGTCGCCACTACGGTGGCCCCCTCCTTCACTAACCTCATTAATGCGTCCCTGGAAATGGGCACCGTACCAACTAACTGGAAAAAGGCCACAGTCAGGGCACTTCTTAAGAAACCCCACTTAGACCCTACGGACCTATCCAACTTCCGACCCATTTCTCTCCTCCCGGTGATCAGTAAGGTGGCCGAACGAATTGTCAACCAACAACTCTCCTCTTACCTGGAAAAAAATAAACTCTTACGCAACTCACAGACGGGGTTCAGACCAGGACAGGGGACAGACACCGCACTACTAGCCGTGGTCGAGGAGGCAAGATCCATCATAGATCAGGGGGGATCAGTGGCAGTGATCCTCCTTGATCTAAGCGCCGCCTTCGACACGGTGGATCACGCTATCCTTATCCATCGACTTAGCGTGACAGGCATAGCTGGTGCCGCCCTGTCCTGGATTAAATCCTTCTTGGAAGGGAGAACCTTCCAGGTATCAGACGGTACGAGCACGTCCAAAGCACTTCCATTACAGTGTGGGGTCCCACAGGGCTCCTCCCTGAGCCCCACACTTTTTAATGTTTATATGTCCCCCCTGGAAGACATCATCTCCCCGTTCGGCGTTAAGTCAGTAATGTACGCCGATGACACACAGCTGGTTGTGTCAATAAGCCAGTCACGAAAAAGCCTAGACAACCTAGCAGCCTGTCTAGAGAATATCTATAAGTGGATGACGGATTCACGGCTGAAACTAAACGGCGAGAAGTCTGAAATCCTCCTCCTGGGAAATCCACGCAAACTCCCTTCATCCCTTGTCTGGCCAAGCTGTATGGGTCCACCCCCCCCACCCAAAGCAGAAGTCAAAAGCCTTGGCATTTGGTTAGACCAGGACCTGAATTTCAAATCTCAGGCAAGAAAAACTGCCGGGGCCTGCCTTGGCCTCATCAAAACAGCACGAAAGGTCCTTCACCTAGTCCCCTTCCAATCTAGGAAACTACTCATGCAGGGTCTAGTGAACTCCAGGCTGGACTATGGAAACGCTCTATACTTAGGGGCTCCCGCCTCGGTCATTCACAGATTGCAATGTGCACAAAATGCCGCGGCAAGACTCTTAACAGGAACCAAACCCAGATGCTCAGCCAAGCCAGCGCTCAAAAGCCTACACTGGCTACCGGTCAAAGAAAGAATCAACTTCAAGACCCTATGCATCTCGCATAAAATAATGCAGGGGAAGGGGCCACCGATTCTGAGTTCCATGATCAAACCCCACCACTCAAACAGGCAGCTCAGATCGGATTCCCTTTCACTGGCCAGTGTCCCCAGAATACAAAAGACTCGATCAGGGGGGCGACTGTTTTCCTATAATGCCCCGAAGTTGTGGAATTCCCTACCAATCTCTATCCGGAAAGAACACAATCTTCTTGCCTTCCGTAGGCATCTAAAAACATGGCTCTTCCCATAGTCCCCATCTCTTCCTTGGTAAGATAGGTCTTCTGTCAGCGCTGGGATGCCCTAGGGTAGCTATGCGCTCTATAAATCCCTATCCAAATCCAAAATCCAAATCCACTTTGTATGTTTTTGTTATTGCCTGAGACTTGCAGAACAGCTATTCCTAGCTCTTGGGTAGTCCTAAAATAGACACAGCAGATTGCCGTCATTTGAGTTTGACATTTGCACCCTGTACACTGACTGAAAGCAAGCTCTTAGACATGCTCTTTGTCTTTCTAATACCGTGTAAAACTATTTTATTGCCTCTTTTCAGAACAACAATTTCCTTTGAAGTAGTTTTGTGTGTTAAATCAGATATGAGTGTGTAACTAGAGTGCCCCACGTTCCGTTCACTTGAATTTTGTTCCACAGAACACAACACAAAAATATGTTTTAAATGATGTAGTTTGATTTAGTGCGTTATACTAATTTTCTAGCTATCCTTTTTTGTAATTGTCTTGCGTACAGTTCACCCAACTTGTTTCTAGAAAGATTTCCTATTACCTCCTCGTCCTGTCTCCCCGTCCCATTCCTGATGAAGTGAGCAGCTAGTCTGCTCTACAGAACCCCTACCTAGCTGAGCTGTTGGCACTTCCCCCTAGGATGATGTCACCATCACGTGACTACAAAAGGGGGAAGTGCCGGAAGAAACATCCTGTTTTTTCGTTTCTGCAGTCTACGACCGCATTCCTGGCTGTGCTGTTGGAGGCTTCCTGTATTGGTAAGTCTCCGTGTTCTTTTATGTTTTATTTGCGGCGGCCTGCTCTAGCGGCCGCCTGTGTTTTTCTTCTCTGCCGTTTCCCCCGCGCTGGCTCCGTTGTGGGGCTTCTTTGTTACACGCGGCTCGCGTTAGCGGCCGTCTCTGTTTGGGGCGCTATTTTATACGCGGCTCGCGTTAGCGGCCGTTTTATTTTGTTCGTGCTTGTTTGCTCACCTGGCTTGGGTTGTCCTGCTCCAGCGGCCGTTCCTGGGCGTTCGCCGGTCCGTTTTTTGCCCTGCTCTAGCGGGCAGGGGCTTTTCTGTGGAGTTTGGTGTCCTGCATGTTTTCAGGGGCGATTTTTGCGGCTGGCTGGGCTTTTTATGCCGGCCAAGTTTTTTTCTCCTCCCACTGGTGTTCGGGTCCTCGGCTATATCTGGGGTCCTTGTTGGGATGTTTTTTGTCCTTGTTTGTGCCTGTTGGGTGTGTTTTTTGGACTTTTTGGCTTCCGCAAATGGATTCGGATGCTTCTTCTTCTGCGGCCCCTCTGGATGCCCTGCGCCTCCTTATTAATGAGGCTGTGGCTGCTGCTTTCCTGGCTAGGGACGCGGCTGGGCCTCCTCCCAAGGTGCCTCGTGTTTCTTTGGATGCACAGGCTGATCCTGTGGACGACTTTGGTCCTGATGAGGATGAGGGTGTTCGTGGTCGTTTTGTTCAGGGTGCTGAGCTCGCTGAACTGTTTGCCCATGTGAGGTCCAACTTGGGTTTTTCTCCTCCTGCGGATGCTGTTGTTGAGGATGACTTTTTTACGCAGTATGTCCCGCCTGCTCCAGATTCTTTGCCTTTGCATGCTGCAGTGCGCAATGTGCTGTCTCACGAATGGAAGGAGGTGGACAAGTCTTCTTTTCCTCGTTTCCTGTCCAGACGTTACCCTCTGGAGGGTTTTGCTGATGAGTTCCCTCAGGCTGTGAAGGTGGACAATTTAATGGCTGGCCTTTCCTCTCAGGGTTTGGTTGTTTCTGAGGACGCCCTTCCTGCGGACGCTGTGGATAAGCGTGTGGAAGGGGCGGTGAAGCGTTCCTATGCTGCTTCTAATTTCTCTGTCCGGGCGACTGCGTATTCCAACTATATGGTTCAATCGCTCATTAAGGACTTCCAGTCTCTGTCTGTTCTGTTGAATGACGGCGAGGATGCCATGCCTCTTTTGTCTTTGATGGAGTTGCAGGTGCGTTACCTGCCGGACATTTCCTTCGACAATTTGGGGGCGGCGGCTGCTGCTTCTGGTGCGTCCATTGCTGCCCGTCGTCATCTTTGGATGCGTTCCTGGAAGGCGGACTCTTCCCAGAAGTCGGTTCTCCTCAAGTTGCCTTTGAGGGTTCGAAGGTGTTCGGTCCTCAGCTGGAGGGCAAGGTCAAGCTGTAGGCGGAGAACCACAAGCTGGTGGCCCCGGTCCGTCCTCCTTCTCGGGGGCGTGGATTTAATTATCGTCGCGCTTTTGGGCCTCCTGCTCGTGGCGCTTCTCAGCCCTTTCGAGGCAGGGGTCGTGGCCGGGGGGCCCCTGGAAGTGCCAAGCCCCGGGCCGCTGCCGGTGTTGCCGCCACCGCTTCCTCCTCTTCTCAATGACTGTCTGCCCTTGCCCGTTGGTGGTCGCCTCCAGTGCTTCCGCACCCAGTGGTTGTCGGTCCCGGATGCCTGGGCGGTTCAGACTGTTTCGGAGGGTTGCCGGATAGAGTTTTCCTCTCCTCCTCCTCCGGGTTTTGTTCAGACTCCTCTGCCCCGTCTTCCTCTGCGGCGTGCTGCTTTGTTGGCCGGCGTACGGCTCCTGTTGGAGAAGAGGGCTATTGTGGAGGTTCCTCCGCTGGAGAGGGGCCAGGGTTGCTATTCAATTCTCTTTCTGGTCTCCAAGAAGGACACTTTGGATCTTTGTCCTGTTTTGGATCTGAAGCGGGTCAATCGCTTCGTTGTCCATCGTCCGTTCAAGATGGTGACGCTCCTGTCCATCCTGCCTCTGGTCCTGCCGGGGGGTTTCCTGGCGTCCCTGGATCTCATGGATGCCTATCTTCAAGTTCCTGTTCATCCAGAGGACCAGCGATTTCTCCAATTTGCTGTGGGGACCCTTCACTATCAGTTCCGGGTGCTCCCTTTCGGCCTTTCCTCGGCGCCCAGGGTGTTCACCAAGCTCTTGTCCCCTCTGGTGGGTATCCTTCATTCCAGGGGTCTTCTGGTTTTTCCATGCCTGGATGACTGGTTGATTGTCTCTCCTTCTTTTTCACAGGCTCTGTCGGATGTGGACCAGGTGTGTCTTCTGCTGGGGTCCTTTGGGCTCCTTATCAACCACAGGAAGTCCTCCCTGGTGCCCTCCCAGTCCCTCAAGTTCCTGGGGGCTCTCTTCCGCATGGACTTGGACATGGTTTTTCTCTCGCAGGAGCGCCAGTTGACTTTGTTTCGTCACCTATCCTGGCTTCTGTCCCAGTCCCGGGTGTCTGCCCGTCTCTGGCTGCGGAGTCAGGGGGAGATGGCTTCCACTCTGCATCTCCTTCCTTGGTCCAGGCTCCATCTGTACCCCCTGTTGCATCATGTCCTGTCGCACTGGGATCCTGCCTCCTTGGACTATGAGACTCTGATCCCTGTCACTCCGGGGATTCGGGCGGATCTCCAGTGGTGGTTGTCCCCTCTCTCTCTTTCCCGGGAGTTCGATCTCCTTCCTCCTCGGTCCGTGGTCGTTTTGTCCACGGATGTCAGTGCTCTGGGGTGGGGTGCCGTTCTGGGTGCCTCCAAGGCTCAGAGTCGGTGGTCCAGCTTCGAGTCCCTCCAGTCGTCGAACTGGAAGGAGTTGAGGGCGGTTTGGTTGGCTCTTCTTTGGTTCGCTCCTCTCCTTCGGGGTCAGGCGGTCTCTGTGCAGACCGACAATCAGGTGGTTCGTGCTTATGTGAATCACCAGGGGGGCATGTGTCGTACCCTGTTTCTCCTTTTCCGGTAGATCGGCCTGTGGGCCGAGTCGACTCTTTTGTCTTTGACGGTGGTCTATGTTCCGGGGACGGAGAATGGGCCTGCGGACTCTTTGAGCCGGGTGTTCCCGTCCTCGGTGTCCATCTGTCTGTCCCCGGATCCGTTCGATCTGATTGTCCTCCGGTTCGGCCTTCCTTGGCTGGATCTTTTTGCCTCGGAGGAGTCCGCCCTTCTTCCTCGGTTTTGCAGCAACGTTCCCTCTCCAATGGCGTGGGCCACCGATGCTTTCTCGGTTCCTTGGTTGAGGGGTCTGCTGTTTGCCTTCCCTCCGTTTGCCTTAATTCCGAGGGTCCTCCGGAAGATTCGTTGGGATCGGGCGGAGGTTCTCCAGATTGTTCCGGAATGGTCTCTGCGGTCTTGGTACCCCCTTCTGCTGGCCTTTTCTGTTCGACCTCATTGGAGGTTTCCCCTGTGTCCCTCCCCTCTGAGGGTTCCTCTTCTCGGCCTTGCCTCCCTGCGTCGCCTCCGGCTGGAGGTTTGGCACTTGAGAGGTTGAGTTTGCTGGATCAGGGTTGCTCGGTGGAGGTTGCCCATTGTCTTCAGCTTTCTCGGCGTCCTTCCACTTTGAAATCGTATGCCCGGCACTGGAAGAGTTTCTCTTCTTGGTGCCTTGGGAAGGGTCTCTCTTCTGCCTCCTGTGAGGCTGTGAGGGTGTTGGACTTCCTGCGGGATGGTTTCCTCCTGGGTCTTGCTGTTTCTTCCCTGAGGGCTCAGTGGGCTGCCATTCTTGCCTTTCGGGGTTCCTCCGTTGCCTCTGTCTCCCCATTGGTGGCTCGCCTTCTGCGGAGTTTCTTGCTTCAGCGGCCTGTCTCCCGTTCTCCTGTGCCTCCTTGGGATCTTCCCCTGGTTCTGCAGGCTTTGACGGGTCCTCCTTTCCAGCCTTTAAACTCTGTGGCCCTGAAGTTCCTTTCTGCGAAGGTTATTTTCCTGGTGGCCATTACTTCTGGCCGGCGAGTTGGTGAGATTGGGGCGCTGATGGCTTCCCCGCCCTTCTTGCGCTTTTGCGATGATAAGGTTATTCTCCGCCCGAGTCAGTTCTTTCTCCCTAAGGTGGTGTCTTCCTTTCACTGCCTGGAGGATATTGTTCTCCCTGTGTTTTTTACGGCTCCAGCCTCTCCTGAAGAGGTGCTCCTCCATTCTTTGGATGTGCTAAGGGCTCTCCGCATCTACTTGGAGCGTACGGCTGGTTTTCGTGCAGTGTATTCCCTGTTCGTCACCTATGGCCTGTCGGGTATGGGGCTTCGCCCTTCTCTGTCCACCTTGTCTCGTTGGGTCAAGGGCGTGTGGTTTCTGCTTACGATTCTGCCCACTGTCCCCTGCCTTCTTCTGTTCAGGGTCGGTCGACTCGGAGTGTTTCTTCCTCCTGGGCCATGTTCAAGGGGGCCTCGTTGAGGGACATTTGCAATGCTGCCACTTGGGCTTCTCCCCACACTTTTGTTGCCCATTATCGTCTGGAGTTGGGGATGGCGGCCTCTGCTGCTTTTGGGGCTTCTGTCCTGTCTGCTGTACATGATTTGTAATCTGTACTTCTTTTTGTGGATTAAAATGGACCTGTTTCTTGCATTGTTCTGGTCTGTTTTTTTCTTACAATCACCGTGTGCTTGGGTATGGGCTCACTTCATCAGGAATGGGACGGGGAGACAGGACGAGGAGGTAATGTCCGGTTACTCACCGGTAATACTCATTACTCCGAGTCCTGGTCTCCCCGTCCCATTCCTGAGCCCTTCCCTCCCTCCCTGGTTTGGGGTGTCTGTGGGTGATTGTATGTGTTTCGTTCTGTTGTCTTTGGTATTTCAGGATGTTTCTTCCGGCACTTCCCCCTTTTGTAGTCACGTGATGGTGACATCATCCTAGGGGGAAGTGCCAACAGCTCAGCTAGGTAGGGGTTCTGTAGAGCAGACTAGCTGCTCACTTCATCAGGAATGGGAATGGGAGACCAGGACTCGGAGTAATGAGTATTACCGGTGAGTAACCGGGCATTTACTGCCAGGTACATTTATAATGTGATCTGTATGCTTTGCATTTGACCAGAGATTTACTAGATTTTGCACACTGATAACATTTAGCCCTTTAATAGTTTCTATCACTTGGAAACTTGTAGTAGTTAGGTTAGGTTCCCCTCTTTCCAACCACGCACAGTGTGGTAGGTACCATGGGGTGCCCATCACAGGGTTTAAGGTTTTCCGCAAACACCCCTTTTTCACTGGGAGTCTCTATTGTCGGTCCGAACACAGGCTCCCATTGAAGTCAATGGGAGTCTGACTGAACAGTGTTCGGAAACATTGTTATCAGTGGGTTGGACTCCCAGAATCTGATTCGGTCAGAAACCATTCCAACACCGAGTCGGTCAAATTGTTCCTGACCGACATTGTAATGTTGTAACTTTCATGCAACATCCCTCAAATTTATTTTATTTATTAATTTATTGAATTTTTAAGGCATGGCAGCTACCCAAGTAGGGTTTCCCGGCGCCAGAGCAGACTGGGTGAAATGTATAGCAGCTTAGAGAGGTTACTGGTTAAACAACTAAGTCTTCAAGGACCTGTGGAAATTGGTGGAAACCGTTCCTTGACGGATAGCTGAGGGGAGTGAATTCCAAAGTGAGGGGCCAAGGTAGGCACATGATCTACCTCCCATCCTGGATAATTTAAATCTGGGTACAGTGAAGTTCTCATGGGTTGATGAGCGGAGGTGGCGGGTAGGCACATAGGGGCTAGCCAGAGATTGCAGATACTGTGGTGCCGCGCCTATTTTAATTTTAAACATGCAGCTCAGGGATTTGAACTTGATTTGGTTTTCCACCCTGAGCCAATGTAAGTCCTGTAGGTGGCTAGAGATGGAGGTAGCTCTAGGAACCCTGCAAAGTAATCTTGCCGCAGAGTTTTGTACCATCTGCAACCTGCGAGTCACAACCTTGTTGGATCCAAGATATACAACATTTCCGTAGTCCAGCCTTGAGGTGATGAGAGCTTGGACTATTGTTCTATGGGTAGACTCGGGCAACATCCAGACGATCTTTCTGAGCCACTTCAAGATGGTGAAACATGTGTCAGTAACCTTGACTGCCTGGTGGTGCATAGTGAGAGAGTCGTCAATGGTTACGCCTAAATTGCGGACATGGCTGGAAGGCCGAGGAAGTGCTCCCATCTAGCTGGGCCAGTGTAGTGGGCCCCAAAGATCTTTGTCTTACCCAGGAACAGGACCTCGGTTTTTTCACCTTTGAGTTTTAGATGGTTGGTGTGCATCCATGAAGTGATTCTCCCTAATCCTAGCTGAAGGGGGGATGATAAATCGGTACTTGCTTTAGGGAGAGAGAAGATAATCTGGGAGTCGTCTGCGTAAGAAAACAGAGTCAGCCCAGCATCTTCCGCAATGTCAGCTAAGGGTCTGACATAAAAGTTAAAAAGCAAGGGGCTAAGGATGGAACCCTGGGGCACCCCATAGGGTGAGAGATGAATGCCAGAGCTAGCAGTTGTGAGAAGATTTGGAAGGTACGATTATGCAGGAAAGAAATTTGCCATTTTAAGGCTGAGCCACAGGTACCAAGTGATTTCAACGCGTTTTTACTAATATTGAATGAGATACTGTGTTGAACGCTACACTTAAGTCTAACTGTATGAGAGCGACAGTATCTCCGGCATCCAGATGATAACGCAGGCTTTCCGTAACCCCCAGTAATGTAGTTTCTGTGGAAAAACCTGCTCTGAAACCAGATTGAAATGGGTGGAGCATTTTATTGGTTTCTACGAATTTAGAGAGCTGGGAATGGATGTGTTTCTCCAAGATTTTCGAAAATGCTGGTAATAAGGAGTTAGGACGATAGTTGGAAGGTGTGTCGGGGTTGGCATTGGGCTTTTTTAGGAGAGGAGTCACCATAGCGTGATTCCAGTCTAATGGGACTGTGGATTGAAGTAGGGAAGCATTTAAGAGGTTCATAATGAAAGGCAGAGGAGGTGGCTCAAGCTGCTTGAGCACCGAAATCGGTATAGGGTCCTTGGGTGAACCGGATTTCAGACTATTTAAGAGAATCTTGAGAGAGTTCTTTGAGAAGGGGCCAGGAGTCCAGGTTGTTTGTAGAAATATTGAGCACTCTGTCCTGGACAGGGAGGGTATCATCTGCCATGTGGGGAGGAAGTATTAGCTGTAGGGGGTTTTCGGGCTGTGACGGAGGGGGACTGCCGCAATGAGTGTTCGCAATGTCTGAATACATTTTCTCGACTTTCTGAACAAAAACAGAGAGCGAGGTCCTCACACTGACGTTTGTTAAGAGGGGGGTCTCGCTAGGGTCTCTGAGCCGGCAAGCTGCTTGACTATGCCAAAAGTGTTTTTGAGCAGTGCAAAGCATCCGAGATGGTTGTAGAGACAAACTTAGCGCGGGCTGAATTACAAAGATTATGATACCGGTTTTTTGGCCTTTTTGTAGACATTTTTAGATTCAGGAGCGTAGTCTCTTCTCCATTTCCGTTCTAGCACTTTCTCTTTTTTTAGAGTGTCGATGTACCATGGCGCAGGCGGACGGTGATTGTTGATCCTTTTATCAAAAAGGGGAAGACAGGTGTCTATAGCATTAAGAAGCCATTTTTGTACGGTGTCAGAGAGCACATTCACCCTTAGTTCAGAGATGGGTATATTGGAGCATAAGAAGTTGTTTAAGGCT
Organism: Lissotriton helveticus; assembly: GCF_964261635.1. Classification (NCBI taxonomy): domain Eukaryota; kingdom Metazoa; phylum Chordata; class Amphibia; order Caudata; family Salamandridae; genus Lissotriton; species Lissotriton helveticus. The sequence goes on along the minus strand of NC_136068.1, from coordinate 1,693,888,126 downwards.
ATTAAGTCGAGATTTTTCCAGTCCCTTTTGAGTACCTTTTGCGAGGGGAAGGAGGTCATAGAGTTGTCAGAGGGTTTTAAACTGAACTTAGTTAAAAAGTGGTCAGACCAGCATAATGGTTGTGCAGGAGAGCAGTAGATGCAGGATAAACTGTGTAACGTAATATTAGAACACCTAGGGGGTCATTATGATGACGGGCGGACTTAGTCCGCCCGCCATCATACCGGGACCTGGGACCGCCCGCCATAAGGGCGGGGGTTCCGATCAGGGCATTAGGATGCGCCCGCTACACAGGCGGGCGCATCCTGTATATGTACCATTGCGGCGGGCAGAGCAGAAATCTCTGCCCGCCGCAATGGTAAAAGTGCAAGATGTGCTTTTCTAAGCGAGACATGACAGGCACCTCGCAGTGCCTGCCATGTTGCACTTAGAAATGTGGGGGGTACCATAGGTACCCCCCATGTGCACCCCCCAAGCCACGGACTCCCAAGGGGCCCGTAAGGGGCCCCCGCAGGGAGTCTTCGCATGCCTTTGCCGCCACGGAAAAGCATCAGCTGTTGGTCGCGCGCGCCTAGAGCGTTGTTCTGCATATTTTAAATCGCCCGTTTTTGCATTTTATTTTTATTTTGTTTCTAGTTATCCCTTGCTTTTACTGTCCCTGTCCTGCCCCTTACCTGCACCTTAATCGCCTGGAAGACCCACCGCTGTTTTGCGGGTCCGGTTCCCGGGAAGGTTGTGGGCGGGGAGCGCCATCTTGGACTGGGAAGGGAGCTGCGCACGCCATCTTGGAGCGTCCCTGCGCTCGTGGACGCTGAGAGCAGGATATTTAAAGCTCGCCTCTTGGCGCGCAGCGGTGACGCGCAGCGGAAGCGCCTTCCCTGCGCCTGAGTCGTGCCAGAGTCCTGCCCGTCTGCGCTCATCAGCGTCTCGGAGGCGGACGAGGTAGGACCGTGGGGCATTATTTCTTTTCCTTTGTAGTATACTGGGGGTTGTGTGTATGCCCTGTCTGCATGTTTTCTTATACTTTTTCGGGGCTTATTGCTCTGCGCAGACAGTCCTCTAACTGCCACCATGTATTTCCGGGTGGTCGCTCCCTTAGGAAGGGCTGCCCGACATGTGGTTGGCGGGTTTCTGCTCAGAAGGGACCTGCTATTGAGCCCCCACTTACGCGCTATCAATGCTCTCTCCTTAACACTAGATCCCTTTGCAGACATTCCATTGATATCTGGAATTTGCTGTCCGACTCTAAAGCATCTTGCCTGTTCCTAACGGAGACTTGGCTGGGTGAGTGCTCTGGCCCTGACCTGGCGACTGCCCTACCTCCAAATTATACTATCTTTAGGAAGGATAGAGTGGGAGGCAGAGGGGGGGGGGGTGGCATTGATTGTGGATAAGTGTTTCCCTTGTTCTACCTTTGCGTTGATAATATCACGGGTTGTGAAGCCTTAGGTTTTACTCTTGGGCTCTCTCCCTGTCAAACGTGCACTGGGATCCTTATCTACAGAGCCCCTGGGCAACGTGGCTCTTTTTTTGATGAGCTGCAGGCGGCGCTCTCTGTGCCTTGCCTCAGATCGGAGCACTGCATCCTGCTGGGAGATCTGATTCTCCATATGGACAATATAGCGGACCCTGACACGATTAAGTTGCAGGACATTGTCACTCCTTTAGGACTGATTTCTTATATTACCAGCCCTACTCATATTAAAGGCCATACTATTGATCTAATTCTCTCGACCAGGATGATTGATGTGGCCTTGCCTCGTCCAGTTTTATGGTCAGACCATTTTTTTATTGATTTTTGCATTCCTTCTTCTGCCACAACTGGTTCTAGAGTGCTCACAGATGTGATTCGGTTGGGGCGACCATTTCATCAAGTTACTGCGGAAATGTTGTCCGATGCTCTCCGTCACCATCCTTGTCGGCTAACGGGCAATCTGGAGGAAAAACTTGATTCGGTCCAGATGTGGCTGATAGCCAGATTCGATGAGCTAGCCCCGGGTAAGCCAGTTAAATCTGCGCCCAGACACGTCTCGGCCCCTTGGTTCACTCCTTTTCTTGGGAAAATGCGCCAAGATTGTAAGAAAGCAGAAAGAGTGTGGCGGCGTAGGTATGATCCGGATGACAAATCTAAATATCGGGATGCGATCAGGCTCTATCACAAGCATATCTTTGACAGAAAAAAAGTTTATTTGGAGCGTAGAATTGATGAGGCGGCAAATATGAGTAAAGAACTCTTTAGGATAGTAAAGGAGTTCATCTCCCCTTCCTTGAGCTCGTCCTCCCATTCTCATACCGAAGTTTGGATTAGCCAGCTTGGGGATTTTTTCATAAACAAAATCAAGTCCATCCAGGATTCTTTCCCTGATGCGGGCCTCTTTGTAACTGTTAGTCAACTGACCACCCTTCCCTCGCCATTAGATGAGAAGGGTCCAGTTCTCTCGGTCTTTCCTCCTCTGCTCGCTACTACCTCTCTTGACCTTTTGTCCCGGCTTCAATCTGGCTCGCCATTGGATCCTTGCCCAGCGAAATGTCTGGGAAAAATAGCGCCTGCAATCAACATCTTGCTTAATCCGCTGCTCAATCTCTCCCTGACTACGGGTGAGATTCCTTTGGCTTGGAAACATGCTCTGATCCTGCCGTTGCTCAAAAAGCCTACTTTGGATCCTCTTGTTCATGCTAACTATAGGCCGATCTCCCTCCTCCCTGCTCTGGCAAAGGTAATTGAGAAACAGGTACAGCTCTCTATTTCCAACTTTATTGAGAGCAATAACATCTTACATGATTCTCAATCGGGCTTCCGTGCTAATTTTAGCACGGAGACAGCTCTTCTCCAGATCACCGATGCCATCAGAGAGACTCTTGATCTTGGAGGTAAGGCTATTCTGGTTATGCTGGACTTGTCGGCGGCGTTCGACACCGTCCCTCATGATGGTCTCCTTTCTAGATTCTGGGAGATCGGTTTCCGTGAGACGGTGTGGAATTGGTTTAAGTCTTTTTTGACCGGCCAGCAACAAGTGGTCTGGGCACCTCCGTTCTCCGCTGAAATGCCGCCGCTAGAGGTGGGGGTTCCTCAGGGGTCTATCCTGAGCCCCACCCTTTTCAATATCTACATGGCCCCTCTGGCGGCGGTAGCGGAGTCCTTCGGTGCCCGGATCATATCCTATGCTGATGACACCCAGCTCCTTTTTACATTTAAGAAGGGCGAGGCTTTTGATGGTGGTCTGATCAGGGAATGCCTGGGTGCAGTTTTTGATTGGTTTCGGCGGCACAGTCTGAAATGCAACTCCGATAAGTCGGAGTTGCTTTTTTTCGGATGTCCGCCTGATCCCAGTTGGAAGACTTGGTGGCCCCAGGACATGTTTCCTCCGGATGTGGCCTCTGCGAAAGCCAAAAACCTTGGTGTGTTGTGTGATGACGGCCTTTCTTTCAGACCCCAAATCATCGGGTTGTCTGGGAAATATTTTGGCATTTTGAAAATGCTACGGAAGTTTCTTCCGTTGCTGTCTCTGCAACACAAAAAAATCATTGTGCAGTCTCTAATTGGCTCGCGATTGGATTATGCGAATGCCCTCTATCTCGGGCTGCCTAAATATCTGTTGGGCCGTCTGCAAATTGTGCAGAATTTGGCGGCAAGAGCCATTTTTGGTCTTCCACGTAGGGCAAAAGCCTCGGAATTGCTTAAGAGACTGCACTGGTTGTCCATTTCTAAAAGAATTACCTTCAAGGTTTTGACCTTGGCTTTTAAGGCCCTTTATTCGATCGGCCCTAAATATATTGGGAAGCGCTTGTCCTTTTATGTGCCGAGGAGGATTCTACGGTCGGCCTTGTTGGCCAAAGCCGTTGTTCCCCCTGTCAAACTTGCCCGGATCGGAGGGCGCTCCTTCTGATATTTGGCCCCGGGATGCTGGAATGAGCTACCTGTCTCCTTAAGGAAAGCAAACAGTCTCCTTTCCTTTAGAAAGGAGCTGAAGACCTGGCTCTTCTCGGTACGATTTCTTTCGGCCTTCGCGAGCAGCTGTGTTGTGTTTTCTTCCTCAGTCCTCATTGCCAAAGCGCCGGGACACCCCTCGGGGTAGCCGTGCGCTATAAAAGAGACATAAACATAACATAACATAACATCAGCAAAAGCCCATTGTATTATGGCGTGCGGTGTCTAACAGACACTGCCTCCATATTAATCATTTTCCTCTACGGCCGCAAGGCGACCGGGGCGGAAAACAGGCGGGCGGTGTTTCACACCGCCACGGTACTCTCCACGATCCTAATGTGGCGGGGGGGAATTGGGCAATAGATGTCTGGCGGATTTCCTCCGCCAGGCTGGACCCCCTACTCTGCATATTTCTACAAGTAGTACTCTCGATAAACATTTTACAAAATAAGAAAACACAGGTTAATCCAGGCTGTTAGTGAATCTGAAATCCTTAGAAGACTTAAAATGATGCTCATTCATCTATGACATCAAGATAAGGATTTTCAGAAAGAGTTATGACTTACCCCAGAGAATGCCAGAGGAGCTCTTGACTTGCCTAATAATAGACTAGATAATATAACAGAATAGGAACAGTACTGCAGCCAATGATTTCTAGCAAACAGAGTGCCATCTTGACTCTCAAAGATACCTCTGTTAGATAATAAGATATTTCATGATGTAAATATCCATCCACTCTGAACTTTGTTATTAAGCTGATTTCAAAATAATATGTACAGATTTGAGACTTTATCCACTCCGTCTACTTGATTCACAAACTACAGATTTCCACCCAACTTCCTTGTTTCTTGCTCTTCATAGTATTTAGCAATTTTACACTATTTCAAGGTTTGTCACAGCCCACTCTGATAAGATGTGTGTCGTTCATACCCATTTTTAGAAATGGGATTTCTTTCCAGCTGAGACTTGCGCCAAACCGAGGCAGAAACCAACACTCTAGTCAGAATAAGGGAGTTACACTCCTAAAATAACCCCTGCTCACCACCTTGGTAGCCTGGCACGAGCAGTCAGGCTTATCTTAGAGGCAGTTTGTAAAGCATTTGCACATAAATAACAGTAATACAGGCTACGCACTACAAAAGGACACCACACGAGTTTAGAAAAAGATCACATTTTTATATACTTAAGACAAGACCAAATACGATACAAATCCACAACACTATACTTCAAAATCTTTACTTATCAAAATATGCTTTTAAAAATAGTTCCTTAATGTCGATAGGTCCGTCCGGGGCTATCACAGCGTCACGAACAACAAATCCAAAACAGTTCTGGCTGACTGCAGGGTCGTAGGCCAACTACGGTGTCGGGAAGACCCACAAACAGTACCTTGAGAGGTGCAGGGTGTTGGGGCCCTTGAAGTCACTCGCGTTGCAGGTCGAGCTCCTTTCTGATGGGATCCGGAGCGCTGGCACCAACAGGTGTCGGGTGCTGTGGTGTGAAGCACAGCGGTGCGGCGTGCGGTGCCCCCATGTCGTGGTGCGAGCAGCATCTCGGTGGCAGCATCAGATGGCGTCGTTGGTGAGACCAGGGTCGCGGTGCGAGATGGAGGTGGTTCTCGTCACGGTGCTAGCAGGTCACGTTCAATCAGCGGCGTTGTCGTTGCTGAAGTGCGGTCGTTGATGGCGCCGGTGTCGGTAGGCCAAGGCTGCGGTGTGGGATGAGGGCGGTGCGTCGTGTAACTTATAAGCCCTGCCCCCGTACCACGGTGCAAGCCGTGGCGTCAATTTTGGCCGGGAGTGGCACCGTAAGGAAGGCCACGGCGTCGTCGTGTAGTGAGGCGGTGCGGAGTGCAGTGCCCACAGGTCGCGGTGCGAGCAGCGGCTCGGTGATGGCGTCAAAAGGCGTCGTTGGTGAGACCAGGGTAGCGGTGCGGCGGTGCCCTCTGCGGTGCCAATGCTTCAGCGTGAAGCAAGGCGGTGCAGAGTGTGGTGCCCACAGGTTGCGGTGCGAGCAGCGGCTCTGTGATGGTGTCAGCAGGCATCATCGGTGAGACCAGGGTCGTGGTGTGGCATTGCGGCGGTGCCCTCTGCGGTGCCTTCAGAACACTGGTTTAGCAGGGTCGTCGCAGATGTCGTCGAAGGGCGTTCTTTGGGTTGCAGCAGAAAACACAAAGTCCCCAGTGCTGCGGGTTGAAGAACCTGAAGTCTTTGCTGTTCCTGAGACTTCGTACACAGGGGGCAAGCTCTACCTCACGCCCTTGGAGAGTCTCACCAATTCGGTTGCAGACAGTCCAGTCCAGGCCTTTCACTACCCAAGACAGAAGCAGCCACTGCAGGTCAGCCCAGCAAAGCATCTAGCAAAGCGGTCGTTCCTTTCAGCAGTTTCTCTGGCTCTTCTTCTGTGCAGTCTTCTTGATCCAGATGAGTTCTAAAGTTCAGGGGTCTGGGATCCAGCATTTGTATCCATAAATCCATTGATCTTTCAGGCAGAGGGTGTCTGTGTCCGGCCAGAACCAGTTAGACCGTCTCTGGCGTGAATCCCTGGCAGTAGGTGGGGATGGTTTTGTCAGAGGCAGACCAGGCCCTTTGAGGTGCAAGGAGATTCCCTCCCTCTTTCCCCATTGTAACCCAGATCTATTTAGCCCTGTCCTGACCTACTTAGACTATCGGGAGCCATCTGTCATCCCAAAAACTAGACAGGCGATCCACATTCCAGCAGAGGCACATGGGATGACCAAGCAAAATAATACCCACTTTCTAAAAGTGGCCTTTATGAACTCAAAATGAAAAGGCCACCCTAGCTAAAGGCTGCGTCTTTAGACGCTGAGTTCAGGCATGCCAAACTTCATTCACTTATACCTTTTTCGGGCCACGTACGTGGGTGGCACAATCCGTGCTGCAGGCCCACGAGCAGCGGTGGACTCACAAGCCCCGGCACCTGCAGTGTCCGTTACTGGGGTCGGACAAGTAAGTCCCACATCCAAATCATAACACAATTTACCACAGGAGCACCAGCACTTTACCACTGATAAGCAGTGCAAAAAGTGCACAGAAACGGTATACCAGCAAAAACAGAGTCAAAACCAGGAGGTCAGAAAGCAAAAACACGGGGGAAACACGCCAAAAGATGCCAAGTCTAACACCAATCACAGAGAAGTTGTGGTCTGAAAAGAACCACTATAGGTCTCACCCTTTTAGAACAATGTTTGGCTATGTGGACAGGTCTTACCATCTTGTGGACAATATGGGACTGGTGAAGAGTCTAGGTATAACAATTCCTTAGGAGTCTCAGGGACCCCTCTGAGAGAGTCCACAGCATAAAGGGAGCCACACACAGCAGAGGTGTGGGAATGACACCATTTCCACTGGGATCACAGCACACCGGACATGGAACACTATTTTCCTCATCTCCAGGTTGTGTTTTCCATCACCCTCCCCCACCTCTTTCCCTCTTTCATTCTTTGTCTAACTCCCCTGCTCCTATTCTTTTTCTCCTGAATCTCTCCCCTTGCCTGCTTTTTCCCTTAGGTATATGTTTTTACCGCATGTAACTACTCTCAAGCAACTTGTAACTATGCTCTGAAACTGTGTAACTTGTAACTATGTAACTGGTAACTATGCTCTGAAACAATGCTCATTCTCATGTAAAGCACCTGATACCTCCAGGTCTAGCCAGCGCTATATAAAACTTTTCAAATGTAATAAAATTTAAATAAAATAAACTAGATAAAAAGGTGAGGTCAGGGGTGAGAGTGTCCCTGGCCCTGCACCAGATGTTCCAGAGAGCATATGATACCTGATAACTGGGTCATTGACAGATGTACCAAAGACCACTACCACTATAGTAGTAGTGATTATTGTGCTGGTCATATTTGATGCATATATTATTACATGATTTTGAAATCTGAGATGATTTGAAGACTATATAAAAGGTTTGGCAACTGCTTCCATGGAGTAACTGGTGGTTCACGATGTTGACCACAGTTATTAGCGCACCTATGGCTGTTGGTGGGTTGTGTATATTGGGTTAAGGCAGATGGGAATGCTTCAAATTTATGGCTATCTGAAAATGAAAGCTAGGGCAGCGGGAGAGAAGTGGTGACTGTGCTTCATTATTGAAATACCACTGCTCAACCACACTGGATCTTAAGTAGGGATCAGTTGAGCTGGATGGGGGTGGTGTGAAATGTAACTTGAACTCCCAGATGTTGGTGGATGTGGCTAGTTTTGACTTTTGGTTGTTTATTTCTGTTCATTGGTTAAATATCTTTGAAGCTGTGGGGTGGGAATGGGAGTATAGTTTTTCTGGTCTTTACAAGGGCAGCAACATCTTAGAAGAATAGATGCTTCATGAAGAGGTTCTGTTGATAGCCAGAAGTAGTGAAGTTACAGGAACACATGCCCTATGCCAGAAGTTGTTGGGAGACCTTTCCTCACCTTTAAAGTCTACAATATGTTATAAATCATATCTCTGAACACTTAAGCCCTTAATGAGCCTGTAAAGAGAAGGGAGTTTAAAGGGCATTATTGGCAGCTCATCCGGTTTTAAAATGGTCTGCAGGAGGCACATTAGAAAAGAGGGAGTAGTACTGGAGGAGACATAAGATATTACCACCTGCTCATGATGCCTTGGCCCATGCTAAACATAAGGGAGTACCTATCTTTTAATGAGGGCTCATGCCTTTTCAATGCCTGGTTGTTGGTCAAATAATTTGTAGTGAAGGTAGGGCCTTGCGTGCACACATTGCTATGTTAGCTTAAGCTTAGTAGACGTTTAAACGCCATTTTGCCAGTTTGCAGCTTTTGCACACGGCACTGCATGTATCTGTTATTATAAGTTAGGCTGCTTGAATTCTTCACATGAGAAAGGCTTTTTTTCAACATCCCTAGACTTACATTGCGACCTCAGTCTGTACAGTGTGTGCAGAAGCCTCCAAGGTTAACTTAACAATGTAAACTGTTATTCGGGCTGATCGGCCCACACTCTAGACACAACATGCACACAGCTGCAGCTAACTGAAATTCTAGCACCTTTAATATTACACTGCATGCATGATTGGGGCACTTGGAGAAAATCTGTTTCCAGAGAGAGAGAGCTTTTGCAGATCCTGATGTGATTCACCTCTACTGGTCTTTGAGGTATGGGGTTCCCCATTCAAGCCTAAGAGACCTTCTATTATTATAAAACCTAGTTCCTAGTTGGGGAGGGTGGTACACAAGGCACTATAGGTCCTGTTTCCACTAGCATTATAATATGCCTTCTCCCTTTGTGTTTTATGGAATTGTAACAAAGCTGATTGTATTATTTTTAATCATATGCCTGCTATGTTAGCAAAAATACTGCATCTTAGAGCACGTCGTTAAAATAAACATTTTAAACTTTCAGTGTCTCTATTTACTCATGTTGTGGACTGGTGTAAGAATGACAAGCGAAAGAGTGTTCTTGATTCCCACCATTCCTGAGATTATCCTAAGTGGCATGTTATGGGTTGCTTAATCATTGGAACCTTTGCTATAGGACGAAGAGCTAATGAGACATTGATGCTAGTCAGTTAGGGGTTCTAGGTACTGAGGTGAGTTTTTTGGTAAACCACAATTCACTGAGGTCCTGGGTCTCTGTGCACAGTTCTGTGTATGAGCAGAATCCCCGCTACAAATGGGGAGATTCCTGATCTGTTCGGGTTCCCTAGCAGAATAGTCAGTTACTTTGCCTATGATCTACGCCCTCTATATATTGCTCAGTATAACTTTTTATAAGGAATCTTGGTGACTGTTAGAAATGGGATTTCTGGTTGGCTGAGGCTTGCGCCTAAGTCAGGCAGAAACCACCACTTAGGGCAAGGAAGTTACAATCCAAAGATAATCCCTGCTCACCCCCTTAGCAACGTGACACGAGCAGCAAGGCTGATCCCGGAGGCAATGTAAGTTAAGTATTTGCGCACGCACCCACCAACAACAACATCCCAGGCCCCCCACAAAAGGAACTCCACGCAAGGTTATATATAAAAATAGCCTTTGTATTACCATAAACACATTAAGTCATAATCACACAAGTACACTGTGCCAACTGGCACTGGGCCAGATTTACTGGGGATTATATATACAGGACAGGGCCACGTGGACCACTGTCAGGAATAGCACTTGGTAGAAATTAGCACTTAGAACATAGGATAATTGTAGCATAAAATGGCACTTGTAGAACCCAACCAGTAACTACTGGTAAAAGGTATGTACGCACTACGCAACCCTAACCATCTTAGGCATATATCACGCAGGGACACAATCTCACTAGCATAACTATACTAGGCAGAACAACCTCCTAGGCAGGAAAAACACATGTAGAGGTAGAGGCATATAGGCATTGCATATTATGCATAGATCACATTTAGGCAGGTAATCACATTTGCGCCAAAAATCACATAACTGACCCCCGGCTAACTTGGCCTCTCAGGGGCTCACAGGCCCAATGTCCGGAATGTCTGGGCTGGCTGCGCAGGCAGCCAAAGAAGAATGCGCAACAGGCCTAAACGATGCAGCTGCTTACTAAGTGCTGGGGAACTGAGCCTGGCACCAGCGTGCCTCCTGGCTCTCCTCTGGGCTCTCAAATAGACACAGTGCCAAAAAACCAACGTGGGAGCCTTGCAGGCTCTTGATACAACAATGCCCATTGGAGCCTCATGGGCTCGAGATGCAAAATGCTCCTCAGGTGTATGAGCCACGTAGGCTTTTAAAACAAAATGCCCCCACACGTTGGAGAGGCCCTCTGGCAGGCGGGCCGCTCAAGGAAGAAGCCCTGGCACCAACTGTACCCTCACTGGTACTGACAACTGAAGGCACCAGAAAATGCCCCCAAGGTAGAGCGACTCGTCCTCTTGCGATCCCGCTCGGCAGATGTGGCTCCCACACAGAGTTAGCACCGGCAGGAGGGGAGGGGCGGGAACCGGCAATGTGCCCGACGCCCCCTCCACAACACTGAACCCCAGGCCCCACTCACCAGCTTTGGAGGACTCCTCTGGACTCTGTCTCCTTCTGCTGGCGGCAGGTGGCGACGGAGACTGCGATGCTCCGACTGCTCTGGGGCTGCGGCTTCCTCTGTGACTGAGCACCCGCGTCGCGCTGCTTCTTTCCCTCGCGGCAGCACTCTTCTTTCCCGATATGACGCGGGGCTCTCTCCCAGTATGGGAGCCCCGACAACGAGCCTTTGCCCGCCCTCCTATCACTTCCGGTTTAGTTTCTGGTCACAGGACTGCGGGGTAGGCTCCCGTCCGCTTTCTGTCTCACCTAGCGGCCCTGCCCCTGTCCTCTGCGGGGCTGCCTGACTTCCGGGATTGCGGGCTGTGGCGGTGATGCTGCACAGTATGGAGTAGGCTCCTGTAAAATATATAATAAAACGGGGTGGGCTCCCGTGAATGTAGAATAACGCAAACGCAGGGTGGGCACCTGCACTCTCAGATATAAAAATAGCGGCCATTCTGCAGGCTGGGCACCTGCTCTGAAATAAAGCAAACGGGGGGGATCCCCATGCCGGGGAATCCCTCTAGAAAGGGATCGCCGCTCCAGCGGCGCAATGCACTATTTTTGAGGGGGAGGCCTGCGCTTCATAGGCGCTGGCAGGCCACCAAAGTCCCAAAGGTCCAGGGACAAAATCCAAAAAGGAAGAAAGAAGGCAGGAGGGCAAGGCTGGGCTCAGGGGCCAGCTCACAGGGTCCTCCAGGAGGGAAGGAATTCCCCAGTGGTGATCCTCCTGGCGCCCAGCAGCAGCAGCAGGCCCCCCTCAAGTTAGTATCAGGAAGAGAGAACATTTTCATGCGGTCACAGCCCCTTCTTATACACAGAAATCCTTTGTCTCAGGCTGCAGGGTTAAGGGAAAAAACAGACGCAGCTGGTTTTGGAGAACTCTGTTGTGCTCAGCCCCTCTCCCCATTCAGAGGACAGGCTAGGGTCATCAGTTGCACCACAGGGGGCGGAGCCAGCATTGTATAGGGAAAGCCCAGCCCTATTCAGGTCCCAGATTCCCTCCTTCCTGCCATCAATATGCAGATCTCTCCACTCACCACCCGGGCAGACCCATCCTGACTTCTGGAGCCAGGCACACCAGCCAGCTCCATCCAATCACAAGCCAGACAGTCACTTCATATTTATTACACAGACATGCCAGCTTCTAGAAGTGGCACTTCCACACTAGACACATTAAAGCTGCACACATCATCGCGCATCATTTACTCTCACGAGTTCGCACATACCAAACTCAACCCTGCACTCCCCACTCATCAGGAACTAACATGGACACATCCATTCCCCATGCATTCCTATGGGAGGGCAGGCCAATCTCACCACACGCACTCGGAGCGCGCACGCACTTTACACTGGGACACAGTGTTAAAGTGCGCAGAAGCCAAAAACAACCAACAGCATGTCACCTATCAAAGCAACAATTTTAGGGGTGAACCTGCCAGAAGGGCCAAGTCCAACAGTGACCATGGCTGATGTGGATGTTTTTAAGACCATTTTGATGGGGGATTTGTCTGGCACAAAAGCAGAGAAAGATTGAGGCGGGGTAGGAGGAATGAACGTGCATTGTACAGGAGATTTAGAACTACTATAAAGTAATTGGGACTGAGAGGCATATGAAGGGAGCTCCATATAAAATATATAGATTATACCTTCTTCTTGCAAGTGCATTAGACACATTGACAAATCAATTATAAATTGGTGAGTAATGCCCTTGCTCATTTATTTGAAAAGGCTGAATTGACCACGACCTAACATCAGTCTTTGTGAACACGAATTAGTCACCAGGATCCTGGTTGTGGAAATTGCATCCAAATACTCTAAGGGGCTCTCTTTTGTGAGCTGAGATAGGTAATAGGATAAGTGAATATGTTTTATAAATGGAGATGCAGAAACTGCAACTGAGGGTATTTGATGCCATGAAGGCAGTGGTCAGATGGAACTGTATAGCTCTTATTGCACATCTTAAGAAACTTAGGGGCATATTATCAAGACAGGAGATAAAATTATCGCCGCTTTATCGGCAGAAAACTGCCTATAAAGCGGCGATAATGGGCTTGATAATATGCTCTATGGAATTCCAATCGAAGCCCTTGTTAGATGTCTTCACATCTAACATGGACTTCGATTGGAAATCCATAGAGCATATTATCAAGCCCATTATCGCCGCTTTATAGGCAGTTTTCTGCCGATAAAGCGGCGATAATTTTATCTCCCGTCTTGATAATATGCCCCTTAGACTAATAGAGATCCAGATCTAGAGGTGGAGTTGAGGAAGCGTAAGGTACAATACAAACACCCTTTAGCCAGTTTTTATGCATGCTGACTTTTGCCAGGATCCAGCGGAGAACAATGTTTATAAATAGGGCTAAATTAGTGTTACTCCACCTAAGGCACTGTACTTGCGCTACTAGGAATTAGGAGGGCACTCACTTGATATGACAACTAGGGGTTATAAGAGAGCTGGAATATGTTTTAAAAAATCATTTGGTTACATGGGATACGTTTACGAACAAAGGCAACAAATTGAAAACGTTTAACAAATAATTTTCTCCCTGTCTTATGAGGGTGAATGTGGGGGAGTGTAACCTGACATTCACTGGATCTAATTGCAGCGTTCTGGACACTGATACTCAGGATATTAAGGAGGATGCTGCAAGACCCTGTGTGGGTAACTGCTAGTCCCTTACCTCTACTCAACCTCAGTGGGAATCCTATCATAATGAACCATGGTCTTTGTGCTGACTGCTGGGACAATGGCTGAGCAGAGGCTCTGGCAATTCTTTTATGGTATTAACCAGGCCAAAACCTTAATAGGAACATTCTGGGTAATACATAGAGAGTGTTTGCACTCTACAGGTATTTGTTTAGACTTACTTTTTACAGAGCACTTACAGCCAGCCTAACTCTTCTGACTTCTGGGTCAGTACTTAATTTGTAAATTAATGAGTGCTGGTGGCCAGTGCAATAGGATGTGTGCTAAATACCAAATCTGTGTAGTTTTGAATTCACCGCAAGCTTCTTTAATCCACTAGCAGACACTCTCTCCACCTTTTATATATCTCTTTCAGGTTCCTGCTTTCTCACTTTGTGAGGAGTTTTCCCTCAGTCTTTGCCCTTTCTGCGATTTACCTCTCTTACTCTGGGTAAATGTGTGAAGCCTAAAAATTAGCGCTGGTCCCCAAAAATCCCCCCCAAAAAAGTGCCGGTGGCCCCCACCAACAACCAGTGGCTCAAATTCATCACTGTACTGGGTGAACCACTGCTCTTCCCCACTGGTGTTGGTGGTTGAATCTGTCTCACTGTTTCTTGTTCAATGCACTCCAACGGCTTGGGCCAAGCGAAGTGTAGTCCCTGTATGGACTTTGTTGCTCCCCGGCTGGACCTTTCTCTCCATTGTATGTCTTACACATTAGGTTTGAGCTGTGACATTCTTGATAAGAATGGCAAATATTGGCTAAAATGTAAAAGATTTACGTCAATCAGGTTAACACACATCAAACAGTAGATTCAATACGCATTCATTGCTACAAAGCAGGCAGTGGAATACAGGAGGTACGCAGTGAAGCCAAACAGGCCTTAAGGACAAGAACCTGTGCTCATTTAGTTCTTGAAGTCAAGGTGTGTCAAAGCAGTGTACTATGTGCACACAACACAGCTTCACAAGCAGTGCTGTCTCTATTCCGGGTTGAACTGGGACTTCCATTGTGGAGCAGACATTTTTTAATTAGGATTCCCACCCCAAGTAGCAGGACAAGCAGGAGCCCTCAAAAGAGACTTCCCAACACGGAGTTTATGAAAGATGGTATAACTCCAGAAATTGTCTGAAAGATACTAACCAGTCCAGAGCTGATATATTTTAAAAAGTGTGCTATTCCCTTCGTATCAGACATATTATAGATACGGTGAACTAGCTCGCCAAAATTCAGCAGTAATTTAGTGTGGAGTAGTGTCTGTATCTCAGGTGAGGACCCTGCAACCTGGAGATCAAATGTCTCTCTGGTCATAGCTAAGGCCACCTCCTTTTGAAAAAGCATGGCTTTCAGCTTGCTCAGAGAATCAAAGTGCATGTCGGAAATGTTAACTCTGTGGGCAGCTGTAAACAAAACTGCTGTGCGACAAGTGACTATGGCACTAACCGTTACCAGATAAGCGATGCCCTGTTCCATCAACAGCAAGCTTGATCATCAAATAGCTCCCATTCAAGAGCAGCTTTAAAACCAGATGAATCACAGCAGCTGGAGAACTCTTCAGATAACAAGACAGATTCACCACTGAAACATTGCATGCCCAGTGAAGAGAAATGTCTTTGCAATTTAAGGACCTGCTAAAAGCATCTATACAGTTACCACTAAGGAATACGTCCATGTCTCCTTTTCTGCATCTAAACCTGAACGGTAATTACCAATACTAATGCATGTAAACTTCCCCTAGTGCTTCATATCTACCTACCTGTTGGTATTGGAGACAATATTGGGATTGGAAAGTCGTGACCAGTAGGGTGATGTAACCATGGATTATCCAGTCTGTGGATGGTATCTCAGCCACAGTGAAAGGTAATTAGTGTAATTTTCAAAGTGCAAGATGGCATATTTTGCATCTTTGCATGCCATTACTATCGGTCTATCTGTGAGATCATAGTCAGAAAACATACTAGTACTGTTGATGTAACGCCATGGCACATGGTAAGAACGTAATGTTAGTAATGTCCAGTTTAGCATTATAATCTTGTAAAAGAAAAAAGAAAATAATAAAACCAGAAATTATTTCTATATTATCATTTTATTTCTACTGTCAGCACGGTTGGGCTGGGTGGGGTTGGGCTTCTGTGACGTGTGGGAGGAGGAGCGGTTGCTGTACTCCAAAGTGTGAATGACTGCTTGGGCGTCCCTCTAGGATCAAACAGTCCTGCACATTTTGCATGTTCCCCACCAGACTGCATTACACAGCCTGGTGGGGAACATGCCTTGCCTCCCATTCCTGTTTTAACCCCAAGCCACGGTGCACAGACCAATAACAACATTGCATTACAGTGCAGTGATTGGCTTAGGTGAGGGAGCCTGTATGCTTCCTGTTTCCCACCGGAGAGGACAGTCCCCATTTACCTGGTACTGTTCATTTTCACAGTACCTTTATCCATCTCCTCGAGCACAGCACTAACAAGAGCAGTGTCACCTGCTCTGGTCACTCTGCGCTGAGCGCCATAAAATTAGCGGAATGCACACAATACCCTCCAAAGGTATAGACTAGCCTGTGCTGTAGTCACTTTAACTGGGAAACCATACTGTGCACTCACCACCCTTCTCCCTTGAACGTATAACTAACTGAAGTTAGATAGGGTCTACTATCTTCATCTTGGTGCCTATTAGTTTTGCACCAATATTTGTGTTTACACTTAATGTTGTTAATTACGATGAAAAATCCTCTGATTTAACCGCATTATTAACAATGTATGATTTAGAACATTAGAAGAATGGTTCAGATTCTGTAGCAGACCTATTACTTCACCAACTGGTTTAATTTTTCCCCCCAGATTGTGTGAGGTATTTTGTTTGAACGCTTGAATGTGAGTAGGTTGGATGTGATATGCTTGATGCCTAACGAATAAGAGTATGGATGAGGTTTCATCTTCCCTTTATTTGTGTTCTTATGTCCCTTATTGTTTAATAATTGTGTTTTGAACTCCAGCACTGATTTAAATTCGAGCATTGCTAAAATATTTTTGAATAAACAGCTATTTAATAGCAGTCCTGAGTATTGAACTGTGGTCTGTATTCTGGTTTTAAATTTTTTTCTAGAATTGAGCATCAGTACTGGCATTTCTTTTCGTTATTTACTTAGGTAAAAGCAGCAGCTAAATCCCGTCAGCACTCCATTCATTCCCAACTGTCCATGTCTCTTAGCTTTCACTGCAGACCACACACCAACATTCTATTACATCATTCGCTCTCAGTATTCCAGACACCAGCACAGACATATAGAGAATGAGGTAGACAGAATACTAAACACTCCTTGAGTGGGGAGATTAAATTAGAGTAGGTGTTGTGCCTTACTGGAGATTGTAGATGAGATTGCAACTCTGAACTTTTACCTGTACTGAACAGAGTGGGCCCGATTCACAGAACTAACTTAAGACAAAATCCAAACTTATTACCATTTTGGTATTCACAGAAGGCACTTACTCATTTCGGTATTCACAGAAGTTAGGAGTCCTAACTTTAGGACTCCTAAATGCCTTCTGTGAATACCGAAAGTCTTAAAGTTAGGATTTTTCTCAGTTTAGGAGTCCTAAAGTTAGGTGTCCTAACTTTACGAAATGAGTAAGTGCCTTCGGTGAATACCAAAATGAGTAAGTGCCTTCTGTGAATTCCAAAACAGTAGTAAGTTTAGGATTTTGTCTTAAGTTAGTTCTGTGAATCAGGCCCTGTGCATTTAATCTTCTTGTCCTTTTTTCAATTTAGAAATAAAAGTAGCATTAACTTATATTAAAATATATTACAATTATTGTAATTCAGTTCTATACATTGCTGTTAATAATAGCTAATTCATAATAAAAACATATTTTTACTTTTGGTGGAAATATATTTTTAATATAAACTTTAGAAAAGTAATTTGTATTCAATTATATATATTGAAATTAATTAAATATTTATTTCAAAATAAGTAATTAGTGCCGTGGCATATATTTTTAAGTTGTTCTGCATTTAAAATAAGGAAATAGCATTAATGTACATTAATATTTAACATAAAAATATTTTTATATTCATTTTATTCAAATTAAACAGACTTTTTTACGTTTCCCTCATACTTTATCACAATCATGTCGGAGATCACCTTATGGTAAATTTAAGAGAAAATCATGAAGTTTTGTTATTCATTATGCTTAATATGTGAAGCTATTTGATGTTAAATATTAATGGAAAATTAATTGTATATGTTTATTTTAAGTGTTGCACAAAAATACAACATGCTACACCATTTTCTACCTTGTTTTTAATTGAATTTCTAATAAATTAAAATATATTAAATCAAATAAAAATACATTTTCCGAAGTTTACATTAAAAAGTAAATTCACTTAAAGTGAAACAATAATTTTTTTGGTATGCATTCATAATTATTAAACAGGATGTGCAGAAATAATTCAAAGTAATGTAATCACATTTTAATACCAAATAATGCTACATTAATGTATCCATTTTAAAAAGGTTGTTAAAATATTCTGTAATTAAATAAATATATTTTATTTTTAGACATTCTTCAACATTAAATTATTTTGATTGATATTTTAACTGTTTTAAATAATTGAATCTAATTTCACATTATTTCACATAGGGTTTTCATTTAAGTCCCTACCTCATTTATTTCCAATGGTAGGGTTTTGCAGTATACATGGTCGAAAATGTGTGGTGCTGGACGTTCTACTGTTTCTTGTTGGCAGTAGTAACTTACTCTCGTAAATTTGGCGGCACCACCTTTTTCAAGAGGTGGAGACATATAAGTCTACACTTTTGAGCAACCTTACACTTTATTTTGGGTCATATGTATCAAGCCAAATTGACTTCGCAAACGCCGAAATTCTCAGAATTTCGGCGTTTGCGAATGCAATTTGGACTAATGGTATGCATCAAGGAAATCTGCTTGAGAAATAAGGAATCGCAAAATATGCAATTCCTTATCTTGCAACTCCACTTAAGGAATCGCAAATTTTGCGATTCCTTAAATGCAATGTTAGAAGCTAAAAAAAATAGCAAATTGGCCTTAAGGAATCGCAAATTACCACCAACTTCTAGTTGGTGGTAAGTTGCGAATTCCTTTCAAAATGCATATTTTTTCATTTTTCAAAGTGCCATGTGGCGCACATACATGCCCTTAGGGCATGTATGTGCGCCACATGTGCACCCATGCAGATTTCAGGGGTGCACCAGGGTGTCCTTTGGACGCCTCAGCACCCTTGAAAATATTCACAATTTGCGATTAGCAAATTGCGAATCGCACATTTCCCCTTCATTCCTATGGGCCTCCTGGCCCATAGAAATGAATGGGAAATTATTCCTTAATTGCGATTAGCAATTTGCTAATCGCAATAAAGGAATTTTAAGAAATCGCTAAAAAGAAGCGAATTTCTAAATACATACCATTTTGCGATTTCTAAATAGCGATTCCTTAAAAATTGCTATTTAGGAATCGCAAAACGGAATGTTGATACATATGGCCCTTAGTGATTAGCCAAAAATAAAGAGCAAAATAAAGAGTAAGAGTAAATTGCGAGTGTAAATTACTCACAATTGTAACTTACCTTTCTGAATAGCTAAGTCTTTGTCTGATTTCCACAACATTCTCCTCTGTTGTTTTCCTCATAGATTTTGGTTAATTTCAGCAGGTGTATTGCCTTAGGGAAACATAAAGATCTGTGGTAACGCAACAGATTTAATATCTAAGGGTTTGATTATGAGTTTGGCAGAGGGACAGCTGCTGCCACACCACCACCCGCTCTCATACCGCCAAACCTTACTGCCTCGTGGTATGGCGAGCGGTCCTTTGACATTCCCACGGTGGTGTCTATTAAAAAGGCATCGCAATGGGAGCTCCAAAGCCCCGTTCTGCACGGCATAGACTGTGCAGTCCATGCCGTGCAGGAAAGGGGGGCATGCAGACAGGTAGGCACACCATGTGCCCCCCTACATGCATCTCATTGCCCTGAAGCAACAGGGAGCCCTGTAGGGACCTCTTTGTTTCCTCACTGCTCTAGTTTTCATGGCTGCCTTACTGCCATGAAAACTGTGCGAGTATGAAACTCCAAATATACTTAACGGTGCCGCAGATGCAGCAGCAAGCATATTTTAGCCTCTGACTGCCGCGCCACTGCCAGGGATTGCAGATCCCTGGCGGTTGCGGCAGTCTTATGGCAGTCCAACCACTGCAGTTGTAATACAGCAGTACGGCCACCGGTGCTGCGGAAGACCACTGCACCTCCACCGCGAGTTTGGTGGTCTGATGGACCGCCAAACTCGTAATTAGGCCCTATGGCTGTCTTGCAATTGGGGCCACCTACGAGTTATTTCAATGTTTAATTGTTTTTGCTTCAGTATTGCAACCTCCCTTATAGAGGCATTTAAAGTAGAGCAAACAATTAGTTCATAACCCAATTGCCTTAATACTTTTCTATCTTGAAATCCAATATGAGTTTCTGAAAGCAGTACAAAACGGGGTTTATACGTATTAAGTTCTTCCTGAACCAGCCTTCTCTTGATCTTATTATTAAGACCGGCCATGTTCCAAGTTAGGCACCTAAAGAAATACATTCCTTAAAAACAAATACATTGCCTTTCTCTGCATAATTGAAAACCATAGTATAAGTGATTTATAATGGTCTTTTTTGACAATTCTAACAATTCTGAATCTCGCGCTGAAATTTTTATCATTTTTAACCCAGCAACCCTTTGACCCCACCCCCGACCCGCCTCCCGTTAACCTACTCCCGAACCTACTACCCCCCACCCATTTGTCCCTATGGGAAACCACCCCTCTATTCCTTGCTGCCGCTGGAAGGGCAGCCTAACGGAGAGACAGCATCGGAATCTGCCCCCTGCAACCCCTGAAAGAAAAAATAAATAAAAACCCTGTAAACAAAAAAAGGAGAACTTCAAGAGAGAAAAACAACTTTCACTCTGGTGATGTCACTCAATTGTAATTGATTCAAAACTGAGAACTATTAATCCTAGAGAAGGAGAAAAAAAAGCAGGAAAAGAAAAATTAGAAATAAGTAAAAATTACCAATCAGACAAAACCCCTGAGAGTAGAAATCTATCAAGCCCTCTTAGTGTAGTTGATCCGGAAAAAATAGAAAACCTAATTTACGCTATACATGATCAAATACAGATAGACATCATACTCTTTAGAACAGATTCAATATACTTTTCCCCCCGCTAATATTCGTATTCTTTAACCAGATTTTTAGCCAAATTTGGATGATGCCACCTCTGCTTCTCTAACATAATTGAAGAAGAATGTATGGCCATCCTTGATCACTTTGAGGTGAGCTGGTTCCTCAAGGAACGGCTGTCCCCCCAATGATTTAAAAGGATCAATAAACTGATGTAATTTCCACCTTTTTTCCATTGTGGGCTTACTTAAATCAGATCTGACAAAGAAAGTAATATTTCTGATTGTAACAGGGGACTTAGGCTTCGCTTGCAGTGCTCTAGGGTCAATAAATATTTTTGAATTGCCATTCATCATTACCCTAAGCCAGGCCGGGTAGAGCACAGCGTAGTCCAATCACAGGTCTCTCAGTTTCCATTTCATAGGGACAAACTGTCTCCTTGCCACCTGGACTTTAATTGTAAAATCAGGGAATAGTGATAAGGGAGTGCCCTCATGCTGCAGATCTTTCAGCTCTTTGGCCTTCTTCAAGGCAGCATCTCCATCCATATAATTCAATAATTTTGCAATCGCAGGGCGGGGCACCCGGCAGCGGTTTTGGCCCCAAGGAGCAATGAGCGCGCTCCACAATAAACATTTCCAAGAACGTGTTCTGGCCTAGTAGAGTGACAAGCAACTTTTCCATGAAGTCCTCCATGTTTCCAATCGGTGTGGTCTCGGGCAGCTCAACAACGCGGACATTACTGCATCTAGATCTAGCCTCTAATTCT
The DNA here is from genome assembly GCF_964261635.1 of Lissotriton helveticus. Lineage (NCBI taxonomy): Eukaryota > Metazoa > Chordata > Amphibia > Caudata > Salamandridae > Lissotriton > Lissotriton helveticus. The sequence goes on along the minus strand of NC_136068.1, from coordinate 1,693,866,532 downwards.
TCTGCTTTTTCCTGCAGGGTCGTTAGTATCTTCCCCATCTGTTTCTGCGCTGTGTCTGCTTCCGCTTGCGCCTCTTCAACGTCCTCAACTCTCTTCTCCGTGATATCTATTCGCTCTGCATACTTGTCTTTGCGCTCCAACATCCTGTCCATTCTGTAAGCAAGAGAGTCATTTTTGTGTCAATAGTGGACAAGCTCTTTTCCATAGCAGCTAGAATCTGTTTCAGCTCACCCTCCTGTTCCTCTGAAATGGTTTGCTGTTCTGCACCAGGAGGATCTGTCTCCTCCTTGCTATGGCATGATTTGCGCTGCTCAAACTGCAGCTTCTGCTGTATTTTGTCCACCTTGCCCATCTTTGGAGCATAGGACAGAGGGAGAGCGTAGGCCACTTTTGGTCCCTAGTTCAGGCCCAATGAACCTCTCCAAGGCGATTGACAGGCGATGCAGTCTCTCAGGCCTCTCAGTCCCCCCACTTGGCAGTCCCTCTTCTCACATTAGGACTCACGGCACCCCGCAAGCCAAGCAGCACTCTGCTGATGCTCGTCGTATGTAGACATGAAGCTACGCGTAACATCAGAGGAGGCCTCTACATTAATACCCTAGTGGGTGATAAAAATCCCCTTGAGGCTCGCTGTATCATGTCCAGAAGTCCCAGAGCCACAATTTATTTATGTTTGGGCACACTACGCCCCACCCTCAGGCCTGAAGGTGCAGTTTCAGGCTCTGTATCATTAAGCACCTCCAGACGTGGGGTAGCAGCCTTCTTGCATGTACAGGCTGCACGGAGCCCCCACCCGTCTCAGACTCGGATATCCAGAAAGAGTAACTGTAGGGAAAAGGCGACGCCGAGGGTGTCAGCAGATCTGGGCTCCCTTCCTCCAGTAGCTAAGAGTCTCTTTCCATCCCTTCTGACTAGCGCTATGGTCACTCGTCCCTAAGAAGCAGTATCAGGAAAGGAACGTTTCCAGGCGGCTGCAGCAGTCTGTTTTCAGCCGCTATTTATTGTATTATAATGGCTGTCTCTGCGGCTCATCAAATCTAGGGTGCTCCATTTCCCCAGGCCATCCTTCTTTAGGTTCGCTCCCTCACCTTGCAGGTCGAGGATCCTCTCGCCAGCCTGAGCTTCTGTAAGGGGACCGTCGGTCACTGCAACTTCTTTCCCCTCATGCGAACATCATCAGGGGAAACAGGCATCCAAAGCCGCTCACAGCCGGGTCCCAGGGCAGACCACGCCGTGCGCATGTTGAAGGTCTTGTGGCATCACTCTTCACCTCCCCGGGATGAGCGCATCAATTTTCTTTATTCTGGCTCATTTGATAGCTCGTGCTCTCCAGACACAACGGCAGCAATTTCTGTGTGCCAGGCGAGCCTGGAGTGCAAGGATAATTACTGGATCGTTTTGGTGGCTAGCGGAGTGCTCTTAAGCCACGGCCATCTTTAAGCCAGGGAAGCTCCACCCCCCCAATCAGAACGTGAGTTCTCAGTAAGAAAAAAGAGGAGAGGACAGACTTCTGTCTACTCTGGTTGCAGGAATCCTTTTTGAAGTTTTGACAAAAAGGGAAGGCTTATGTTATTAAAAGAAGGCCCAAAGAGTTGATGTGCTATGATTTATGGAATATTCACCATCTTAAATCTCTCTCAGCATACAGGGGGTGGGAAAGCCACTAGGGCAGTTGTTGTTAATGTAACTTATGATGATGGAGGGATGATAAGGCATCTCTACTTTGGACAGGTATCCCACCAATTGCAGAATACTCCACCTCTTGCCTCAAACTGAGTACTGGCAGGATGAGCTCATAGAGAGACTGGGAAACCTTAGTGGTACGCCCATTCCGGACATTTATTTCTGGACCCTCTTTGATTTTCATTCAAGGGCTGGTGGCATCAACTCCCTGATTATAGTGTGGAGCGGATCTGCTGTAGTGCCCTGATGAATCAACATTTGGTGGTAACTGCACCTCTAATTGGGCGATAAAGGAGTGGGCACTGTGGACTCTGAATGTTGGCCACAGTCACCCTGCAATAAGCTGAAGGATTAGGTGACTGGGGAGTGGAGGCAGTGAGTGTGGTCTGCCTTTGAGGACCTCTGTGGTGCTGATGTGGAGGTGAGGTGTTCTGGAGTAAACAAGCACTATGACTGAGAAAGAGAGCCACCTTAAAGCCCTTACAGTAAAGATTTTGGTGTCAGGAGGAAAATTCAATGGTGAAGTGGCTGTGAATGGTTAAATAAATCTTTCCCAGTGGAGAAAGCGAGAGGAGATCCATCACTACTTCTCCAGCTACTATTCTTAGAAGCCAGAGGTGGTTGGTCATCTGGAATAATGTACTAGAAATCCCTTCTTCTGTGAGTGTGTGTGTGGATGTCTGTGTGTGTGTTTGTGTGTGTGTGTGTGTGTGTGTGTGTGGCTCTTTTAAATCTGACATGGTTGTAGATCCTTCAGGGCAACTTAAAGCTCAGAGGGAAAGAGCTTAAAACATCAACAAAGTTCAGAAATGTATAATACTCTGTAAAGAGTATGTCAACTCCTACTAAGGTGCAGGGCAACAGGATCACCTAAAAGCCTGAAAGCAGAAAACATATAAAAAATACCAATTGCTTTAGCAATGTGACAAAAAGTATGTACAAATATAACTTGTATAGGAACTCCACTGGTGCCATGCAAGAGAAGAGATGATCCGGTAAGGTCCAGTGTTCAATATCTGTCTCACCTACATTATACTCAGTTTTAAGCTCTATGCCTAATGACATTGGGAATTGGGGAATGTGAATCAGAGTATCCAAAAATAATTGAGGTATTATCCAACTGAGAGAAAACTGTGTCTCAGCCTCATATTCATTTGTTGCTGTCTCTGCTGCAGTAGGTGGCCCCAATTGCAAGACAGCCATAGGGCCTAATTACGAGTTTGATGGTCCATCAGGCGGTGGAGGTGCAGTGGTGTTCCGCAGCACCGGTGGCTGTACTGCTGTATTACAACTGCAGTGGTTGGACTGCCATAGGACTGCCGCAACCGCCAGGGATCTGCAATCCCTGGCAGTGGCGCGGGAGTCAGAGGCTACAATATGCTTGCTGCTGCAGCTGCGGCACTGTTAAGTATATTTGGAGTTTCCTACTCGCACAGTTTTCATGGCAGTAAGGCCGCCATGAAAACTAGAGCAGTGAGGAAACAAAGAGGTCAATCAATCAATCAGGAGTTTGTTAAAGCGCGACTACTCACCCGTAAGGGTCTCAAGGCGCTAGGGGTGGGGGGGGGGGGTTGGGGGGGTGCAGGTTCCATTCCATCAAGGAGGGGGTCTGTCGAAGAGCCAGGTTTTGAGGTTTCTTGCGAAGATGGAGAGCGATGTTGTCTGTCTGAGGTGGAGCGGAAGGGCGTTCCATGCTTTGGCCGCAAGGAAGGAGAAGGAGCGGCCTCCCGATCTGGTCTTTCTGGTGCGGGGACCACAGCGTAGGAAAGCTGGGCTGATCGTAGGGTCCTTTGGGGTGCGTGGAATTTGAGTCGGCTGTTCAGGTATGCTGGTCCGGTGCCGTGGAGGGCCTTGTGTGCGTGGGTGAGCATCTTAAAGGTGATTCTCGCCTCGACGGGGAGCCAGTGGAGTGTGCGCAGGTGCTGGGAGATGTAGCAGTGTTTTGGCAGGTTGAGGACCAGTCTTGCGGCGGCGTTCTGGATGTTCTGTAGCTTGCGGATGAGGTTTTTGTTTATTCCGGCGTAGAGTGCGTTGCCGTAGTCGAGTCTGCTGGTGACCAGGGCATGAGTGACTGTCTTTCGGTGTTCGAGGGGGATCCATTTGAAGGTCTTACGAAGGAGGCGGAGGGTGTGGAAGCAGGAAGATGAGACAGAGTTGATCTGGCGGTCCATTTTGAGCTCGGAGTCCAGGATGATTCCCAGGTTGCGTGCGTGGTCTGTGGGGGTTGGCGGGTTTCCGAGGGCGGTGGGCCACCAGGTGTCACTCCAGGCGTCGGGGTTTGGGCCCATGATGAGTACTTCTGTTTTGTTGGTGTTTAGTTGTAGGCAGCTGTTTTTCATCCATTTGGCGACGGCTTCCATGCCTTCTCGAAAGTTGCGTCTGGCGGTGTTGGGCTCGTTGGATAGGGAGAGGATGAGCTGGGTGTCGTCTGCATATGACACGATGTTGAGTCCGTAGGTTCTGACGATGGGGGCAAGTGGAGCCATGTAGACGTTGAAGAGCGTCGGGCTGAGGGAGGAGCCCTGGGGGACTCCGCAGGTGATAGGTGTGGGGTCCGAGAGGAAAGGGGGGAGTCTGACCCGCTGCGTCCTGCTGGAGAGGAAGGAGCAGATCCAGTCGAGGGCCTTGTCCTGGATTCCTGCATCGTAGAGTCTGCGTATTAGGGTGCGGTGGGAGACTGTGTCGAACGCCGCTGATAGGTCGAGGAGGATGAGGGCTACTGTTTCTCCTTTGTCCAGTAAGGTGCGGATGTCGTCTGTTGCGGCGAGGAGGGCGGTTTCCGTACTGTGGTTTTTTCTGAAGCCGGATTGGGAGGAGTCGAGGATGTTGTGTTCTTCAATGAATGTGGCGAGTTGGCTGTTGATGGCTTTCTCGATGACTTTCGCTGGGAACGGGAGCAGGGAGATGGGTCTGTAGTTTTTGAGGTCGGTGGGGTCCGCTGAGGGTTTCTTTAGGAGGGGGTTGACCTCGGCGTGTTTCCAGTCGTCGGGGAATGAGGCGGTCGCCAGGGAGCGGTTGATGGTTTGGCGGAGCATGGGTGCGATGGTGTTGGCGGCTCTGTTGAAGATGTGGTGGGGGCAGGGGTCCGTGGGGGCCCCTGAGTGGATTGACTTCATTGTCTTCAGTGTGTCTTCGGTGGTGAGGGCTGTCCAGTCATCAATCGCTGGTTTCCGGGTGTCGGGGGTGGTTGGTGAGGGTTCAGTGTGTTGGTTGTCTTCGTCGAAGTTGTCGTAGATGCCCTTGATTTTGTGGTGGAAAAAGATGCTGAGTTTGTCACAGAGGTCTTGTGAGGGAGGGATGTCGGTAGACTCGCTGGTGGGTTGGGCGAACTCCTTGATGATGCTGAAAAGTTCCTTGCTGTTGTGTGCGTGGGTGGAGATTCTGTCTTCAATCGCTTTTTTCCTCGTTTCTCTGATGAGTTGATGATGGGCGTTGGTGGCGGCTCTGAAGTTGTTGTGGGCTTCTGTGGATTTGGTGTTTCTCCAGGCCTTTTCGAGGCGGCGGCATGTGCGCCTGGACTCTCGAAGTTCGGTGGTAAACCATCTGGCTTTCTTGGCACGGGTATTGTTGTTTTTCTTGAGGGGGGCTATGGTGTTGGTGCTGTCCGAGATCCATCTATGCAGGGTTCGGGCTGCGGTGTTGGGGTCGTCGTTTTCCGCGATGGTTGGGGTGGAGTTGTTGAGTGAGGAGGTGAGCTGGTCATCGGTGATTTTGGTCCAGTTTCTTTGTGGAAGCAGGTGCTGGTGTCTGTGGATGGTGGGTGTTCTGAAGGTGAAGTGGACGCAACGATGGTCGGTCCATGGGAGTTCGGTGGTGTGGCTGAAGGTGATGGAGTTTCCTGTAGTGAAGAGGGGGTCGAGGGTGTGTCCTGCTGAGTGCGTGGGCTCGGTCACGATCTGGCGGAGTCCAATGTTGTGGAGGTTGTCCAGGAGGGATGTGGTGTTGGGGTCCAGTTGATTGTCGAGGTGGAAGTTGAGGTCTCCCAGCAGGGTGTAGTTGGTGGATGCGATGGCCTGCGGGGAGATGATGTCCGTAATGGAGTTGGCGAAGGGTCCGCGGGGTCCAGGGGGTCGGTAGATGAGGGTTCCTCGGAGGGCGGCGGTGGGGCTGGCCAGTATCTTGAAGTGAAGGTGTTCCATCAGTTCTGTGGACTCGTCAGGGAGTGTGCTCAGGCGGAGGCTGGATTTGTGGACGATGGCGATTCCTCCTCCTGGGTGGATGGGGCGGTCCTTCCTGGAGATCTTGTATCCTTGGGGGATGGCGATGGCGATGTCCGGTCCTGAGGTGGTGTTGGTCCAGGTTTCGGTGAAGAATGCTACGTCTGGGGTTGTGCTGTCGAGGAGGTCCCAGATTTCTGTGGCGTGTTTGTGGAGGAATCGGACGTTGAGGAGGATGCATTGTAGGGTCTTCGGTTCGGTTGTGTTCTTGTGGGCGGGTTGTGCTGGATCCGTGTTCTTGGCGGTGCTGCAGGTGTGCCGGCAGCGGTGACAGCTGAAGGGTCCATGGGTGTCGGCTGGTGATGCTAGCTTGCAGTTGTTGTTGCAGCCTGGGTTGAGTGCGTGGAGTGCTGCTGGGTCGTAGCGTTGGCGGGGCGGAGGTCCAGGGTTCCTGGTGCTGGTCGCGGACGGGTTGCAGACGGGCGCAGACATGCTTACCTTTGACGCGCCTTCGGTGCACCAGCGGCGCGCCCGCAGCCCGCGGCCGCTGCGCGGCCGCGCAGTGGCCGCCATTAAGTAGGGGTCGGGGAGGGCTGGACAGCTGGGAGGCGGGAGCGGGGAGGGGAGCTGGAATTGGCCGGTCGTGCTGGGGGGGGAGGGGCCGCGGGGGCAGCAGCGGCGGGGAAAGGTAAAGGGAGGAAAGAAGGGATAAAGAAAAAAGGGAAAATAAGCAGAAATAAGGCACAAAAGAGCACAGATGCAGAAAAGAGCAGAAAGGAGAAAGATAGAAAGGGTAAAAAAACGAGTGAAAACGGGTGAAGGAGCAGAGGGAGAGAAAGGGAAAATGGGCAAAAATAAGGCACAAAAGAGCAGAGGTGCAGGAAGGTGAAAGATAGAAAGGGGAAAAAACGAGTGAAAACGAGTGAAGGAGCAGAGGGAGAGAAAGGGAAAATGGGCAAAAATAAGGCACAAAAGAGCAGAGGTGCAGGAAGGTGAAAGATAGAAAGGGGAAAAAACGAGTGAAAACGAGTGAAGGAGCAGAGGGAGAGAAAGGGAAATGGGCAGAAATAAGGCGCAAAAGAGCAGAGGTGCAGAAAGGTGAAAGATAGAAAGGGGAGAAAAAGGAGTGAAGGAGCAGAAAGAAAGAAAGGAGACAGAGGTCCACTGGACCACCAGGGATGAGGCGCAGGGAAACCTGCGGGTGGAGGAGGGCCTCGATCACCAACACTCAAGAGTGCAGGGGCAGGGGCACCTCACTTAATGGTGGAGCTGCGAGGGTGGGAGAGCAATTTCACTGACAATGAGTCAGTGGTCTTGCTCGCCTGTCCCCGCAGTGGCCGCCATTAAGTAGGGGTCGGGGAGGGCTGGACAGCTGGGAGGCGGGAGCGGGGAGGGGAGCTGGAATTGGCCGGTCGTGCTGGGGGGGGGAGGGGCCGCGGGGGCAGCAGCGGCGGGGAAAGGTAAAGGGAGGAAAGAAGGGATAAAGAAAAAAGGGAAAATAAGCAGAAATAAGGCACAAAAGAGCACAGATGCAGAAAAGAGCAGAAAGGAGAAAGATAGAAAGGGTAAAAAAACGAGTGAAAACGGGTGAAGGAGCAGAGGGAGAGAAAGGGAAAATGGGCAAAAATAAGGCACAAAAGAGCAGAGGTGCAGGAAGGTGAAAGATAGAAAGGGGAAAAAACGAGTGAAAACGAGTGAAGGAGCAGAGGGAGAGAAAGGGAAATGGGCAGAAATAAGGCGCAAAAGAGCAGAGGTGCAGAAAGGTGAAAGATAGAAAGGGGAGAAAAAGGAGTGAAGGAGCAGAAAGAAAGAAAGGAGACAGAGGTCCACTGGACCACCAGGGATGAGGCGCAGGGAAACCTGCGGGTGGAGGAGGGCCTCGATCACCAACACTCAAGAGTGCAGGGGCAGGGGCACCTCACTTAATGGTGGAGCTGCGAGGGTGGGAGAGCAATTTCACTGACAATGAGTCAGTGGTCTTGCTCGCCTGTCCCCGCAGTGGCCGCCATTAAGTAGGGGTCGGGGAGGGCTGGACAGCTGGGAGGCGGGAGCAGGGAGGGGAGCTGGAATTGGCCGGTCGTGCTGGGGGGGGGAGGGGCCGCGGGGGCAGCAGCGGCGGGGAAAGGTAAAGGGAGGAAAGAAGGGATAAAGAAAAAAGGGAAAATAAGCAGAAATAAGGCACAAAAGAGCACAGATGCAGAAAAGAGCAGAAAGGAGAAAGATAGAAAGGGTAAAAAAACGAGTGAAAACGGGTGAAGGAGCAGAGGGAGAGAAAGGGAAAATGGGCAAAAATAAGGCACAAAAGAGCAGAGGTGCAGGAAGGTGAAAGATAGAAAGGGGAAAAAACGAGTGAAAACGAGTGAAGGAGCAGAGGGAGAGAAAGGGAAATGGGCAGAAATAAGGCGCAAAAGAGCAGAGGTGCAGAAAGGTGAAAGATAGAAAGGGGAGAAAAAGGAGTGAAGGAGCAGAAAGAAAGAAAGGAGACAGAGGTCCACTGGACCACCAGGGATGAGGCGCAGGGAAACCTGCGGGTGGAGGAGGGCCTCGATCACCAACACTCAAGAGTGCAGGGGCAGGGGCACCTCACTTAATGGTGGAGCTGCGAGGGTGGGAGAGCAATTTCACTGACAATGAGTCAGTGGTCCCTACAGGGCTCCCTGTTGCTTCAGGGCAATGGGATGCATGTAGGGGGGCACATGGTGTGCCTACCTGTCTGCATGCCCCCCTTTCCTGCACGGCATGGACTGCACAGTCTATATCGTGCAGGACGGGCTTTGGAGCTCCCATTGCGATGCCTTTTTAATAGACACCGCCGTGGGAATGCCTAAGGACCGCTCGCCATACCACGAGGCAGTAAGGTTTGGCGGTATGTGAGCGGGTGGTGGTGTGGCAGCCGCTCTCCCTCTGCCAAACTCATAATCAAGCCCTTAGATATTAAATCTGTGGAGTTACCACAGATCTTTATGTTTCCCTATGGTAATACACCTGCTGAAATTAACCAAAATCTATGAGGAAAACAACAGAGGAGAATGTTATGGAAATCAGACAGAGACTTAGCTATTTAGAAAGGTAAGTTACAATTGTGAGTAATTTACACTCGCAATTTACTCTTACTCTTTATTTTGCTCTTTATTTTTGGCTAATCACTAAATAAAGTGTAAGATTGCTCAAAAGTGTAGACTTGTATGTCTCCACCTCTTGAAAAAGGTGGTGCTGCCAAATTTACGAGAGTAAGTTACTACTGCCAACAAGAAACAGTAGAACGTTCAGCACCACACATTTTCGACCATGTATAATGCAAAACCCTACCAGTGGAAATAAATGAGGTAGGGACTTAAATGAAAACCCTATGTGAAATAATGTGAAATTAGATTCAATTATTTAAAACAGTTAAAATATCAATCAAAATAATTTAATGTTGAAGAATGTCTAAAAATAAAATTTATTTATTTAATTACAGAATATTTTAACAACCTTTTTAAAATGGATAAATTAATGTAGCGTTATTTGTTATTAAAATGTTTTTACATTACTTTGAATTATTTCTGCCCATCATGTTTAATAATTATGAATGCATACCAAAAAAATTATTGTTTCAATTTAAGTGAATTTACTTTTTAATGTAAACTACGGAAAATGTAATTTTATTTGATTTAATATATTTTAATTTATTAGAAATTCAATTAAAAACAAGGTAGAAAATGGTGTAGCTTGTTGAATTTTTGTGCAACACTTAGGGGTCGATTCCGATCCGGTAAAAAGCGCTCCGATTAGCTGTACGGAGCCTTTTTCCCATACGAATCGTACACCTACAACGTCTCCGTACGAACTAGCAAGTACGATCCTAACCCAAAGCGCCACTCCGTACGACTCGTACCAAACACCGTACAAATAAAAAGTACATACGGACTCACTCCGGCCGACGCTGTACGCCACGTCCGTACGTAAATTGGCAGCCATTTCCGAACCAGGAAGTACGATCCGTGTTGACGACACTCCGTACGACCCTTTTTCTATGGGAGCTGAAAACAGCCGTAAAAGCAGAGTTCGCACCGAAACAGGTACAGAACGGCCCCCTGGGTACGGCTCGTACCCCCCATGATCGCAGGGGTACGCACCGTACCCCTGCGATCATGGGGTGTACGAGCCGTACCCCCATTGTACGATCGGTGTACGTGCCGTACCCCATTGTACGATCGGTGTACGTGCCGTACCCCATTGTTCGATGGGTGTACGAGCCGTACCCCCATTGTACGATCGGTGTACGTGCCGTACCCCCATTGTACGATCGGTGTACGTGCCGTACCCCATTGTACGATCGGTGTACGTGCCGTACCCCATTGTACGATCGGTGTACGAGCTGTACCCCATTGTACGATGGGTGTACGAGCCGTACCCCCATTGTACGATCGGTGTACGTGCCGTACGATCGTACAATGGGGGTACGGCTCGTACACCCATCGTACAATGGGGTACAGCACGTACACCGATCGTACAATGAGGTACGGCACGTACACCGATCGTACAATGGCGGTACGGCTCGTACACCCATCGTACAATGGAGTACGGCTCGTACACCCCATGATCGCAGGGGTACGGTGCGTACCCCTGTGATCATGGGGGGTACGGACCGTACGGTGTGTATATATTTGTGTGCTCTTCCGTACGACTCGCCTTTACCTGACGTGGACCGTACGAATCGCGTCCTCATACTCCGGTCCGGATCGTACTCGTCGGGTCGTACGGCATGTGTACGAGTCGTACGGTATGTGTACGAGTCGTACGGTTCACAGTTTCAGCCTTGCAATACGTACGGATCGCGACGATTCGGACGGATTCACGGAATCCGGATCGTACTTGGAGACTCGGACGGACGGGTACGATTCGTACGGAGAGGGCTCCGGATACAAATCGTAGGGACGTTTTTTTTCCCGAATCGGAATCGACCCCTTAAAATAAACATATACAATTAATTTTCCATTAATATTTAACATCAAATAGCTTCACATATTAAGCATAATGTTTAAAAAACTTCATGATTTTCTCTTAACTTTACCATAATGAGATCTCCGACATGATTGTGATAAAGTATGAGGGAAATGTAAAAATGTCTGTTTAACTTGAATAAAATGAATATAAAACTATTTTTATGTTAAATATTAATGTACATTAATGCTATATACTTATTTTAAATACAGAACAAAATAAAAATATATGCTACAGCACTAATTACTTATTTTGAAATAAATCTTTAATTCATTTGAATATATATAATTGAATACAAATTACTTTTCTAAAGTTTATATTAAAAAATATATTTCCACCAAAAGTAAAAATATGTTTTTATTATGAATTAGCTATTATTAACAGCGATGTATAGAATTGAATTACAATAATTGTAATATATTTTAATATAAGTTAATGCTACTTTTATTTCTAAATTCAAAAAAGGACAAGAAGATTAAATGCACAGGGCCTGATTCACAGAACTAACTTAAGACAAAATCCTAAACTTACTACTGTTTTGGAATTCACAGAAGGCACTTACTCATTTTGGTATTCACAGAAGGCACTTACTCATTTCGTAAAGTTAGGACACCTAACTTTAGGACTCCTAAACTGAGAAAAATCCTAACTTTAAGACTTTCGGTATACACAGAAGGCATTTAGGAGTCCTAAAGTTAGGACTCCTAACTTCTGTGAATACCGAAATGGTAATAAGTTTGGATTTTGTCTTAAGTTAGTTCTGTGAATCGGGCCCACTCTGTTCAGTACAGGTAAAAGTTCAGAGTTGCAATCTCATCTACAATCTCCAGTAAAGCACAACACCTACTCTAATTTAATCTCCCCACTCACTCTACTTGAGCTATTGCCCATCGACCCCCCTTTGAACACTGTAAATTTGTACTCTGTGTAGTATACGGACCGAACATTGATGAACCACTTATGTATGATCAGTTAAATATCGAGTTATTAGATTGGGAAGGAGAGTTGTTGGTTATGGGTGACTTTAATTGTGTTATGAACTATGATTTAGATACTACTAGGCGGGGTTGCCTTCCAGCGAATGCGCAAAATTCGAGCTGCTATATTAGAATTAAGAAAATCATTTTTCTGAGTGGTATGTTACACACACACATGTCCTTTGGACATGTGTGTGCGCAACATCTGGCTACATTTGCTTTTCAGGGGTGCTACAGGGTGTCCTTTGGACACCCCTGGCACCCTTGAAATCGCATCCTTATTTGTGATTAGCAAATTGCTAATCGCAAATTAGGAATAACTCCCCATTCATTCCTATGGGCCTTTAGGCCCATAGGAATGAATGGGGAGTTATTCCTTATTTGCGATTAGCAATTTGCCAATCGCAAATAAGGAAGATGTAGGAATCGCAATATTTTTCGCATTTCCTACATGATTCCCGTTTTGCAAGTCCTTAATAGCGATTCCTTATGAATCGCTATTACAGACTCGCAAAATGGGACTTTGATGAATCTAGCTGTATGTACTTTAAATATATGCAAATCTGGGATTTCTTAGTCCGAAAAATGAAAATTAATGAAGTTGCTGACTCTGACATTATGACGTGTCTTTATTCTAATAAGACTAAATCACTCATTAGTGAGGGATATAAATATTTAAATCAGATGAAAAACGATGACTGTTTCGAATTAGCAGCTAAGTGGACTACCAGAATGGGTGTCAATATAACCTAATGGGGTGGTTCAGTCTTCTAGTTTAAGACGTCAGCTATATAGAACTGTTTGCCAATTGTACTACAACCCCAAAGAATTTCACGTTGGACACCAAATAATCTATTTAATGACCCTACTAAGGGGCCTATTGTGATTGCGGTTTTCCCGCATCCTCCAGGCTGGCGGAAGCCACCGCCGGCCCGGAGGATGCGGGAAAACCGCCGCGGAGCCTAGAAAGACCCACCGCCATATTAGGATGGCTGGTGGGTCTTGTATTCCGTCCGCAGCTTTTCCGCCGCGGTCGCCTTCCGACCGCGGCGAAAAAGCTTTAACATGGCTGGCGGTGTCTATCAGACACCGCCAGCCATATTAGGATGGTGTAAGATGTATGCTTTTCCACGGCAAAAAGCATACGGACCTTCACTTCGGGGGCCCGTTGCGGGCCCCCTGGGTAAAGGAGGGTGGGGGATGCACATGGGGGGTACCTATGGTACTCCCCTGCATTTGCGTGAACAAAGCAGCAGGCACCGCACGGTGCCTGCCGCTTTGTGCACGCAAATGCGATGCATGCATGTTTAACATAGCGGCGGGTGCAGCTTCAAGCTGCAATGTTAAAGATGGAGGATGTGACCGCCAGCCTGGCGGTCACATCCTAATCTGCACGGAGGGAACGCCGCAGCCCATGCGGACGTTCCCTCCTACTCTGGGGTCGCAGACGGACTCAAGTCCGTCCGCGATCCTAATCGACCCCTAAATGTCCTAAGTGCGACCTTTTTGCAGCGGATCTGGAGCACATGCTCTTCTCTTGCCCCATACTGTCTGAGTTTTGGAAAGGAAGAGAAGGTATTCTCAGTCAGAGGCAGATTATTTTTTCACCCTTTACAGCCACTACGGTTTTGTTAGATCTACAGGATGTAAGTAGCCCTCATAAAAATGTAAACACTATTTTAGTTGCTTATGCAAGACTGACTATCACGAGGGTCTGGATCTCTCTGAGACCTCCGCACGTTATGGAGTGGTGGTCACTCGTTAATAAAACTTTTACGATGGAATCAGCGTTAGCCAAAGTAAGGGGCTCTCGTTCTATGAGGAAACTGGAGAGAATCTGGGGAACGTTATTTAATTTTGAGAGTTGACCTTCTTTTTTCAAAGGTTTGTTAAAATTATAACAGCTATGCACCTAGGATATATTTATATGTTATATGAATTGTTTACTATAACTTACACCTCTGCATTAACATCTTATAGTGATCTGTTTTCTCTTTTTGTTGAGTTTGAAATGAATAACTTTATGTCTTTTTCTTTGTTTCTGTCTCTCGCAATGTCAATAAAAAGGTTTAAAAAAAAAAAAAAAAAAAAAAAGACCCTAGGGCACTGCAAAAGGCCCTTAAGGACTGTAAAAAATCTGGCAGGCAATGCAACTCGAATCAAGAACAACTGGATGCAGCAAGAGCTGATCTGGAAGAGTAAAGGGCCTGGATTGATAAGACAGACAATGTGTTAAATATAATAAAAGGTATGTTATTGTCATCCTGAGGGGATGGATCTCGAGGAGTTACCCTGTGGTAATCTCGTGCTCTGGGACATGGACTATTTTGGTGCCAGCACCCTGAGATATTTGAAGTAACTCAATATATGTTTGGAACGATTGGGAGCTATGTCACATTTATGCCATCTCATATGATGTGGTGCGGCCTGCCCTGAGGGGACTTATTTCCTATTGCCGGGTGGGAAATGCTTCATAGATAGGGATGGCGGTTTTCATTTCACAAGGTTATAAGTGCACATTCGTGTGATGCCGGTAACATCTGCCCCTGAGTGTGACCCACTACTTGTTTTGTTTTTGCACATATTTCTCTTGTATGTTTCTCAAATTGTTACAGAATCGCTATGCAAAAGGGGAAGGGTGGGTGGGACTTAATCACGCCCTGTTGGGGAAGGCATGACGTAGGTGGGGGGGGGGGGGTTGGAGTTATCTTGTTCGGTACTACAGTGCATGTTACAGGTAATGTGCAGACTATGTTCTGCTGTTGAGGATTGCCTGCCACATAATCTGTGCTACTCCTGTTTTAAGATGGTCCCTAATGTGATACTTGCTCTAGTGCCTGATGGAAGGTAGAGGTGATAAAGTTAGGCTACGTACTTGAAATATTAGAGGTCTAAATGACTACAGGAAGGTGGTGCAGTGGACAAATGCATCCACTGCAGGGGCCTGTGTTCGACCTCATGGTCACAGGTTCTAATCCTGGCGCGTTCACTCAGTGGTTCATCCATCTGAGGTCGGTAAAAACGAGTACCATTGAGTTGGGTAACAATATTCATCTGTTTTTCAGTGCCTTGAGACTTTCGGGTGATACGTGCGCTATTCAAAAGTACATGTTATACCTCATGAGGCATGAGTTAGATATTGCATTGCTGCTGCAGAAGTCTCATTTGCCTGCAGATAGTAACATGTTCAGGCACCAAGCTCTACACGGTCTCATTCACTCATCTGGCTTCACTACCTACACTAGGGGTGTCATGACATGGGTGAACACCAAGTTAGGCATTAAAATACAAGCTCTTGAAACTGACCCTGCTGGCAGATCCACAATTTCCAGAGGTATGGGAAAGGGGATCGATTGGCTGTTGGTTAGTGTCTATGGGCCTAATTATGACTGCCCGTCATTGTATCATAAGTTGCTGGGTCATATAAAAACTGAGGGGGCACTGCCCATCCTATGGGGTGGGGGCTTCATTTGTGTGATGGATCCCGCTGTGGACCGATCAGGTTGGCCTGTGAGACGCTCTTCTGCGGCAACAAATGAGGTCTGTGATATTGCCATACAGCTTGAATTACTAGAAGTATGGAGGGATAGATACCCGGGCGCGCAAGGATTCCCCCATTAATCTGCCCCACACCAACTACACACTAGAATAGATCATTGGTTTGTATCTAGAAGCCTGATGCTGAGAGAGCAGGGCTATAAGGTGCTTCCCCGCTCTTTCGCTGATCACTCCCCATTATTGCTTGACATGATCAGTTTAAGGAAGAGGTCGGCACTCTTCACGTGGCTCTTCCTGCCATTTCCAATAACGGACAGTGTTTTTCAAGCTGAGCTTGCCGAGGCAATAGAATCCTTCTTCGATATTAACATAGGATCGGTCGACAAGTTTGCAACTGTTTGGAAAACACTTAAAGTATATATCAGGGGGATAGCCATGGCTAAACATTCTGTAGTGTTGCGCTCCATCCGGCAACTCTTAAAGCATCTAGAGGAAAGGCTAGCTGAGTTAGAAAAAGAAAAAGCGGATAATGACTACCATGCTGCTTTGGAAAGATTGAAAGATATGGACCCCGGGCCCTCTTCAGCGACCTTGTCGCCAACCTCGCCAGCACCCACGCACTCGCCTCCACGGACTACGGGACCTGAACTTCCACCTCGAGAACAACGACGACGCCAACTCCACCGCTCTGATCGCCAACCTCGCTAACCTCGGCCTCCGTCAACCTGTCACCAAACCCACCAACGCCGCCGGCCACATACTCGACCCCATCTTCTCCACAAGCTCTCACGTCACCTTCAACCACACCACCGAACTCCACTGGACCGACCACCGATGCATCCACTTCACCTTCAAGAAACCAACCACACACCACCGCACCCTGCAACTGCCCCGCCCGTGCTGGTGCAAAATCACCAAAGACCAGCTGACCTCCACCTTCACCCAGAACCCACCCACACACCCAACCGACCCAGACGCTGCCGCCCATAACCGGATCGACAACTGCGCCAACACTCTCGCCCCGCTCAAGAAACTCTCCTTCAACCACTCCAGCAAGAAAGCCGCCTGGTTCACCAAAGAACTCCAGACCAACAAACGTATTTGCCGGGAAGCTGGAAAAGAAATGGCTCCACGACCACACACCTGACAGCCACGTAGCCCACACAGATGCCATCCGCAGACATCACCACCTCATCAGAACAACCAAGAGATCTTCCTTCAAAGCCTGCCTGGACAATAATGCACACAACAGCAACGAGTTTTTCAACATAGTGAAGGAACTCTCCAACCCCAGCGCCCACACCAACGACATCCCTCCCTCGCAGGATCTGTGCGACTCACTGGCCACCTTCCTCCATCGCAAGATCGCCGACATTCACGACAGCTTCAACACCTCGCCCGATCCGACCACAACAGAACCCACCCCGAACGCCACCTGCACCAACCAGCTGACCTACTGGTCCCACGTCAACGACGATGAGACACGCAAGATCATGAACTCTATCCACTCAGGATCTCCGTCGGACCCCTATCCGCACCACGTTTTCAACAAAGCAGACGCAACCATTGCACCCCAACTACGGATGGTCATCAACATCTCCTTCGACACAGCGACATTCCCAGAAAACTGGAAACACGCTGAAATCAACGCCCTCCTCAAGAAGCCCAAGGTGGACCCCAAGGACCTCAAGAACTTCCGGCCAATCTCCCTGCTCCCTTTCCCGGCAAAGGTCATCGAGAAAATTGCCAACATGCAGCTGACCCGCCACCTTGAGGACAACAACATCCTAGACCAGTCGCGGTCCAGATTCATACGGAACCACAGCACTGAGACAGCCCTCATCGCTGCCATAGACGACATCCGGCACCAACTAGACAACAGCGAAACCTCAGCCCTCATCCTCCTGGACCTGTCAGCTGCCTTCGACACGGTCTGCCACCGCACACTAAGAACACGCCTCCAAGAGGCCAGAATCCAGGAGAAGGCCCTGGACTGGACCACGTCCTTCCTCTCCGGCAGAACCCAGAGAGTCCGCCTCCCACCCTTCCGATCCGAAGCCACTGACACCACCTGTGGCGTACCCCAGGGCTCATCCCTCAGCCCGACCCTGTTCAATGTCTACATGGCCCACCTCGCACAAGTGGCACGCCAGCACGACCTGAACATCATCTCCTACGCTGACGACACCCAGCTCATCCTCTCCCTCACCAAGGACCCGCACACTGCCAAAACCAACCTCCTGAAACTGAACTCGGACAAGATGGAAGTCCTCATCCTTGGCCACACACTCTCTGCCTGAGATGACTCCTGGTGGCCGACCACACTGGGAACAGCACCGACACCCACGGACTATGCACGCAACCTAGGGTTCATCCTCGGCTCCTCCCTCTCCATGTCGAAGCAGGTCAACACCTTCTCCTCCTCCTGCTTCAACACCCTCTGCATGCTTCGCAGGATCTACAAGTGGATCCCGACCTAAACCAGAAGAATGGTGACCCAAGCCCTCGTCAGCAGCAGACTGGACTATGGCAACAGACTCTAGGCAGGAATCCCGGCCAAACACCGACAACAGCTGCAATGCATCCAGAACGCCTCCCCCGCCTGATCCTCAACATCCCTCGCGCAGCCGCATCACCTCCCACCTAAGAGACCTCCACTGGCTCCCGGCAACAAGAGGATCACCTTTAAGCTCCTCACCCATGCACACAAAGCACTCCACAACACCGGACCAGCCTACCTGAAAACCAGACTCAACTTCTACACCCCCGCCCGCCAGCTCCGCTCCGCCAACATTGCCCTCGCCACCGCCCCACGCATCCAATGAACAAACTCCGGCGGCAGATCATTCTCCTTCCTCGCTGCCAAGACCTGGAACACCCTCCCCACCCATCTGGGCAGACACAAGACCTGCTCACTTTCAGGAAGCTCCTCAAGACCTGGCTCTTGAGCAGTAGCAGCACCCCCTCACTCCAGCGCCTTGAGACCCTCACGGGTAAGTTGTGCGCTCTACAAGTTCATTGATTGATTGAATATCAAGAGGCTGCAGATACAGAAGTAAAGCATATGGGGAAGTATCAGTGGCTTGCACTTATGGTGAACGTGACCGTCCTGATGCGGTGCGAGCTACCCTTCTGCGAGGCAAGAGGGAGGCGGCAAGTGTGACTGAGATACGTCAGCACATAGGGGTTTGTTGACTGAAACCGCAGATGTTGCTAACCGGTTCAATCAATACTACACTGATCTATACAGCAAGAAAGTCTCTACTGACCATTACATACTACCTTGAACTGATTCAGGTACCCTGGTTTCAGATGAGGCCTTTGAACGCCTATGAGATATTGATGGCACTGAGCTCAATGAAATCTGGGGGAGCGCCTGGGGAGGATGGTCTTACTGTAGCGTTCTACTGCTGTTTCTCCTGCTGGTAGGTTCAGAGCAAGTGTGGTTTGTTCCAGAATGTAGTCTTTCTTACAACCTCAGAATGGTATCCGGAGCCATACAGCATATTAGACCTGAGAATAAGGCTGCAGCGGTGTTCCTGGACGCTGAGAAGGCCTTTGACTCAGTGGAATGGCCATGCATATATGCAGTCTTGAGCCGAATGGGAGTGAGCAATATTTTCTTTCATTTGGTAGAGGTCTTGTATAGTTCTCCATCTGCTTGAATTCGTGTAGGCAACATTGTTACGCCCCCTATGAAAATATCCAAATGTATGTGACAAGGGTGTGCCCTACCTCGCTGCTATATGTCCTAGTAGTGGAACAGCTCACTTTGGCTCTGCAGGAATAACATAGCCGTAGAGGAATCAGATTCCCTGGTTATAACCTCATTGTGTCATGCTATGTGGATGATATTCTGTTATACGTTCGAGTCCCGGAGGTCAATCTCACCCCAATTCTTGATAAGGTGGTAAAATATGGTGACAGATCGGGCTTGAAAATGAATTAGGCAAAGTTCACAATCTTTCCTTTAACCCCTGCTATGATACAGACTGAATTGGGTTACCCACTACAGTGGTCTACTGAAGCTATAAGATACCTAGGCGTCCGAGTACACACGGACTCCGCTCTGCTGCTCTGGTGATCAAGGAGAATTATGGCAGACTGATCACTAGACTGGGGGAGGATATTGAAAGATGGATCCGTCTACCTCTGTTGCTCCTGGGATGTATATCCCTTATAAAGATGGTAGTTTTGCCCAGATTTCTGTTTCTTTTCTTAAAAATACCTATTGTCCTGCCCTTGCATATTTTTTAAAATCATCCGCTCACTTCTCATTAGACTGGCTTGGACAAGAAAACAACCGAGAGTCATTTGGAATATACTAACAGTGCCATACTCATTGGGGGGCTTGGGTGCCCCAGACCTCGAGCTCTATTACAGGTCTGCCCAAGGCTCCCACGCCTATCACTGGATATGAGATGACATGTGCCCCTGCATCTGTTCATAGAAAAGGTTGCAACCGCTCTGGAGCCGTTGCCATCTCGACTGTTCCGGGCACCGATTAGAACAGGGCTCTTGGATTCTATAAACTCCATTCTGCATGCGGGAGCCATTCTTTATTTTACATTGGCCCCAATCCTGTGGTGTGATTGGATGCTAATAAATCGCGAGAGAGGGGTGATTCAGGGGCTTGATAAAATAGTTGTCTCTAAGATGGAGGATCTGTTTTTAGAAGGTAGGGCCCGTCGCTGGGAAAAGCTAAATGTAGGGGATGTTCCCCCATCGCAGTTGATTCGCTTCCAATTTTTTAGAGTTAGGCATGCATGAATTAAGCGAGCTGCTTGGCTCGGAGATGCTGGAGCCCCCTAAGTTAAAAGCCCTTTCCCACCTTTTACGTTGTGGGACTCCTCGTAAATTGGTCTCGATAATATACTCCATAACACAAGACAATAGATGGCACCAGTACACCAAAGCCAGAAGAGAATGGCAAACTGATTTAGGAGTTCCATAGATGACAAACTATGGAGATGCTGTTGTGAGGTTACCAAACAAGTGTCACTAAATGGTAGACAGTGCCTAATTCACTTTATATTCCTCCAAATGATTTATTATACTCCTGAGAGACTATTTAGATATGGGCTATGGGACTCTGCTGCTTGTGAAAGGTGTGGGATGAACCCCTGGGTTTATGCATCTTGCATGGGTGTGCCCCGGTATGGCTAGTTATTGGGAACAAATCTTCAAATTACTGAGTGATATTTGTGGCCTGCAAGTCACACTGAACCCATTAATGGCTTATTGGGGTATACGTTGAAGTTGACCAAGGATGTTCGTAGATTAATTGACATGGGACTATTGCTTGCCAAACGCAGGATTGCTATCAGGTGGACACGTAGCACGATCCCCACAATTTCCAATTGGTCCATAGATATAATACACTGTAATACCCAATCTGAACTGTACAGCGAGCTGCTTCCACACCTGAATCGCCCTCAGAACTACGGGAGCCTATTCAAACAATACTTGGTGGGAAAGGAAACGGGGAAGCGGAGGGAGCGGGGGCTCAAGACACGAAGTCAATGACTTGAACTTGCCCGCATAAAATGGTGTAGCTACGTCAAATTAGATTTGTACTCCTGGCAATGTGATTACAATCACTCAGCCATAGATGGGAAATATTGTTAACTCGAAAGAAGCAATGCATTATTTGTGAAATGACTGTATGTCTGTGAAGAATGCCTCTTTCCGCTACCTCTGTCAATGATGTACACTGTAACTCACTTTTTTATTGCATTGTATGTACCGTGACATATTGTTAAATAACATGTTTATTAAATAAAAATGTAAAAAAACTCATGTTCTAATTAATGCAAAGTTGCTCCTAACAACTGAAGAAATTCACAACACGCTGATTTCCTCCAGCAGTAAGTCGAAATTTCCCTGTAAAGGTTGCACATTAAAATGTCATGATTAGATTTATCATCTGACAAATATCATAGTCTAAATAGCATTTACAAAAGTATCACCCCATTGGGTGTAGATTTTTTGTTACTAACTCCTTTGGGGTGATAGTTTTGTAAATGATATTTAGAACACATTATCTACTATGTATGTCAAATAATGTTTTAAATTCAGTATTCTGGTGCTACACTGCCTTTGACCTTGCATACAGGGAGCACAGCAGGCTGAGTAAGACAGCAGATTATCCTGCTCAGTCTACATAGGTCTACATGTGTTTACTTATCTGTCGTGCAGCCGGCTCTGAGACCCTTACCACAGATGTCAACAGGCAGCACGGTCCTTCTTTAGTCCTTTAGCTTTAAGATACCCTTCCAGATGAGATGTGAGCCACACAAATACACTTAACAACATAAATGTCTGGCCTAAATTGGTTTACAAACATATTGTCTCATGAACGTTACTAATAGACTATGCATACAAACAAGGGATATATGTTATAAAATATATTTAGGTAACAATATGTCAGATTATATTATTGTTATCAATATTCTGACATACAGCTGTTCCTGCAAGCCAAGGGACTTCAAAGACGATGGACGATATGTGTGCCGAGCCACAACTACACTGTAATAGACAGTATAGTAGTAGTCTATGATCTCAGGCAGGGCCAGACTTCACAAGTGATTTGTTGTTACCAAAAAACAAGGGGTGGTATTGTCTATGAGACCAGATGAGGAGGGTCTCAACCATCTCACCTGTTCCATCTGAAGTCAATGACTGACTTTAGGAGGAGTACCACTGGAGGATTCACCTCTGGATTTGACACTTCCTTGAGAAATCAGAGGAAATCCTGTTACCATCAAACTCTAATCCAGGCTGGTCTGCTGTCACCCTGACCAGAGAAAGCCAATTCCAAGATGCAATAGAGTACCAAGCGGCCTGAAGACAGAAATGTCTAAGGTGCTGACGAATGATCATCAGATATTAAAGATGAGCATCTGAAGATTGGTGCACCTGGAGTCGGGCACAAATCTATTGAGGTGGATGTTGGTTAGTGCCTGATAGAATAATAAAGGGTGCACTTGGGGTTAAGCAGGATGTATATATGTATGTATTTGGTATTTGCATAGCACAAAGCTAGCCAAATTGCAAGGGGAGCATTGTGCAGGATCAAAGGCAAGGATATAGTTGTGTAATGGGAGAGCTGGTTGGTTATTCGACAGTTACCTGATTGTCATGTAGGGTTCTTTAAAGAGATGTACTGTCAACTCTTTGCGAAATTAGAGCCGCGTTGGGGTGGTCCTTAGGGACACAGGGATGTTGTGGAGGGAGTGAGGGAGGAGTTAAAAGTGGTGAGTAGGGGTGAGAGAGCTTCCATGGGGAGAGCTTTGATGAAGGATGAGGATGAGACAACATCTTCCTAGAAAGTGATTTGAGGGATGTGAACATGTCAGCGGGTCTTGTAAAAACAGGCCTTTTGAGGATGACTACTGTGGGATTCGGTGAGAATCGTGGGCACATAAGAAGACGCAAGCTTTGATGTTAATGCTTTGATTTCGTATCTTCTTTAGATTTAGGTTTTTCTGTGGCATGACATTCCTCATGCTGGGAGATTCAATGCAGAGAGTGGAACATAAAGACTAGATTTAAGTTACAAGAAGTCTGAGGAGAAAATTCTATCAGCAAATTGACTGGTTGAGGTGTCAGGCATGTGCATCAGAATAGATGTACAAAACAGATTACAGGTCTTGACAATATGGCCCAGATTTACTACATGTTTGTGCCAAATGCTGACTTGTGTGCTGTGCAAAAACACTTTATGGCCAGGAGGGCCATTGACACTGTATGTAAAGGGAGTTTATGGGAAAGGAAGCAGCACAAACACCCATAGGGGCATATTCTCAAGGAGTTATCACTGAGTTAACGTCCCTTTATCGCAGCGAAAGTCACAATAAATGTATCACCTAATTTGCAAGCTGGTGCGAACATCCCATAGCACCAGTTTACCTGCGATAGCAGCCACAAATAACATTGCCATAGATGACCTCCGCAACTATCGCTAATGAGATGCAGAATAAGCTTCCCGTGCCAAAAGACGCGACAACACCACTCCACAAAATTCTCAACGACCAGCCAGATCGACGATACGACCACAACACATGCGATAAGGCACGTTAGCAGCAGGAAATTAACACCTGCTCTGACCTGGTGCAAAGTCAGACCACAGCCTGCACCACAAAAGAGAGCCCAGCCCAGAGCCACACCTGAAGGGCAAAAGATGCCATGGAGCCACTGAACATGCAGCTGGGGGCCCAAACAGGGCCAAAACACCCACCGCCACCACTCCCAGGATCCCCCTTCCCCGGGCACCCCCCTGCCACAGATATGCCACATCAACTACACAGAATCATGTAACAAATAATCCGTCTGATGTCGCGCATTTGTCATGACAAAAATGAGCATCACACATTCACCTTCAAATTAACTAGTGAAAATGTATTCAAATAAACACAGAACAGAAATGAAGACACATGGCAGCTCCCCCGGGACAATCCGTAGGTCACAGCCTGCAAGACAAAAATCATGATGAGAAGGTGTGTCTTGCGCACATCAAAGGACAGAGAGAGCGCGAAGGAGAGAGAGAGATACAGAGAGAGAGAGAGAGAGAGAGAGAGAGAAATAGAGATGGGGAGTGAGAGAAAGATGGACAGAGAAGGGGAGCAAGAGAAAGACAGACAGAGAGGTGGAGCACGAGAAAGACAGACAAAGGGGGAGAGAGAGAGAAAGACAGACAGAGAGGGGGAGCGAGAGAAAGACGGACAGAGAGGGGGAGCGAGAGAAAGACGGACAGAGAAGGGGGGTGAGAGAAAGACAGACAGAGAGGGGGAGCGAGAGAAATACGGGCAGAGAGGGAGAGAGAGACACAGATAACAGCAAGATGATGGACAGGGAGAGATAGTGCCAACACTGCACACCCAGGCCTCACTGCTCACCTGCTGACACTGGTGTGTCTCCAACCACGTGCCGGTAAGTAGTTCAGTTCACCAGGTCCCACATCTGAAACAGATCTGACATCTGAAACAGAGTCCAGATACATGAATGGCAACGTACATACATTTGCACACGCCATCGTCACCTGTTCGCCCTTGCGCACCTAGGCAGATACACCCCAGCCCCTCCTGCTGCCCAGGGGTGCATGCCTGCCCCTGTGCACCCAGGCCTCACTGCTCACCTTCTGCTCTTGGCGTGTAGCAATGAGGGCCCACCACGTGACGTTGCAAGCCACATGCCTGGGGCTCACGGACATGGCACCCTCTACATCATGCACCCCCACTCTGCAGGCCACCAGGTCTCACTTTTGATACTGAGTCTTGATTTTGCCATGGCAGAGGCCATACCAGTGCACCAGGCATCTACACAGGCTGCACACCCGCTCAGCCTTACAGGTGCCACTAACTCTGTGATCCAGGAATCGACGCCATGTGGCGGTAGGCCCTCACTGTCCGCTGGCTCAGGCCAACACTGTGGTCCAGCAAGGCACCAAAAACCTGAGCAGTCCGGACCGCTGGGACAGGGAATCATCGCAGGCTGCTCACCCACTCAGCACTTAAGGTGCCCCTACCTCAGTGCACCGAAAGTCACCATCCGTGGTGGTGTGCCTGTGCCGGCCGCAGTGTATCCGGTGCCACCAAGTCTGTGCCCAGCAATTCATGGACCCTCCATGACTGGGTATCGTGGTGCAGACGCCAACACGTCACCCCCAGTCTGGCAGAATGTGATGTTGCAGGCCCCTGGGCCCCATGCCTACATGAACACCACACGGATACACCCCGAGAGAGGTTGGTAATGGCGTTGAGCACGTGCGCCTGGCCCTTTTTATTGGCTGGGTCACACATCCTGTGATGCATGTGCTGGTGTGGTGTGGGTTTATACCAGCCCTGAGCGAGTGGCTGCTGCATGCTGACAACTAAACTTGTTATCAGATTACTACAGGACAGACATGGGACATATAGCGTTGCCTTCTCCCCCCTGTGAGCGTCAGCGGAGTGGGCTGGCCTAGAGTATGCCAGTCCAGCGTAAGGGTTTGAGCAATGACCCTAGGGCTCTGTGCGTGGTTCTGTACCGGGCTGGACAAGGAAGTAACAAATGCGTGTGTCCCTGTTGTTGCGTCGGCGCCACCCGGACAACATTCGGCAATGTGTCACCCGTGATCCAATTCCATTGACATGAGCCACATGGACGTAAGAGGAATTTACTGACCCTACATTCATCCATACTCCCACACTTGAAAGACCATAGACACAAGACATCTGTGTGATTATGAATGTTTAATGCACATTCAGTGGAGTGTTGCATCTGCAGCAGTACAGGGCCATGCAAACCTTACATTACAATGTTGGCCTATGGAGGGCCAGCCAGAGTCCTTCAGGGAATGACAAGTCCAAAGGAATAGGAAGTGTTCAGTTTGAAGTCTGATTGCTGTGTCATTGGCGATCAAACAGTATATGACAGTCCATGTCGAGATCCAAGATGAGTGTCACCGGGTGTATCGGGGGACAGTGGAAGGTGATGATGCAGCGGGCAGAACCAAACAGAGACAGGCCATATGGCGGAGATGAATGCTACTGCGTCCTTCTTATCAAAAAGGCGGTTTCATCCGCATCTTCGTCGTTTGCTGTTTCATGTGCCTCACGTGTGGGTGGTGGC
The DNA here is from genome assembly GCF_964261635.1 of Lissotriton helveticus. NCBI lineage: Eukaryota > Metazoa > Chordata > Amphibia > Caudata > Salamandridae > Lissotriton > Lissotriton helveticus. The sequence goes on along the minus strand of NC_136068.1, from coordinate 1,693,840,620 downwards.
ACCCTTTCTAAGCATGGGCGGAAAATTTGTTCTGCCCGCGTAATTTGTGGATTTTTGGCAATTTCGTGATCGCAATCATGCAAAATTTCCCAAAAATCCCCAATTCACGAGTTGGCGAATTTTTTTTGCTTCTTCGCGCTTCTAAAATACAATCTTGCGTGCGCAGCGTTGACTTACCGTGATTCTGAGTTGGCCGAGTTGTTTTCCTCCTGCTTTGCGTGCGCTGCGACATTTTGGATCTGGCTGCGTGATCGCGCAAGACTTTTCGACCGCGAGTATGTCATGGAGTCCCGCCATCTTGCCCTGCGAGACTTTGAGAATGCAAATACATCATAAGGGCCCGCGATCACATTTCGCGAGGGTAAACAATAGCGAATACGTAGATGCTACGCTCAGCTGACATCCGGCTGGAGATTTGAACAGCTCGCTTTCCCAAAGTCGCAAAAATTCGAAGCCGCGGTGACAAATATCTCGCGAACTCACAAAAATAAAAAAATCCGCAATCTCATGAAAGTTCATGTATTTTTCGAACCGTGAGTACGCTTTCGCACGAATTCGCGTATCGCGAATTCGCAAAATTCACCCTTAATTAACCCTTTCTCCAGCACTGTGTGTCAGTAACACCTCAGGGGCCAGTGGTGGAATGTCTACTGCACAGTGTGGCACTGACACTTCAGGGGCAGGAGATGTGGATGTATTGGTAGCAGCAGCATGCATCAGCACCAGGCCTTATGGCAGCAATGCCATGAGGATGGTCTTGAGGTCATTGAGGAACCCAGCTACCAGTCTCTGGTGTGCAGCCATGGCAGCCGCTCTTTCCGCATTCGCCCGCTCCATTGTCTCCATTAACCTCCGCATGTTTCCCAACTTCCGTGTGACATTGCTAGAGCCACTCTGACTGGACAGTTGTTCTATTCTCTGAGTCAGGGCACCAGCGATGTCAATAATGGTCCATTGGAGAGCATGGAGCGGACTGTGGGTGTCCGAGAGGGACTGTGAGTGGTCCCTCATGCGACTTTGACACCCACGTATGGCATTTAGTTTGTCTGCGATGCGGTCGAAGCCCAACCGCACCTGTTCAGCCAGCTGCTCCTGGCACCCCAACACATGGCGTTGGAAGGCCATGTGTTCTTCATGGGGGCCCTGGGAGGCAGCCGTGGTGATGAGTGCTGCCAGCTGTGTGGCATTGGAGGTGGGGTCCCCTCATTGCAGCTGGGCAGCCCTGCTCCTGGAGGTGGGGTGCAGAGGCTGTCAATGAACTCTTGGAGGGCGTCAGAGTTGAAGCTGTGGTGGTCCTCTTCGTCATCAGCGAAGAGAGGATCGGGCTGCTCTGCAGGCAGTGTTGATTCTCCCTCTGCAATGTGAAGGGGAGATGCAGTTTAACAATGAGTTCACATGAATGTTGTCGCATTGTACATGTTTACATATGGACTGCATGACTGTGTACATCGTGGCTGTTTGGGAGGAGCTGCCTATTTGATGGGGGACAGTCGACATTTCGACAACATATGTGTGTGTTTGTAGTTGCACATTATCAACTCACATTTCCCGACAATGCCAATTGTGATTGGCCAGTGTCTACAGCCAGTCGGCACTAGTTGTTTCCTGTGTTCTGTTGTGGACGTGTTACGGTTTGTGCCACATCGTTGTCAATGTTGATGTTCTCTGCATGTAATGTGTATATGCTGCATTTTGGGGGAGTTGCCCCTGCAGCTCTGATTTTGCTGCCACTTATCCCTTTCCTGCAGTGTTTCCTGTGATAGACTGTGATGTTGAGAATTGCGTTAAGTTACTTTTGCAATGGTTATCACACGTTCTTGAGAATATGCCCCATAATCTTTTACACTAAGCTACATCTACTAAACTAGTGTGCCCTGTCTTTATATGTAATACTAACGCAAATGGAAACCAAGCACAAACAAGGAGCAGATGGAATATCACATGGTATTCTTAGATGTAATAGGTGTAATTGCTGATAAATTACAACTTTTCTGCGGCTCACGGACAATTGTCCTATTGAAATTTGTAGTATGAAGTACAAATCTCAAACAAAGCTACGATGACTTGTGTTTTGTAGTGCAATGCTTGGTGAAGCACCATAATAGCATTTCGTTTATCACAAGTGTGCCACTGATATCAGAAATGCACAACTGCATGAAGAGTAATCTGGGTCTTTATGTGTTAATGATGAAAACGTCATAAACATGCTGAATTGAGGAACTAGATGCAGCAAAAGACAAAATAGTAAAATGCCTTCATGACAAATTGAAAATGTTATTGATGATGAAAATCGAATGGGATGGTGAAATAAACATTTCCAAGCAAACAGACATTATTGTTTTGCTGAGTCTGGCACCTGACTCCGCTTGAAAAAATTTGAGCTCTGACATTTTATGATTTTTTTTCTTTTTTACTTTTGGAATATAGGTGCATATTATCAAGAAAGGCGATAACATTATCGTCGCTTTAGCGGCAGGAAACTGCCGCTAAAGCGGCGATAATGGCCTTGATAATATGTCCTTGTGAATACCCATAGCAGCCCAGGTTCTCGTGTTAACCTGGGCTGCTATTGGAATTCACAAGGGCATATTATCAAGGCCATTATAGCCGCTTTAGCGGCAGTTTCCTGCCGCTAAAGCGGCGATAATTTTATCGCCTTTCTTGATAATATGCCCCCCAGATCGAGAAACAGACTAGCATTCAAAGACTGGGCATGTAAGTAGGAAACACTCTCTTGTGTTTGTCGCCACAAATTAAATTGTAGTATACAAAAAAGTGAAGGATGTAATGCCTAAATTAATCTTAGCCACTGTTAATTGCTCAGAACGCATCTCAGTCCATCAATATTCGACCCACCATACCAGCTCAGTTTGGACCTAGACATATGCAGATTAGTCTTGACCCTGCTCCAATGGGGACGGTTCATCCCGAAATGCCAGGCAAGTTCCTTCCTGAACTAGAACACAAACTCAAGACTGGTTTCACCCTCGTTAGGGCTTATCGTTAGCTATAGTTTGGTTCCAATAGCACAGTGTGCACATGACCCACATCTGGACATACCCATCCCCATTTAGGGTGTTGCACCGAAGCATAGAAAATGTGATGGGTACAATACTTAAATGATTTTCAGCCACTGGTAATCACCCCTGCAGCTTCCCAGTCCATCGTTTGCACATCATGCCATCTCAGATTGGACCCAGCTATATGCAAATCAGTTATCACCCTGCTCCAATAGGGAACAATCCAGATCAAACTGCCAGGTCAGGTCTTTCCACCCAAACAAACCAAGGCTGTTTTCGCCCTTGTTAGGGCTCATCAGTCGGGTTAGCTTCGTTCCAGTGAGACAGTGTGCAAGCAAATAAAAATGAAGATGCAAAATTTGAAGGGAAAGGGGTGGAGGTCATCAGGAAAATTGAACTGGAAGCCAAGGACAAGGAGGGTATAGCAGCATTAGGGGGTTCTGTCTTCATGAATCTTTATATAGTGAAGTCACATGGTTATTTAAGTATGTATCTCCTTGCACCACCATTCGTTGCCTCAATGTATTGCAATTATTCATTTAGATGTTTATATGTATATTATATATTGTTTCTATCTAGAAATTCAAGGTGTACTCCTGAAGAAGGCGGTTCAACTCCGAAACGCACGTAGAGATTGTCACCATATCTACCTTAATTCTTGAAAACCCCTGTTACAATTTTGATTTTGTTTATGTGTTCACATGTTTTTATGAATTGTTTTAAGAATCATATGATGGCTGTGTAAAGTTGTAATTCTCATACTGCCTTTTTAACTTTAATTGTATTTCTTTTTTCTATGTACAATATTTTAATAAAAAAATATATATATTTTCTATAATTTTATTGTTTGTCAGTATATTGAGGCTTCTGCTCATCCATTTTTATGTTTAACCTGATTTTAGACAGGTATGCTGTTGCCTAGGAAAAATTATTATTATTATTATTATGACAGGTTTTCTTGTCATTGTCTGTCTGTAAATGAAATCTGAAACATCCTTGTGTACTCCCCTCTTCTTCCACAACTCTTTTTCTTCAGGTGGGGCACTCTCCTAAATCTCTAGGAGGTGCAGTTGTGCAATGAGGTCATATTGCTGTGTATCATCAATGGTGTATGTAAGTGTTGGGTCAGGGGTATCTGAGAGTGGTGACTCACTTTTATCATCAACTGTATTATGTGTACCTTCCTGCACTGCTGAGGGTGCATCTTGGGAAAGCAGAATGGGGGCACAGTCATTTTGTGCTGAGAAAGGTAATGGTACAGGTGGGGGCCCTCTAGCTGCTGCTTTTGCAGTCCAATCTGCCATTGCATTTCCTCTGGAAACGAAATCTTGGCCATTTGTGTGTGCAGCACATTTTACTACAGCTACTTCTGTTGGCAATGCCAATGAATATATTAGTTCTTCAAGTAACTGTTTGTGCATCACAGGTGTGCCGTCTGTTGTGAGAAATCCACGCCTATTTCATCTCAAGATGCTGCACTGTGTTGTTGTGGTAACATATGCAGAATCGGAGTATACAGTAATTCTTTCATCCGCTCTATGTTTGAGGGCTGCTATCAGTGCCACTAACTCTGCTGCTTGTGCTGAGTAATGTGATGGCAATGCTATCTGCTGTACAGTGTCTAGAGAGTCAGTGGAGTTATTCTGCTGTGCTCTGACCACTACAGCTCCTGTGTGTCTTATCCCTGTCTCTTGATCAATGTTAGAGGAACCATTAACAAAGTAGACCGTACTGTCTGTAAGGCAGATGTCATTTCTGGTGTCCAGTCAATCTTGTTATGCCTAACTTTAGCCAGTTTGACAGCTTTCAGGAGTGGTGCAGTGACAGTGGAATAGTCAAAGACCCACTGTCTGACGTAGTTCACTAGTCTTAGGAACTTTTGCATGTCTTTGGCTGGCTGAGGTTCTGGAGTGTTCCTTATTACCTCTACTCTTCCTGGGCTAACTCTTCTCCCTGATGCTGAAATCATCTGATCTAGGTACTGTCCTTCTTCCTGACAGTATTGCCGTTTTTGTTTGTCTACTTTGTATCTTCTTTGTGCTAGTGTTGTAAGCAGAGCAATTGTATCTTGTCGGCACTCTTGCTCTGTGGTGCTACAGAGGAATAGGTCATTGGCATATTGTAACAGAGTGCTCTCACATTGGAAATTTTGACAAATCATCTATGACAACTCTGTTGATCACACTGGGGGACTCACAGTAGTCTTGAGGTAACCTTTGACATGTGAACTGTCTATTTCTGAATGAAAATGTGAATAAATACTGGCTGTCAACATGCAATGGGACACTGAAGAGAGCATTTTTCAGACCTACGATCGAAAAATACTGTATATCTTGAGGAATTTTTGTTAGACAGCCATCATTCTGGTCGGTGGTGTATCAGGAATGGAGAAAGTCATTGTGCCATTCTCCCTGAAATATATTCTCATATTTAATTTGGCCATGATATCACGTCCCAAGAGGTTTACTGGGGACTGTGTTGTGTAAAGTAGACGCTGCTGAAAACATTTACCTCCTATTTCTATTGGTACTGGCTCGGTAAAAGGGACCCTTGTTATTGCCCCAGAGAAATCTAGTGTGTTTGTGCTTTGGTTGGAGATTGGCAGTGACCCCTCCCTGATACAGGAGAATGTAGCACCTGTGTCAATCAAGAAACTATATGTGTTGTTGTTAATCGTGACATGCACAACTGGGTCTGCTCTAATATTTGTGAGATACGACAACACGGGACACACTAGAGTTGTCTGTGGGCTGTCCTAACTTGAATATCCTCCAGCCTTGTACTGCTAGATAGTGCCCTGTGAAAATGAATTGATAGAGGGCAGTACTGTAGCTCCCTGCCGTACAAGGGCTTGTGTCTGGGGAACCATTTGGTACACAGGCATTTGTTGCTGAGGTAGCTGTGGCTGTATGTGTTGTGCTGTTACCTGTGTGTTACCTCCTAGTACATTCAAGGAACTTTGTGGAAAATTAGTGACAGCAGTCATTTGACTCACTGGTGTAGCTACCATAACTGCATCAAGAGCCTCTCTTTTCTTTAGTTTTTGCTGTACTAATTTAGCAGCTGCGTTTTCAATTCCTAATTGCCTTGTTTGTGACATTAGAGATCCGATGTCTGGGACATCGGAAAACTTTTGGCACAGTTCATTCCATAATACTGATCTTATTTTATTGAAAGGACTACCATCTAATTCTGTATTAGTGGTGGAAAGTCTTGTGTCGATGCATGTAAGCATATCCTCTGCATCCTCTCCAATCAGGGAGGTGAGCAGACTTTTCACATCCCAAAAAGCCAATGACACACCTGTAGTGTGCTTTTCAAAGGCTTGTATCCACTTTCCCGCACCCTCTGTGAGGGGTGGGAGTTCATTTTCCAGATTTTCTTTGCCATTAAGGACCAAGAGTCATAGATGGGGTGTCATTTACGTTTTTGAACAGCAGAGGCAGCTGGTGTGGTACCCCTGTAGGTCTTGTGTGACCGTACCTGCGTGCGTATGTCTGCCAGACCCTTAGGCCTTGGCGCATGTACTCGTAATTCCAATCGTCGTCTCCTGCCTCCTGCAAGATACATTCTTCAGCAGTGGCCATTTCCTCTTGTTTAAAAGACCCTTCTCGGGGCCAGATATTCATTTGAGGTGCATTAGCTTCTGTCCAGCCTGCCAAGTTATCTGAGAATGGATTGACATAGTAGTCAGACCCTTCTCCAAGTATTACTATCTAATTTGGCATCAGACCATTGGTCAATGGCGGTCTTGGCCTGTTAAGGGCCATGCGGTGCAGTGCTCTAGATCTGGCGGTGTGCAGGCGTGCTGTACCTGTTCCTGACCGATAGAACGCAGGCGGTCACACTTGGGCCATACCAATCGGCCAAGCTGTCTCTACCGTGTGGGGTTCCTCAAGGCTCATCCCTTAGTCCGACACTATTTAACATTTATGTGTCGGACCTTGCTTGTGTGATCAAAGCACACGGGATGAGCCTAACCTCATACGCTGATGACACGCAATTGGTGTTGGCCATTAAAGGTGATGGGCTGGAGGTGGCAGAGCGCTTCCAAAATGGAATGATGGCCATTGGAGAGTGGAAGACAGGGAACTGCCTGAAGCTCAACTCCGATAAAACGGAGGTGGTCATCTTCGGACCCCTCTCTCCAAATTGGTCTGCATCCTGGTGGCCACCTACCTTCGGTACCCTTCCTAGCCCGACCCCTAAGGTCAGGAACTTGGGAGTAACTTTCGATGATCACCTTAATTTCATGGCTCATGCAAATAAAGTAGCGGCCACAGCCCACCATAAACTCAGAATGATAAGGAAAATCATCCCTTTTCTACCGGATACTGCTGCTAAAACACTGCTCAGTTCCCTAGTACTCTCATCCTTAGACTACTGTAATGCACTCTTTCTAAATGCCCAAACCAGAGTAATAAAAAAACTGCAAACTATACAGAATGCAGCAGCACGTTTGCTGTCTAGAACACCCAAGTTTGCACCCATTTCAGCTACTATAAGGACTTACCACTGGCTGACGATCCAAAACAGGATGAAGTTTAAATCGCTCTGCATAATTTACAAGGTACTGCACGATCAAGGACCACGCCCCCTCAAGGAACAGCTTATACCCTATACACCGATCAGAGAGCTACGATCGACAAATCTCAACCAATTAGTGGTTCCACGCTCCAAAACGGTCTCCTGGGGTGACCGCCGCTTTTTAGTTGCGGCACCTAAGATATGGAATACCCTGCCACAACATATCAGAACCAGTCCCTCACTCTTGCAGTTTCGGAAGGGATTAAAGACCTGGCTGTTTAACCAGTGACACTGCCCAATGATCTTCTGAAGTTATCAACATCTGGGGAAAGGTAGCAGAATAGTCTAGCGCCGAGACGCCTACGGGTATTCGTTCGCGCTCAATAAATGTTAGAAATAAATAAATAAAATAAATAAATACATCATATTCCTGTGGGATGTCATCAGGCCGCCCATCGTTACCTAACACTGTAAGATTTTCTATCTCTGTTCTTTCCTGCCTTCTCCACCTATTTTCTGCCCGTTCAAGCACGTTTGGCAGGTCCAAATTGTCTAGGTCTAGCTGTGTTGTTTCTGGCCTGCGCGGTGTAACTACTGGAGGCGCTGCCTGAGGTACAGGCGTAGGTGGTGGTGTCACCTGAGGGCTATAATTAATGACTGTTGGTAGAGCTAGGGGAACACTTAAGTTGGCTGTAAGAGCAGCTGCTGTGTTGCTCTGTGGTGGCGCTATACTCTGGGCTTCCTGATGTAAGTCTATCCATGGCCCTTGCTGTGGCTTGATAGTCGGGACCCCACCACTGTGTGACCCTGCTAGGCTTGCAGCACCCGCTAATTCATTGAGTGTTGGTTGTTGCTTTTTACTAAAATGGCCCAAGCCACCCGTCAATTCAGTCATTCTATCCTCTACCCTGCCTACTTGGAATGACAGTCGCTGGATGGTTGCAGTATTGCCAATGGGGCTTCTTGAGTACTGTTCTTGTGACATGTCCCCTGCTTCTCTTCCCGTTCTTTGGTATGAGTCGTGCTCTGTCCTCCTCCTGCTAATATTTCCCTCAGTTACTACCTCAGAGGGATACTGTTCGCTGTCCCTATTTTCTTCATTAGACTGTAGCAGGTGTACTTCCTCTCGCTTGGGACCAGTGTTAAGGGGATGTCATACTTTATAATGTGTCTGTGTATTGTAATGCTGCTGGCTAGGGGACCGGAATGGGCCATAATGTCTAGTTCTTGTCCCTGAGGGATTATGATCCTCAGTGAGGGATGTGGGGGCTGGGCGGTTAGGTCTGGGGAGTGGCATGTGGGAGCTGTGCTGTGAACCACCAGAGGTTCCATCGCTCTCTTGGTCCTGTTCCTGCTGGGGGACTGCAGAGTTGGATGTAGACGTCATCTCTATTGTAAATAGTGCATCAGTCTGACCTGGCATTCCTGATGTTGCACCCTGCATCACTGGGCTTTGGGAGCTTAGGGATAGCTGGCTCTGTGTACTCTCTGGTCTACTGTCTCGTGAATCATCTGAGATGTCAGGGTCAGATATATCATCATGGCCTATAGCTGCCTGGGCATTTGATAAGGGTTCTAGGTCAGTTTTGATGACCAGTTCTGGGTACATACCACCAGCGTCATAGGCTGGTGGAGGTGCGGTGGGTGTTGGGGCTGGTGTGTCACTGTCCTTAAAGACGCTCCACGTAGCCAGGGTGTCTTTTCGTTTTTTGAGTTTGCTACCAGATTACTTTCCTTCCTGAGCTGTGAAGTTTTTTTATCACTTGTTGAAGTGGTGTTGCCATTATTCCTCAGCGTTGTGTGTAGAAAGGGGTAAAGGTGTAACTCCACTGTTATTGTCAGCCTCACCTGCTGCAGGTTTGTTGTGTCAATTCCCAGGGCAGAGATTAGTGTCAAGATGACTGTACACGTTAGTGGTGAGACCTGAACAGAGGATGGTGTTGTATCCTCAGAAAGGGCAACAACACAGCCGTTCTCTATGTGTACCGTAATCTGTAGTCTTGGGTACTGTGTGGGCTGTCTACTCATCCCCTAGAGTTATCTTTGAGGTGGCAATTGGTGGCAGTGAATTTGACAACACTATTCTCCTTTTAACTGGCGGTTTTGTAAATATGCCCAAAATAATGGATAGTGCGTTGTGGAAGGGTGTCTTTGTAACCGCTCTAGGATACTTGGTGAGGGCTGGTGCTGCAGCTGCTCACGTAGCAGCTGGGCATGATGTTCACAAACCAGGGGCCAGTTGGGGTCGTGGAGTGCCTGCAGAAATAATGCGTGATGTTCACAGCCTAGTGGTGCGTGAGTATCTCGTGAATCTTCCTACTTCTCCTGGCAGTTGATGCTTGAAGGAGATGATGTCAGTGAGTGCTGGTGGGTGAGATCAGGGCTCTCGTTACTTACTACACTTCCCGCTGACTTTATTGATTCTGTGGAGGACTCTTCAGTAGTATATGATGTTGATGGGGACACCAGTGGCAGTTGCAATGGTGTATCATGAGAGTCCCCCACCGAGGGGGAGCTTTGTGAATACTGGGGCCCCTCAAATATAGGGTGTGGGCTCGGGGTAGAGGATCTACAGGCTGCCACTGGGAGGCACAGTTGCACCAGATGCAGTGTAGATAATCTTACCTCAGTGCCCCGTGTGAGTGGAACTCCCAACGGGTTCCACACTTTAGATATCAAGGCACTTTGGTGTTTGTCAATTTGTGTCAGAGTTTTGTGCGCTAGTATTGTGTACTGCTATTATTCTGTTGTCTAATATGTGAAGAACTACTTCCAGTGGTTGTTGCCCACTGTAGCTCATCTGTGTCTCCTAGTGAAGTATATATATACTTGCTATCCTTATGTTTCTGTAGTTAAAGAGGTAGGGTGGTCAAGTACAAGCTCGTCCCCCAATGCTTCTTTAATGACTAAGTAAAATGCCTCTCTAATCTCTTGTTTATCTGGGCTGTTATAACACCTCTGGGAGAGAGGTCAGGGAATTGTAGGGCAGTAGGGTGTTCGCTAAAGCAAGCAACGAGGACCTTGCTTCGCAAGGGGTTGCGGGTCAAGAGGTGATCCCTACAGTGGGTATCTCTAATCCTGATGTTACCATAGAAATCTGCACGTGTATGGTGTGTGCAGTCTTATACGTGCTGTTGCTATGTATTCTATTCATTTGGGTGAAAAAATGCTGTTTAAAAGAAAAACATTTTCTGCAGACCTGAGTGACACCCAGTTATTTTGAATGGCCCAGTGAATGTTCTCTGGCTTTTTCCTAGTGAAGTCTGCAGTGCTGATGAGGGGGGGGGGGGCAATCCTGAATGACAAATATGCACACAGGAAAGAAGCAGCATTAAAATAATATATCTGTGACGATTATGGCGCTCAAGGTGCTTTAGCTTACAGAATCTCTTTAGTTAATCAGTGGCAGATCAATACATGTGGAGATACATAAATGCATTTTAAACCTCCCTAGTTATTGGATCTCACTAATAAACCAGTCTTCTGCATTTGGCAGTGGCCTTCAATAATGTTCACAAAATATTTAGCAGCAGCATCCTACCTAGCGGGCCCTTACCTTTAAATGATAAGATTGGTATGGGGCCAGTCACAAAAATATTCTTTTACAATCATTATACATGTGCTTATAATCAAACAAAGAATCAAACAAAAAACAATCAATGTGCACCTACATATTATGGTCTCACTAAAGTCAGCCTCTGTACCAGCCAGTGACTTCCAATACAATGACCATGAAAAAACAATAATCACAAAAAAGTTCTGCTGCTATACCTAATAAAAAACCTCTATATATACCACTAGAAACTAAGCAATAACATACAGTCCTGAAAGTACCTAATAATTAGCAGGCATTTTGTAAAAGTGTTTCAAAAAAAGAAAGCAATGCAAACGGTGCACACAAAAAGACGAAAAAAGGTACTTTTAACTGGCGAAAATGCAACATTTACTCTAAAAAAAACACTTAATCATCATGGGGAACCACTTAAATTGTTTACACAGGCGATATCCGAGATTCCGTCAGCTACACAGTTTTCAGACTTAGCCTCTTCTCGATTGACTACTGAAATAGAGGTTTTCTTATATCTTATCACTGCTATTTTGTACAGCTTCTTCCTTCGTAACTTATAACAACGATGGGGTTTCTCTCCCTGCCACTCCTTACATTAGACAGAGGTTTCTCCTTAAAAAAACAAAATAAGCGCTGAAAGATGCCTGACGCAGTCTTTCCTTCCTTGTCTTTACAAGAGGCACAGTATTAACTTGGGTCTATTTCTAGCAAGATAAACACGTAAATCACATCAAGTTCCTAACTTCACTCTCTGGCTCAGAATTCCACTTCGCACACAATTTTCCCTCAGCTTGAGAATATTTTTAGCGAAAACAGCTAGACAGTAACAAGTCGATAACCTGGAAGAGACACAGCTGTGTCACAAACTCAAACGCCTTTCTACCGTAACCAAGAAAAGACAATTGTACCAGGCAGTCCAGTTATAAACTTACCCGTGCGTTGTGCTCTCCTTATGGCTCAGTCAGAAAGGAGGGCACGATGGTTTAGCAGCCTGCATTTCCTCCCGGTCCCAGCTGTTTCCTGTCTGTTGGTGCTGCTATCCGAGTCACGGCACCAAATGTTCGAGGGAGATTTATTACGGGGCAAAAGGACAATGGGCTGAGCGCAGAGCTCTTAGAGCATGCAGGGAATGAGCGAGGGAGTGAGCTAGGGACAATAGGGGCACCTTAATTTGTGCCGGGGTGTGCAGGAACGCTTGCTCTAAAAATAGAGAAAACAGATATGTTAGCCATGGAAACTGAGGCTGAAAGTTTAACAGTTTTATTAAGAAGATGCAACTTCAAGAAACTTCAATATAAAGGCATAACATTCACAGAGTTCTGAATCCAGTGCTCCGCATTCTCAGATAGCCACATGGATCAGATTGTATTTACCGAATGAAACCTTTTGAACAGTTAGAGAGAGAGTCTAAGCCTTAAAGACATATTGAGTCTAAACCTTAAAGACTACATTCAAAAAGCAAAGCACATTTCATCTGGGAATACTCACATCTGCCTATAAGTGAGAAATCTTTAAAATACAATATGACCACTTTTAAATGTAATAAAGGGAAAAAGCAGGGTTACAGAGAAAATGGCAAGTATAACATTTCATATGGCAGAGTATAAAACAGAGCAGCACATTTAAAATACATGAACACAGGCTCTCAAATAGCCTTTGGGAAAAACTCACTGCCTGACAGACGAGGAGTAGTTCGAAGATGTGTTTGTTGATCTCCTTTTTACATTCTTTAAGGCGGTGAGAAATCTATGGTAACACCCCATGTCACTTATCCTACCTGCGTCACTTACGGGATTGTGCTTCTTACTTCTTTCTCCATACATCTGTGCAGCCCTTCCTGTAACTGTGGCACATAAGCTAGGCTAAAGGTCATGCCTCTTAGAATGGGCGCCTGTCATAAATTAGCATCGGACAGCAGAAAAATGTGTTATTGTGTAAAGGGATTTTATTTATATGTATATACCAAACTGTACATCCTGTTGCCACATCCATCACTCCGGCTCGACATAGCTGTGGTGGGCAAATTCCCTTTTCTCATGTATAGACCCAGGATGTGATCCATTGTGTGTTGAAAGAACAGGGGGGATGTTGAACTTTAATGTTTGTGAACTTAGAGCACGGATAGGGTGGGGGCTCAATCCGGAGCGAGATGCTTCACAACAGTGGAGCTGATTAAATCTTGATCAGACTTGCCCACTGCTTGCTTAACAGAGAAATTGTGGTACTCTGGCCAATCTAACCAAGGCCTATATTTTAAACATAAGGGCCTACACAGGGGTTCATGCTGGCTAAGTGATAACAATGTCTCAGGATATTATGTGGCAAAATCGGTCCCTCTCTCAACATTTAGTTTCACCCTTTTTCGACAGAAGAGGGAGGCGCACTGGGTGGAAACACTATAAATATTTAGCTAGAATCGAGGACGAGTTGGCAATAGCAGTGAAGGCTGGTTAATCAACTGATGATATTTTGCTCAGGCTTGCCTGGGCTAAGGCAGAAATTGGAGATCGTGCTGCCGCGGAGGCAGCTGAGCTTTTTTTAGCTATAAGAGAACACTGCGATGAATTTAATGAACGGATTGGGCACATGTTGGCAGCTAGACTCAAACAAAAGGTGCTGGTCCTCAGGCGCAGCAGAGTTTAATTAAGGGTTATCTCAAAAGTATACCATTACAGAGTATTGAATATGAGGACAGTATGAAACTCGAGGCTACTCTGACACAAGACGAGATCTATTGTGCTCTGAGGAATCTTCCCTCAGGCAAGGCCGCCGGACCCGACCAAATCTCTTTGGAGTTTTATAAACAATTTTGGGAAGAAATCGGACCCGATCTGGTTGGCACGATATGCCGTGCACAATCCTGGGGCTCGGTCACCAATTCCTGGGCAGGAGCCGATATTATAATATTTTTTTAAAAGGGTAAACAATCTCAGTAACCTGGTCATATCGGCCAATTACTTTAATAAACTGTGACACAAAGATTCTGTCCAAAGCTCTCGCAAACAGATTAAACACCAATATAGGGAAAGCAATTTACCCGTATCAACACAGGTTTATACTGGGGTGAGGGACCACCCGCATATCCGTTGGGTAATAACTCTATTCGATGCTGCAGAAGTCTCAGGGGACCCTATGGCTTTGCTGCTCTTGGATGCAGAGAAAGCCTTTGATAGGGTCTCCTGGGATTATCTATGGGAGGCAATGAAATGGTTCGGGCAGGGGTTTATTAAAGCTATCTGTACTATGTATAATGCACCAATTGCTCATTTTAGAATTAACGGGAAACAAACTGCGCCTTTTGTGATCAAACAGGGCAGTAGGCAGTGTTGCATATTTGCAATTTACATAGACCCCATAATTCGGCAGTTGGATGCCTGCCGGGAAATTGAGCCTATCATTTACCATGGGGTAGCAACAAAAGTCCTCACATATGCAGATGATGTTGCTTTCGTTACCCCCAACCCCTTAGCAGCAATAGCAGCAGTTGAAGAGATAGCTTTAGCTTCGGTGGGATTTCTGGATATGCCTTAAATAAGCAGAAGACCCAGATTGTCACGAATGGGGAGCTCAGCCTTTCTGATTCTCGGATGACAGACTCAGCGGTGTTTCTTGGGATCACTATAACCCCAGATCTGAATGATCTGGTGGCTGTAAATATTGCTACTGTAATTTGGAAGGCCAATACAGATTTTAATAAATTCCATAACCTGCACATATCACTGGTTGGCCGTTGTAATGTGATTAAAATGGTATTTTTACTAAAAATACTGTATTTGTTTAGGGCAATACCCCTAGAAAAGGGAAGAAGTGGTGCACCCCACTGGATTACGTGGTTAACCGGTTTGCCTGGGCACATGGTAAAACAAGGAGGGCCCTACGATATATGACTCGGCCTCCGGCCAGAGGGGGCTGGGAGGTCCCAGATTTCAAACTTTACTACTGGGCTACAGCTCTTCAATATATGTGTGGGATGCTCGGTGGGAGATCCGAAGACCCCAGCGCTGAAGATAAGATTCCAGATGTATATAGGCTGTTGGTGGGGGAAGACGCAGTAAACTGTTTTATGAAATTCAGTGAGCCTAGTTATTTTAAGACAACTACATTTAAAACCATGCAGGCAGCCTTTAAAATCTGGGCTGTCTTAAAAAAAAAAGACGGGCCTTGGGAGGATGAATTTCTATACCCAATTGTTTGGAAACCCTACGCTTCCAGAAATCTTTTCGGATTGAACTATGGCGGAGTGGGCGGGTGTGGCCTCTTGAAAGTCGGGGATCTATTGGCCTCTGACGGAATCTATCAATTTAAGGACATTCAGGACAAATCTGGTATTGGTACTAGGAATTTTTAAAAATATCTTCAGCTTAGAAGCTTCTTGAGTAAAAAGGTGTCTGGGCTTAATGGATCTGGCAAGGTGAAATCCATAGATGTAATAAGAAGTGAGTATGGCTGCAATATTAAAGGAATTTATACTGAACTCACAGCACTTAAACTGGATGATCTTGAAAAGCGTGGTAAAAAATGGGTAGGCAGGTTGAGCACCGATCCGGATAATTATTTTCAGTCTCTAGACCTGGGGCAGACAGTTTTATGTTCTGCTGGGCTTCAAGCCCAGCACTATAAGACAGTTTTGACTTTATATTATACCCCGGCAAAGATCGCACAATGGGGGTGGGGGGCAGGAGGGAACCAGGTATCTTCTGTGCTGTTTTCCTAATGCTGATTTAGCCCATATGTTTTCCACTTGCCCCCGTCTTGACATGTTAAAATCCTCTATTAAGATATTCTTTGAATCAACCCTGGGTCTACAAGTTAAATTAACAGACACAAGCTGTGCTGTATTTAAATGGAAAATGCAAAAAGAAATATAATTTTTTTTAAAAAGGGTGTGGCCTAAGAAGCATATATAGGATTCCTTTCCAAGAGGGATAACCTATGTATTTAAGGGCATTGCTTACAGCATATAAACTAAAATGCTGTGCTTTCCAAAGCGCACCACGCGACTTGTATTTTGGTGCCTTTCTATGAGCGTATTTATTGTTATTGCAAACAGACATAACATACACTAACGAAATACACCTAAAATAATCCAAAACTATTGTGTTTGACTATGTTTCTGAGCAGTATCAGATAAATGAGCAACACCAACGATGTTGCTGTGAATAAAGATGGTACAAAACTTAAAATGTGAGGTTTAGGCAAAAATAGTGCTTAAAAACAGAAAGCACCAAATGTGGTTTATCTAGTCATGCCGGACCAGGACTAAGTCATTTGTTTAGGCTAACTGCAAGGAAGCATGGGCTAGATACAGAGAAAAAGTTTGGGCTGCTGAACAAAGTACCTCAAATGCTGGTTGCAGACTGCTGCGCTGTGGTGGTTCTGAGCAGCGATGTGAGACCCCACGTGGAGGAAGTGTCAGCTGCATTTCAGATGGGCTATGGGCTGTGATGTGAATCCTTGTTTTAAAGACGTGTCATTCAGCAGCACTTTTGGCGGTTCCGATGGGCTGTAGGCTGCGATGCAAGGTCCAGGTCGGAGATGTATTGCGTATTGGCGGTTCGGATGAGCTGCAGGCTGTGGTGCGAGGTCCTGCGCCGGGGATTAATCAGTTCTGGCAGATACTACAGCGGGGGTGGTTGTGCACCCTCAGGTCCAATTCCATGGATCCAAACTAAATGTAAATGTATTGCGACTTATATAGCACACGTATCACCCGAAGGCATCAAGGCGCTTGCTTAGGGAACCCGTCCTGGTATTCCCCTGTGAGATACCCCGGCACGGTATCCACAAGGTGAAAGCCAGGCATCCCGCCGCGAGGGGCCGTAGTGGAGATTAAGCAAGCTATTGCCCAGAGTCGCAGAGTGTGACCCCGTGAGTCGAGTAGGCACCGGAGCGAGAATTGTCGAGTCCGTGGAATTTTTTTGAGCCCGAGTCCCGCCGAGGCGGGGAATCGAACCCTGGTCCACGGCTGATCTCAGCTTCCAGGTCTGCCGCCTCTAACCACTGAGCCACGCTTCTCCACAGTTCAGTTGGTGGTATTACTCCCAGCAGGAAAGATTCATGTACAGGGTTCAGGGTGGTTGGACCCATTTCTGTCCTTGAGGCTCAGATCAAGAGATCCACCAACTAGAACTTGGGTCACTCTGGTGGTCCTGGGTTCAAGGTGCAGGTATATTCCTCACTCAGGGAGCAGGGCAACAGGGCAGCTGAATAGCAATCCTTTTTGCAGCAGAGCAACACAGAAGTCCACATGTGTACTGACGAGTTGGGTTTGAGGTCCACTATCTATACCTGTTGTCCATTTTGAAGTAGGAGAAGCTTCTTGAGTCCTTGCCCCAGCTTGTATGCTCCACCTGCAATCAGATTCTGTTTATGTATGGAATGCAAGCTCCTACAGGAGATGGAAGGTCCGCTAGAGTAACAGTGGGCCCTAAAACATTTACCTCAAGGTGGCCAGCCTGCAAGTGCTCTCTTGGTGATGGTTCTCTTCTTGTGGACATGTTGGGACAGCCTTAGCGTCTCCATGTTTCTGCTTCTTCTGTTTCACAGAATCCTTTGGAGAAGATTTCTGGGATAGCAAATACTGTCTGTTCAAAGATGTGACCTTGTTCATTTCTTCCAATAGAACGTTGCCTAATCAATATGGTGGTCTAAATTCCTGTGAATAAATTTCTGTCCTTGGCCTAAATAAGGAAGGGTTTTTCATTCTCTCCTGGTGCCACATCGCTGCAGGTCTCCGGTGGTGTGTTTCAACGCTCCAGTTTTCCCTCGGCTCCTCCAGAAATCTATCTTTGGTTTTCTCCTATTAGTTTGCACTTTGTCCCCAGCCTCTCCAGCTCTCCAGTCTTTTCTTGGCACCTTTCCATAATCTCCAGCCATTGCCTGTTGTTCGGGTCCTAGCCTTTTATCGTACCTCGAAGTTTCAACTGTGCCCAGATGTAATCTCAGAGGTATTTCCTCCTGAAGTCAATTCCGGAATCATTTTTTTCCTAGACACTTTCTGTGTCTGCAGCACTGTGGCTACTGGTAGTCAAGAACTGTGAAAACCTGGGCCTCAGGTGCAACTTGCATTCAAAACTCTTCACTAGGCCTCAGTTTCACGACATTTGGGAGACAAAAGACTAGTGTGCAACCATTTGTGAGTGTGCTGAGGCACAGTCTTTGTGATGTGCAAGTGTGGTAGGATGCAGCTCCTCCCCCTCATGTTGACAGAGATGGCCCTCCTGCCAACACTTTTTCTTCTTTGTCTCACTGTCTGTACACAAAAACCAACTGACAACTACACATAATCTTGTGACCCAGGATACAGACGGCAGGCACCAAATGCTTGGGACAAGAAAATGCTAACTTTCTAAAAGTTGCACTTTCAGAATTGTGACTTAGAATCTGGCTTTATCATCAAAGAAGGCTTTAGACACCAAACCTGACATTCCTACGTGCTACCAGTTGAAAGTTATCACTTATTATGTTGTCCTATGGTAGAGGCAGGCCTTGTAGTAGTGCAAAATGAATGTTAGAGTTTTTCACTACCAGGATATGCAAAAGTTAAAAGTGCATGTCCAACTTTTTAAATACATCGCACCTTGCCCTATGAGCTGTTAAGGGCCATCCCCAGGAGTCACATATATGTATTAAAAAGGAAGGTTTAGGCTTAGCAAAAAAGATTATACTGAAAGGTTGAAATAATGGTTTAAAAATACACACTTATGGGCCGATTCTCAGAACTATTCTGAGACAAAGTACTAAACTTACTACTTTTGGTATTCATAGAAGGCACTTACGACTTTTGGTATTCACAGAATGCACTTAAGAATCCTAACTTCACGTCCGCAGTCGGGCCGGAATTTCAGAATCCGAACCATACTCTCCACACCTGCACCATACTCTCGCACCCAGACCGTACTCTCTGGCTAGGGCCATACTCTGCAGCTTGAGCCGTAATCTCCGGCCAGGGTCGGATAAAGTGTAATCAATGAGTACGGACATAAAGTTAGTGTCGTAAGTGCCTTCTGTGAATACCAAAAATAGTAAGTTTAGGATTTTGTCTCAGATTAGTTCTGTGAATTGGCCCAGCAGGCTGCAATGGCAGGACAAAGACATGTTTAAAAGGCACCTTAAGTGTGTGGCACAAACAGTGCTGCAGGGTTACTAGTAATTCACAGGCGCTGGTGTCATACCAATTTAATAGAGACTTACTGGTAAATAAAATGTTCCAATTGGGTGTAAGCCACATTCACCATGTATAAAGAAGCACTCTAGCCCTGGTTAGCAGTGGTAAAGTGTACAGAGTCCTAAATCCAACAAAAAGAGAATCAGAAAACAGGAGGGAGAAGGCAAAAATATTTGGGATGACAGCAGAAAGAGCCAAATCCAAAAATATTGTCTCTGACTTCAGAACAACTGGTTTCACATTTCAGTTACAAGAATGCAAATTCAGCCTGTGTACATGTTCCATTTCTAGGCTCATAGCTCTAAATACAAAGGAAGTTTGGTCCTAAAAGTACCTTTTTGACTCTATTTACTTTTGTTACTCTTCATAGGAATTTACACAAGTAACTCTGACAGCCAATTTGCAAGGGTAGAGCTCTCCACCATGTGTATGGGGTACTCTACCCTGGTAGATTCCCCCTCAAGTGGTGGGAACAGTGCATTCCAAGGTGTGGTTTGGCTTGGGAGTTTAACATCTTAAATATGTTAGATCTGCAAGTCTAGTGACTTGAATAATCTATCTGACCAAACTGTAATGGTCTTGACCCATAAACTTGCCTCAGATTGTTTGATCCCCAGTAAATATTTTAATTCACAGAGCTGCCTTTTTCTTCATTATGTCATATGAGAGCACTATAAAATATGTGAGTTGAGCTCTACAAACAACTCTTTTGTTTGCTGTAATAGACTAAACTGCTGCTCCATATATAATAAGAATCAAGCACATAAAGAGAATGCTTGACCCCTGGCTTACCTCTTATTTCACTAACAGCATTGTCGTCATAGTGGGGCAAGATGTTTCCCAGTTCATGCATGAACACTCTTACTTTAAATAAATATATTACTAAAGCAAAAGTTAGTAGCGCACTCTGATCTAGAGTCAGCATATTTTCCGTTAAAATGTACACAAAATGTTCACCTTTTACTTGTAAAACTATATTGCGCATCAGAAATGGAAATCGGGTTTGTGCAAATATTTACCATTTGCTCTTCACAAAGTAAAGTGTTCTGATTTGATATGATCGTATTAAATTATTGGTTTTCAGTACCCTCCTGAATTGCAAAATTGTGCTTTTCTTATTGCCGATATTATTTGAAAAATATCTACTGTTCATTTACAGACTGTAACTGAATGGTGTGTGTTAGAAAAAAACTGACATCCTACAGCCTTTCCTTTCAGGCAGTTCACTTTACAACATCCTCAAATTTTGCAGTAGAACAAAGAAAAGTAAACACCAATCTCCAGCATAAAATGAACAACAATTTGTAAGAAGACACGTTTTAAAGTTATGTTTATTACGTATTGACTTTCTGAATGAACAGCTTCATCGTGCAAACAGGCCAGTAGTCATTAAAAATAGCTTGTTCTAAGAAAATCTGTATAGCCACAGGTCCTGGGAAGGCCATCTCAAACTTTATTCTCCTGACATTAGTAAATTGAGTCATAGTAACACCAATTATTTACAGCACCTAGCAACGATGTTGAAGTACCAAAAAAATTATACCATAGAGCTATACTTACCAATAGCCCATATACCTTATTTTCCAAGAATAAGTCAGCCGGCAATGAAGAAGGTTCAATCGTTTATTTTGCAAAAGCGCCTATATAGGGGAGCCTCCCTCTCGCCACAGCTCTCAAAGGTGTGCAGAGGAGACTGCTGGATTACATTCAAAACAGTGCATATATACTTTCAGCATACCTCCTAGAAACCCCGTACATGGAAAAGTACCAGTTCATGAGAAACCAACAGGAAAACCCATATAAGGCACAACTGATTGATTCGAAACTCAGCTCAAGTTATTCCGGGGGTAGGTCAGTAAAGGTGCCTCCCTTTCATTCTGGTGCACGGTAGTATATACATGGCGCCTGAAAGAATGTGCTCATCCTACAAGAAAGGCAGATGCGACCTTGAGTTTCCTAAGTTAGAATCAATGGTCTGTTCATAGCCCAGGCCGACCTTTCAGGCTCTCCTCTCAGCAGAATGTCACGTGTTTTCCTAACTAACAAAAGAGGCCCCGGGAAATGAAACCAAGATGGTGCTTGTTCAGTTCAGGCCCGATTCTTAGGATATACATGTGTCGATTGTATTTACAAGGGGGTATATTGGATACATTACTACAACATTATATAATATCGATTTTATATTCCTTCAGACCGCCCTTTTGGCGTGATGTAGCCAATACATAATATAACATGTCTCCTAATCTAAGAACACACCTTCATCTATTTGCATGAGGTCAGTAACCTCCTTTTGCACTAACTGCTTCTCAATTTTCGCCTGTCTTGAAACAGTCAATGAGGTAGTGAGCTTGGTAGCACAGTAGGAGCAGCATGCCGGCCCACAATGAAGGCACAGGCAACAAACAAACACCACTCCAAGTGCTCCAGCTAAAATCATGAACATTTTCCAGCCCCAAGTGGAGAGGAGGTCCCAAAACCACCCGGTTAAAGACCAAGTACCAGTGTCAGCATGGACTTCCGCAGCTAAGCGATGCAATTTCTGAATGGCCAAATGTTTGGTTTGAGCTTAATCTGGAATATATACACAGCAGGAGCTGCCGATCACGCGGCATGCGCCTCCTCGATCAGCTAGGATGACGTCAAGCACCATCCGATTTTGAAGCGATACAAGCCTCATAGCCTGAAGCTCTACAGTCAGGTTAGTCAAAATCCCAGTAGTGGTTTGAACTACATTTTCCACTACTCTAGAGGGACGTCTAACGTCTCTACTAGTAAAAATAGGACCCCATACCAGAAAAAGACCCTTTGCTATATCTACAAACTGCTGAGAAGCTGTGTCAGTCTGATCAGTGCCTTCAGTATCAATACTTCTGCTAATCGGTAAGGATCTGAACTTCGTTTAGTCAGCTGGTGTGTCTTGTGATAATTAGAAGGTGCTATATACACCAGGGGGTAAAGGAAGGACAGGTAACATTGCCCTGCCCAACCTCTGGGGAGCCAAGTATAAGCGTTCTCACCACATACAAAATACACATTAGGTGGAGTTATTAAAGGCGGGTGCTGCTGGTATGCAAAGTGTAGGTGTAGTTGCATCTACTATCTCCTACTTTAACATGACCTTGCCCTTGTATACAAAAAGGAGCAGTACTATTCAGGATAGGAACTGGCATTGCCTTATCATCAGTAACATTACGATCCTGGAAATGCTGAAAATATTGCGTGGAGTTAAATTATTCAAAATCTAACATTTCTTCTTTTAGCCAAGTAGCATTTTCATAAGTAGTATACATATTCATACAAGCGTCTTGATCTAAAGATCCCTCCCCTTGGTTCCCCTGAGCATTAAATTCCTGATGTTGTTCTATATACTTTAAAACAGCTTCATAATCCTTTTCCGTGTAACTTTTGGGATCAGCTACATAATGCAAATACATGAGAGATAGTAACTGAAACCAGGCTTCACAGCTCGCTAAGTGTGATAATGGCAAAGAAATGAATAAATCATGGCGATGCATTACAGATGGCAAAAGGCCACATACCCAACAGTTTGTCTTATTCGCAGTGCTGTGAGCTTCATGTAACATTTCTATGAATACATTTTTAGCATACGTTTCTCGATGTCGTTCTTTGTGAGGAGGCAAGGTGTAAAAGAAATGCTCAGATGGGGCTGTGGTGGTACCTAATACCTTATGCATAGGGTATTGAAATTCCAAATATATAAACACACTCATTAATATTATCATTATTATTGCATTGTTATTACAAAGGCTATCTTCACTCTGGTAGCCCAACTTGAAAACATGGGGACATTTTCGAGAAAAGGTCTGGGAGCAAGAGGTCTCTCGTCTTCAAGGGGAAAATCGGGCAAAGGGATACATTCTAACTAAAAGTCCAAACTAAACTCAGGAAAAGGGTGCAAGCCAACTGCCAGAGGGTTTCTTCTCCCTATGTCCTTCTAGAGCCTCACAGGCAGGCTCTTGTTATTCATCAACAGAAACAATCTTCACTGTAATTTCACCATTGCAATTTAGGCCCTTTATGTAACACAGTCTTTCTTTCTGAACAGAGCAATGTGTCAGTTCCAAGCTCTCAACGCGTTCAGTCCAGTGTCTTGCTCAATACCCCAGAAAAGAACTATCTTTGACCCTACAACTAAAGTCTTTACCTGTCTCCTACAATCCAAAACTGGGGTATCGCGTTGTTTTCGGGGCCGTAAATTGTATCGAAGATGCCCAGGTTGCTCCTGGTCATGGAACAACACAGAGGCAGGGACATTTGGTGCAACACGTTTTTCAAAAGCCTCAGGGGGATCAGCCTTACCACGAGTTTCAGAAACTGAGGCTGATTTGTCTCCTTGCGGCAGCAACAATCCTTCCTCTTGCCCAATTTCAATGGCATCCGGGAAAGGCACAAAACTCAACCTTCGTTCTCCCCCTTGTGTCAGAACTCCGTCTCGGTTCTGCTGATCAGAAGAAAGCGGTAGGGGTAGTTTCTTTAAATGCGAAACGTGTATCCATTGCTTTTTCCCATCTACTTTCACTACTGTTCGGGTGGCCAAAAGAATCTGGTAGGGACGGCTCCACCTTGGTTCTAGACTCCATTTCCATTGGTAATTTCGCACAAGGACCCACTGTCCTGGTTCCAAGCGATGTCCGGTACCGTTCGGCAGCGGCTGCAGTACTGCTGACACCTGTTGATGAATGGAACGCAGATCTTTAGTTAAAGCGTACAGATAATCTGTCATCATAGGATAATCAAGATCACAGAAGGATCTAGGCCTTGGGACACCACACACATTGGCTGGTCGACCAAAAACAACCTCATAGGGTGACAGCCCAGCCCGAGAATGGGGGGGTTACTCTTATTGACATTAAGGCTAGGGGCAGTGCATCAGGCCAACTTAAACCCGTACTCTCCTGTATCTTTGCCATCTTTAATTTCAATATGCCATTATATTTCTCAACTAGTTCTGCAGATTGCAGGTGTCATGCTGCATGAAATTTCTGTTTTATTTGCAATCCTTTACAAACATATTTAACGAGTTCTGCATTGAAATGTACCCCATTGTCTGTCCATATAATTCGGGGCAAACCAAATCGAGGCAGAAACTCTTTAATCAGGACTTTCGCAGTGGCTAGGACAGTATTATCTTTGGTGGGGTATGCTTCAACCCATTTGCTAAACGCACAGACCACCACCAACACATACTTAAGATTATTTACTCGATCAAATTGAATATAATCCATTTGTAGCACTTCAAACGGCAAAGAAGGGGGTGCAAAATTTCCACTAAGACCTGTCTCTCTCCCACTGGGATTATGCTGTAAACAGACCATGCAGTATTTAACCACATGGGCAACCGTTTTTGGGATATTCGATTTATTCCACACTGGGTCCAATAATGCACAAATACCTTTTGCTCCAATGTGGGCAATGCCATGGGCCATCACTACTACTGCGTACACCAGGGCATTAGGCAATAGCCATCTCTGTCTGTCAGTCAAGTCAATCCAGCAATCATTTTTGTCTAACCGCCCTATTTCCTTTTCCCATTTTAATAATTCATCAGGGGTGGCTTCTTTCTGCAATTATCTAACACTTTCAATAGTATTATCAAATACTGTAGTCTCTGCCACCCATCGGGTTGCTACACTGGGGAACATTGTGGACATTTTAGTTTGTGCTGATTCTTTCGCTACTTGATCGGCAAAGGCATTTCCCTCTCCTGTAGTGTCAATAATTCTCTTGTGGGCACTACACTTAATGATGGCCACATTCTCTGGTAAAGTTAGAGCATTTAATCTTTCAATCAAAGGGCCATGTTGTATTCTTTGACCATGGGAGGTAAGAAATCCTCGTTCCCGCCACAGCCGCCCAAAACTGTGGGCCAGGCCAAAGGCGTACTGGCTGTCTGTAAAAATATTAACTCTTAAACCTTCACTCAGTTCACATGCTCTTAATATTGCTATTAGTTCAGCTGCTTGCGCTGAATGCTGCGAAACCCGAGCTGTCTCTGCTACTGTTCTATGGGTGGTTATAGCATAAGCAGCTGTTGTTGTGCCATCTGGTAACTTAAAACAAGAGCCATTCACATACAACTCCCCTAGTGGGTCAGATAAAGGAGAGTCAGTGAGGTCTACACGTCCCTTCGTTTCTTCTTCAGTCAGAAATATACAATCATGAACATCGTCCTTTTGATCACTCGAAGGGAGGGGTAGTAACGTGGCTGGATCCAGAGTGGCACATCTTTTAAAGTGGGGTGCAAATAGAGTTAATTCATAACCAGTCAATCGTGCACTCGTGAGGGGCTGAGTTTTTGTTTGATTCAATAATATGTCCACAGCGTGCGGTACCATCACTGTGAGATCAGTATTTAAAACAATCCCCTCCGACTGTTGAATGGCCACCGCCACAGCAGCAGTGGCCCTTAAACAGCTAGGAAGGGCCCTGGCAACATTATCCAATGCTGCCGAAAAATATGCACAAGGTTGTTGCTTTCCGCCAAAACTCTGGGTTAACACTGAAAGAGAACAACCGTCCACCTCATGCACGCAAAGTACAAAAGGTTTTCGGTAGTCCAGAGTACCCAAAACGGGTGCAGAGCAAAGAGCAGATTTTAAAGAATTAAAAGCATCCTGACATTCATCCGTCCAGGGCAAGGGTTCATGCACATCTTTAGTAACCAAATGCAACAAAGGTTTAGCCAGAAGAGAAAAATTAGGAATCCATTGGCGACAGTAAGAGGTTATGTCTAGAAAAGCATGAACATCACGCTGAGTACGGGGCACAGACATGTTAGTGATAACAGTTATCCGTTCAGGAGTTAGTCTTCTCCCTGCTTTCGACAGTAAATGACCAAGATAGGTCACTTCCTGTCGACAATACTGAAATTTGGACAAGGACACTTTATTACCATTAGCTGCCAAATGGTGCAATAGTTTAACAGTGGCTCTCTTATAACCGGCTGCCGTACCTGATGCCTCTAGAATGTCATCCACATATTGGTTGAGAACATTACCAGGGGGTAGGACTAATTCATCTAATACTGCTTTTAGGGCTTGGCTATAAATACTAGGACTTTCAGTATAGCCTTGAGGTGCGCGACAGAATCTGAAGCTTCGACCAGATAATGAGAATCCGAAAATATGACGGCTGTCAGGGTGGATCGGGATACTAAAGAAAGCGTTCTTTAAATCTATTACTGAGAAATACTGTGCAGTAGGGGGAATCATAGTCAGGATAGCAGTGATATCCGGGTCCATAGGGTATTGAGGAATCACTATTTTATTAACCTCTCTGAGGTCAATTACAAAACAATAAGTATCTTTATAATCAGGGTCACCATCTAGAGGGGCCTTTTTCAAAATCGGCAAAATGGGGCTGTTCCAAATGTTTGCAGCCGTTTCTTCTACCACTTCTATATATTGGGGAATACGCGGTAGATGCACGTTTGGTTTTAAAGTTATGGATACATGGGGGTATTCTCAACAATCCGACATCCGTGTCTCCCTTTGCCCAAAGAGTGTGGGGTATATCTGAAAATTCAGGAGGAAGAGGTGCATCTTTGACTAAACATTGCGACATACGTTCAATAGGAGGCTGCAACGTTAGATACACACCATCAGGAGAACAATAAATACGAGCATGCAACTTCTTTAGTATATCCAATCCTAACAAATTTTCGCCACAACTAGAAGTAAGCAAGAATGGTGAGTCCACAGTAACAGGGCCAATAGTAAAGGGTAGTGGCTTTCAAACGGGGCTTACCACGGGGATTCCTGAAAATCCCACCGATAAGTTATTTTGCCCAGACAGAGCAGCCCCTGCGACCAATGTAAGAGCAACAGAAGTATTCATTGCTCCAGTATCCACCAAAAACTTCTCAGATGTCCCCATCAATTGCCTCTGTACATAAGGCCCCTGTTGGTCAACTGGTACTGATATATGGCCCCTGCTCTGTCCGTGGCTGTCTCATGCATAATTGTTTCCTTCTTAGCCGTCTTCCCGATAATCCTCATTATTGTACTGCCTTCCTTGAAAATCATCAAAATAATTATTTCCTGACTCAGCACCGGACCTGTCACCTCGTCTCATACTATTCCGATCAGTACCTCCTCTTCCCCGTCCTCAACTAAAACCACCCCGTTCATACAATAATGGACACTGGGCTCGCCAGTGTCCCTCCTGTCTACAATTGGAACACTGATTAATCCCTATATTAGGACCCTGACCTCCTCCTCCTCTCATCATTCCGCCTCTTGGGAAGTAGCCCCTTCCTCCCCCTCTACCGTTTTGCCCTCTGCTGACTTGCTGTAGCAGTACTCAGGTTTTAAACTCCTTAACCTTTTTATCCGACTTATGCTTACTCTCATTTTCTCGATGTTCATAATACTGAGCCATGCTAAGAATAACTGAGGGGGTTGAAGTGGTCCAAGTACTTTCAGCAGCCTGTAAACGGGTCTTTATTTCTGGTAACAAATTAGTGACAAATCTATTTACAAATAACCGTATGCCACCTTCAGTGGACAAATGTTGTCCACTGAAGTCAATAAACACTTTCTCAAACCGAGTAAAGAAATCAGGCACATTTTCATCCTTCTTTTGGTTGCAAGCTGTTAATCAATCAATCAATCAATCATAGTATTTGTATCGCGCTCTACTCACCCGGAAGGGTCTCAAGGCGCTTGGGGGAGGGGTCGCTACTGCTCGAAGCTGTAGCTTATCCAAATCCACCTTTCGTGGAGGAATAAGGGTTTGCATATATGTAATGATTCGAGCTGTATAGCTAAAATCTCGTCTTTAGGCTTATCGCCCGGTTTTCGATCTTTGTCCCACTTCTTAATATGATCCCAGGTCCCTCCAAGTTCAGCAGCATGATCTGAATCATGCACCTGTCTCCATATATCTACTGGGATCAAAAGACCAAAGAATAACTCAATGTCAGCTAAAGTCATAACGGCTGAATTTGCGGCATCTGTCAATTCTTTATAATAAGCCGTGGGGTTTTTTCGGTGGTCAGGGAGTTGGGCTTTTAAAGTAAGATCCTCACTCCACTTCCAAGGGGTATATACCCACTGTTCTTGGAAACGTGCCTCTACACGTGGTCTGGTTACCTGGCGCCCTCCATCTAACACTTCGGGAATCTCTGGATGGAAAAGAGGGTGCACATCCTTCACAGGATACTGTGCCCCTACATCCGGACATCTCCTATTCATTCGGTCCCGATATCGTATCAAGGTTTTGACATTTTGAAATACTTCTTCGACCTGTAATTCGAACTTAAAAGCTCGATCTTTGATATCACACAATATCTGGGGGGCCAGCCCTTCCTGAAAACATTGCTCCCATAAGGAAATCAGTCTTATTGCCGTATGTTCCAATGCTAGTTGTTGTGTAACTGGTTCAAAATATTTCATAGTGCTCCAAATGTCCTCCAGAGTATAAATCAGATTCCGCATCCATTGGGACGCCTGAATCACTACAGCCCGTCTTTCTTCATCTCCTAAGGACAATCGAGTAAAAACTCGTCGACTTTCCATCCCTCCCATAGGGCGTCGTGGCGTAACATCTGAAGAGGCAGTGGTCATCCCCATAGGGGAGACCGTCGTTCCTCTAACAGGAGGGGTTAAAAATACTGGGGACAAGGGGGAGGCGGCAACCGACCCAGGCAATAAAGTAATCAAGTCTGAGGTAGTTGAACGAAGGGTAGGAGGAGCTGACAACGGAGCAGGAGGATGTACGGCTACCGGTGCGGTAGAGACTGTAGGCACCGCTGCTCCTGCCTTTCCTGTTCATTCCCATGGGACCGCCAGGTACAAACCTTGGGGGACATATGGAGGCGGAGGGCGAACCTCTAATAGTTCCTCTATTTCGTCTTCTGCCTCGGTTCGGGTCACATAACTTTTATCTGTTTGTAATCGAAACTGTCTATCCAATTGCTCAATATTCTTTTCTACTTTTTCTTTTTCATATGCTACTGCTTTTTGGGTTACAATCTGTCCTGCTTTAATCTTTCCCAATTTTTCTTCTCATATTCGCTGTCGCTTTGCCTCCTTTAACCATAAGGTCAAGGACGTAAACATAGTCTGACGGCTTCTTCATAAAAACAATTTGTTCCGTAAATAATAAATTTTTCTTTCATCGAAAAACCCAGTTAAAGGCCATTGTAATTCTGCATTGTCTTTAGTATATTTATTCCACAGTGTATTAAACAAAATGGGAGAAATACCATGTTTAACATACATAGCAAAACTAGAACTGCCTTCCGGAGGAGCAGGCTGTCTTTCTTCCAGTCGTCCACTTCTCTGACGGCAGCATCCAAAACACAATTTACTGAAACACAGCATTTTTATGAATTCAACAAATCATACCATTCCGACTGAAGTCACACTCATGGACGCGTCCACTCACCACACACTCTTTCACTGTTCAACTCAAAACGATTCTATTCACATAACATACCTAAAGTGCATAAGTTTCGATTGATAAGAGTACTCCTGTCATGAATTCACAATTCCATACGACATGTCTTATACTCAAACAGATCCCGTCGACTCCTTTTCGGGGAATCGATCACCCAGGATTCCAGACCACTAAAAGAATTCACAAAAGAGACAGTCCAAAGACTGCCCTGGGATCATCAGACAGGCGCACCACTTACAGACTATCCCGCAGTCCTGTGCTGATTGGGCCGGGCGTTATGACCTCGCGTTTACCCAGTTGCTCCTGCGGGCCTTTCCGAAAAGGATTCGGCTGAGTGAGCACCCCCCGTGCAACACTAAGGCGTCCGATGTTGTCCCAACTAATCACCGAACAAGTCTGTGGGGCATCTGCCCGTGCAGTCACACCTCTGCCACGTCAGACCCCCAGATTCCATGTGGTTCACTAACCACTACATTCCATACTCAGTTAACTGTTCTTCTGAGCCACTTCTCAAAAGTGCTCGTTCCAAAATCCACAAAGGACTTACAATACAATTTACTCACCTGGTGCACTCAGGTCTGATTGCGTGTTCTCCACTGCCGACTTCTTTTATAGACCAACACAGTCAGCTGTTCCCGGGTTAAGCCTGAAGGACTCCGGCTAAGGGTTATGTGGCAGCTGGGAAGGTCACTGAGCCGAAGAGTGGAATTTTCCTTTTCTACCACAAACTGGTTTCTCAATTAGGATCCTTTTTCAGTCCATCCCCTCGACCAGAACCCCTCCCCGTCCCTCTTCTCCTGCTTACAGGAGGGGACAACCCTATCGCGGAGTCCCGGCAGAGTCACCAACTGAAGTACCAAAAAAATTATACCATAGAGCTATACTTACCAATAGCCCATATACCTTATTTACCAAGAATAAGTCAGCCAGCAATGGAGAAGGTTCAATCGTTTATTTTGCAAGAGCGCCCTATATAGGGGAGCCTCCCTCTCGCCACAGCTCTCAAAGATGTGCAGAGGAGACTGCTGGATTATATTCAAAACAGTGCATATATACTTTCAGCATACCTCATAGAAACACTGTACATGGAAAAGTACCAGTTCATGAGAAACCAACAGGAAAAACCACATAAGGCACAACTGATTGATTCGAAACTCAGCTCAAGGTATTCCGGGGGTACGTCAGTAAAGGTGCCTCCCTTTCATTCTGGTGCACGGGAGTATTGGCATGGCACCTGCAAGAATGTCCTCATCCTACAGTTCGGACTGGACTGTTCCCATGAGGCACAGGGTCAGAGCTGATTTGCATATAGCCAGTGTCTAACCCAGGGTGGTGTGGAGTGCAAAAAAACGATGGATTTAGGCCCAGATCTCTGTACTGGGGTGAATGTATGACATTGTTCTACATTCTGTCCATCAACTGTGTTTTTTGCAATTTTCACCCCGAGTGGGCTGGGTATGCTCAGACGTGAGTCCCAGGCTCTCCACACCACTGGAGTCAAGCTATCCAGGCTGATGAAGGCTGATAGCCAGAAACCGGTCCTTGGATGCTTGATTCCGGTCTGGGAAAGACATGGCTTGGTAGTTCGGACTGGACTGTTCCCATGAGGCACAGGTCAGAGCTGATTTGCATATAGCCAGTGTCTAACCCAGGGTGGTGTGGAGTGCAAAAAAACGATGGATTTAGGCCCAGATCTCTGTACTAGGGTGAATGTATGACATTGTTCTACATTCTGTCCATCAACTGTGTTTTTTGCAATTTTCACCCCGAGTGGGCTGGGTATGCTCAGACGTGAGTCCCAGGCTCTCCACACCACTGGAGTCAAGCTATCCAGGCTGATGAAGGCTGATAGCCAGAAACCGGTCCTTGGATGCTTGATTCCGGTCTGGGAAAGACATGGCTTGGTAGTTCGGATTGGACTGTTCCCATGAGGCACAGGGTCAGAGCTGATTTGCATATAGCCAGTGTCTAACCCAGGGTGGTGTGGAGTGCAAAAAAACGATGGATTTAGGCCCAGATCTCTGTACTGGGGTGAATGTATGACATTGTTCTACATTCTGTCCATCAACTGTGTTTTTTGCAATTTTCACCCCGAGTGGGCTGGGTATGCTCAGACGTGAGTCCCAGGCTCTCCACACCACTGGAGTCAAGCTATCCAGGCTGATGAAGGCTGATAGCCATAAACCGGTCCTTGGATGCTTGATTCCGGTCTGGGAAAGACATGGCTTGGTAGTTCGGACTGGACTGTTCCCATGAGGCACAGGGTCAGAGCTGATTTGCATAAAGCCAGTGTCTAACCCAGGGTGGTGTGGAGTGCAAAAAAACGATGGATTTAGGCCCAGATCTCTGTACTGGGGTGAATGTATGACATTGTTCTACATTCTGTCCATCAACTGTGTTTTTTGCATCCTACAAGAAAGGCAGATGCGACCTTGAGTTTCCTAAGTTAGAATCAATGGTCTGTTCATAGCCCAGGCCGACCTTTCAGGCTCTCCTCTCAGCAGCATGTCACGTGTTTTCCTAACTAACGAAAGAGGCCCCGGGAAATGAAACCAAGATGGTGCTTGTTCAGTTCAGGCCCGATTCTTAGGATATACATGTGTTGAGTGTATTTACAAGGGGGTATATTGGATACATTATGACAACATTATATAATATCAATTTTATATTCCTTCAGTGTAAATAAGATATTATACGTAACATAAGGAACTAGTATTAAATTGTTATAATTTCAGTTCATTTCTGACACTAACACTCCATATAACAAGTTTATTACTCATATTAAGAATTTTAAAACATGGACTTATTCTGATCCTGCAGCTAATTCTTCTGAAAGACTTCAGCTGGGGGGATTGTCTTCATCATAAGCGTTTCCTTTATCAGCTCAGTATATTAGGCTACCAGCCACTGAGAAATAAGGACACCAAAACAGTAGTAATTTCAAATAGTAATAACAATAAAAAAAAAATCAAAATAACATTGATCAGGATTTTTCCAACCCTAAATCAGTTTACTAAAGAGTTGAAGACAGACAGAGCTCTTCCCTAATAGAAAATCTAGGTGCTCTCCTATGAGTGGGGGCTCAACTCATTTCAGTAAATAAACTTAATCAGGGCCAACTTGTCACCACTAAACGTTCACTTAAACATACTGTGGTTTATTACTTGGGGTGTATTGGTGTCCACCACAAGTAATAAAGTAACTTTCATGTTAGGGCCAGTCAAAAGTTTCAATAACTGAAAATTGAGCTTATCCCTTGGTAGTTGTGTCACAGAGCAGACATGCTTAACTTAACGAAAAGGAGTGAATATTTGGGAGTACTAAAACAGCTAAATAGTCAAAAACACAGCACAATAACAATCCCACTCCAATTAATAAAAACTAGAGAAAAAATATAGAAAGCAAAATGACATAAAAACAACAAAAATATAATAAGAGCTACAGATACTCAATCAAAAAGATTTTTAAAGTGCATGACTACACGAATGGGGGTTCCCAGCGCTAGCAATCAGAGACGAAAGAGAGTCAGACTCGCTTCAAAGAGCCACATTTTCAGCATCTTCTGAAACAGCTCAAAGGAGTTACACAACTGCAATTTTCTTAGGCAAAGCATTCCACAATTCCATAATTCTGTCCCCATAAAGGAAAAGGACTGACCTCCCTGCATTGCCAGTCTGATATTGTGAATCGTGGCCATATATTCACTTTGCTTGAGGGTAATTCCCATTTAGGAGTGTAAGGATGAATCAAAGAGCATATGGATAAGGGGCCAGTCTGAAGCATGGCTTTGTATATATTACAAAGAGCCTTGAACTTAGGGGCCTATTAGGATGGCGGACGGAAATGTGTCCCGTCCACCATGGTCGCGGCAAAAACACTCCCGACCGCACCGCGGAGAATCCGCGGTTAAGATTAGGATATTTATGTCAAGAAACACCGACCGCGGCGGACGGATCACATCAAACACCGTCCGCGGCGGACGGAGTACACCAAATCAATCAATCAATCATAACATTTGTATAGCGCACTACTCACCCGGAGGGGTCTCAAGGCGCTTGGGGGAAGGGGTCCGCTATTGCTCGAACAGCCAGGTCTTGAGTTGTTTCCTGAAGGTGAGATGGTCCTGGGTCAGCCGAAGGTGGATGGGGAGGGAGTTCCATGTCTTGGCCGCCAGGTAGGAGAAGGATTTGCCTCCGGCGTTGGCTCTTCGGATGCGTGGTACGGCAGTGAGGGCGAGGGTAGTAGAACGTAGCTGACGGGTGGGCGTGTAGAAGGTCAGGCGGTCGTTGAGGTACTTGGAGCCCAGGTCGTGGAGAGATTTGTGTGCGTGGGTGAGGAGCCTGAACGTGATCCTCTTGCTGACGGGGAGCCAGTACAGGTCCCTCAGGTGACCGGAGATGTGGCTGCGTCGGGGGATGTCCAGGATGAGTCGGGCGGAGGCGTTCTGGATGCGTTGGAGTCTTTTCTGTAGCTTGGCTGTGGTTCCGGCGTAGAGGGTGTTTCCGTAGTCCAGTCGGCTGGTGATGAGAGCCTGGGTGACCGTCTTCCTGGTTTCGGTCGGGATCCAGCGGAAGATCTTGCGGAGCATGCGTAGGGTGTTGAAGCATGATGAGGAGACGGCGTTGACTTGTCTGGTCATCGAGAGGGAGGAGTCCAGGATGAAGCCCAGGTTGCGTGCGTGGTCTGGTGTTTTGGGGGTGGTGCCCAGGGCAGGGAGCCACCAGGAGTCGTCCCAGGCGGAGGGAGATGATCCCAGGAGGAGGACTTCCGTCTTGTCTGAGTTCAGTTTCAGGCGGCTGTTCTTCATCCATTCGGTGACGTCTTTCATCCCTTCGTGTAGGCTAGTTCTGGCGGTGTCGGGGTCTCGGGTGAGGGAGAGGATCAGCTGTGTGTCATCGGCGTAGGAGATGATGTTGAGGTTGTGCTGACATGCGATGGCTGCAAGAGGTCTCATGTAGACGTTGAAGAGGGTGGGGCTAAGTGTTGATCCTTGCGGGACGCCGCAGATGACTTCGGTGGCCTCGGATCGAAATGGGGGAGGCGGACTCTCTGTGTTCTTCCGGCGAGGAACGAGATGATCCACTCCAGTGCCTTCTCTTGGATACCGATGTTGCTAAGGCGTTGAACTATGGTGCGGTGGCAGACAGTGTCGAATGCTGCAGAGAGGTCCATGAGGATGAGTGCCGCTGTTTCTCCGTTGTCGAGCAGGGCTCGGATGTCGTCGGTGGCTGCGATCAGGGCGGTCTCGGTGCTGTGGTTGGCTCTGAAACCGGACTGCGAGGGGTCGAGGGATCCGTTTGTCTCGAGGAAGGCGGCAAGCTGTCTGTTGACGGTCTTCTCGATGACTTTGTCAGGAAAAGGGAGGAGCGAGATGGGGCGGAAGTTCTTGAGGTCGGTGGGGTCCGCTGTTGGTTTCTTTAGTAGGGCACTGAGCTTGGCATGTTTCCAGCTCTCCGGGAAGGTGGCGGTGTTGAAGGAGGTGTTGATGATGTTCCGGAGTTGGGGTGCGATGGTGGAGTCGGCCTTGTTGAAGACTTATATTAGCAACCAGCAAGTTAAGCATGCATCGACTATATGTAACGTTATTTGGGGAGGGGACTTTAACATGCAATTGTGTTCTTATTATAAGAAATCGGACTGTGGCCTCCTAGATGAAAATGAATGCCCCATGACACATTTTACTCACTCTTCTGTAGGAGATTCTCTCAACGCTAGTTTAATGTCGTTGGAATTGACCTACGCCAACGAACTTACTGACCCTCCAGTGGAATTTAATCCAACCTTTCACGGTAGGGGCTGTTTTAGCACCATTGATTTTATACTTTGCTCTTATTCTCTAAAGGGCACAGTCTCACAGTTCAGTACAGGTCCAGAAATTTCAGGAGACCATTTCCCCAATACGATAGTGCTAACTTTACCCACGAGCGTCCCTCAACCAATAAAGATAAGCCTATTGACCCAAAATACACTGTCCATGGCCAAAACCAACGGATACTCAGTGAAATGGTCAAGGTTAGATCCAGCAGAAACATCAAGCTCTGTGATCTCAAAAGCACTCCCCTGGATAAATATATGTCTGAATGAGGCTTCGTCCCCAGCGCAAATTATTTCCAGTTTTGGGGAAATTTTAAAAGTTATACAGAAGGTCCTCTTTCGAACCCGTAAACAAGGTTCCCAGACGGAGCCAGGTTGGTTTGATACGGCCTGCCGAAAAGCCTTAAATGCCCTAAAAAAAGAGCTCCATAGTTCAACTAGAGACCAAACAAAAATAGCCAAATTAAGATCCGAATACAAGCAGGCTCAACTAAGCTGCAAGAGAGACCAAAAAAATGAACTATGGGCCCAACTACATGAGAGTTGTAATAATAAAGACAGCTCCCTATTTTGGAAAATAGTAAAATCTCCTTTCCTACGTGAGGGTAAGTCACACCAGCACCTTGATGTAGCAGTGTCCGCGGATGAGTGGGTGATGCACTTTTCCAAAATCTTTAGTGATCCCCCCTTGGAAGGTGCCGCACATTCCAACTCAGTGGCCGAGCCACTCGATAAAGGGGTTTATCCAATCAACCTCAACTTTACCCTTAGAGAGGTCACAAGTGCATTATCTTCCTCAAAATCCGGTAAGGCCCCAGGGCCGGACGGTGCCCCATTAGATTTATTTCTTTTAAACATTGATTTATGGTCTCCAATAATTACCCAGCTAATTGCTGCAGTTTTGAAAGATGGCCTCTTGGCCTCTTGGTCATCCTCTATTCTGCTCCCAATATTCAAAAAAGGTGAGAGAAATAACCCTGCTTGCTACAGGCCCATCTCCCTCCTGGACTCGTTGGGTAAAGTCGCGGGCCGTCTAATCCTGGAACGTTTACAGGATTGGGCAGCCGAAAAGAACATCATTACAGACTTGCAGTACGGATTCCGGGAGGGACTGGGCACTGTTGAGCAAGCCTTAAACTTAACACTTTTGATAGGGAAGTACGTTGGAGTAAAACGGGGCAATCTTTTTATGGTTTACGTCGACCTAAGTGCGGCGTTTGATTGCGTCATCCACGCGAAGCTATGGTCCATCTTGGAAGAGTTGGGTGTCGACCCCCCCTTATCAGGTTCTTGCGCGAGCTTTATACTGGCGCTTCGGCTTGTGTAAGATTTGGTACGGGTGGTGAGTTAACACCCACCTTTCCAATAAACCGTGGAGTAAGACAGGGCTGCGTCCTGGCTCCCTTCCTATTTAATTTATACACCAATGGCCTGGAGGCAGCCATGTTAGAGGGGAGCCAGGATCTACCTACCATCAATAAGCGCCCGATTCCAGCACTCCTCTACGCTGATGACTCTGTAATCTTTGCGAGGTCCTTAGTGCAGCTACAGAAGCAGTTGGACAAATACTGCAACTATATGCTTTCACTTGGGTTAAAGGTCAACAAGTCCAAGACCTTTATCATGCAATCAGGGCCCAAGGTAAAAAGCTCAAAACATCTCTGCATTGAGCAATCAAAGCTGGAACGTGTCAGGGAATATCCCTATCTGGGCATCCTAGTAGACGATAAGTTAACGTGGAAAAGGGCGATGGTAACCAGGAGATTGCTTTATCAGCGAGCAACTTCCGCCCTCGTCTCCTTTTCCAGAAAAATTGGCAAACCATCTCCCCCTGCACTGCTTAAAATTCATCAAGCCAAATGTTTGAGCGTCGCCACATACGGAGCCGGAGTTTGGGGCTACGTAAATTCCGACGAACTACAAAAAGTTCAGAATGGCTTTGTTAAATATCTCTTGGCCCTCCCACGGAGCGCCCCCACTTATGGCTGTCATATAGAGCTTGGGATAGACTATTTAACAGACTACATCAAATGTCAACCAATGCTCTTATGGCACCGCATATGGACAAAGCCTCAGTGTCATCTTACACGTGCCCTGGTCTCTGAATGTTTAGAGTTGTCATCCTGGAAAAACATTCCTTGGCTGGCCTATGTGGTCAACTTTTTGAAAGATCTTGACCTGACACAGTATATCATAGAGCCCTCAGCCATCACCGGGATAGGTAGAAAAACCCTGAAACTTCATTGCCTTAATCACTTAAGGGAACTCCGTATGTCTGGCGAGATATCTAAACAATCCAACGCACACATTTTGATGGCCCAGGTGTCTCTAGGAATACAGCCTTATTTACTGTACCACTTATCCAACCATGAAAAATATCTATTAACTAGGTTGCGTTTTAACCTGTTCTTCCGATTGGTTACTTTCCCTAAAATGCAAACTTGGTCACATGAACTGGAGAAATGTCCATGTGACAAGGTCTCCCCCCAATCAACCATGCACGTAGTATTATTCTGTCATTACTACTCAGAAATACGCAGGCGCTGGATTTTACCAATATTGCGCCAAATGGGGTTGAGGACCTGTCGCCCGGCGTTTCTAGCTTTGCAGCAGCTTGAATCTCAATACGTGGCAAAGAACTTAGCACTTTACTTGCAATCATGTATAACTATACGCAAAACTGTAGAAATGAACCTTACCTGAATTTATGAATAACTGCACTAACCTTGTAAATGAATTAAAAACTGTATTCTTTCGTATTTTACTATTTTAAACAAAAATTCACTTAATTAATGTATTAATAACAAACTGTGATTTTATGACAAAACGTTTATATACGATGTACTTTTTATGATTTACAAAATGGTTAATCGAATAAAAGATAAGATTTGAATTGAATTGAAGACGTGGTGGGGGCAGGGGTCAGTTGGTGATCCGGAGTGGATGGTGCTCATCGTGCGGGCTGTGTCTTCGGTGCTCACCGTGGTCCAGGTGCGGAGGGTGGCGGTGGGGGGCGTTGGTTCGACGGTAGGGTGCGTGGATGTTGCGTTGAAGCTGTTGTGGATGTCGACGATCTTGCGGTGAAAGAACGAGGCGAGAGAGTCGCAGAGATCTTGTGAAGGAGTGATGTAGTTGTTGCCGGTGCTGGGGTTGGAGAACTCGTTGACTATGTTGAAGAGTTCCTTGTTGTCGTGGGTTGTTGTCCAGTCGTTCCTTCAGTGATTTCTTCTTGCTGGTGCGGATAAGCTGGTGGTGCTTGCGGGTGGCGTGTCTGAGGGCGGTCATGTTGTCTGTGGTCTGGTCGTGGAGCCAGGCTTTCTCGAGGGTGCGGCAGTTCTTCTTGGAGTCCTTGAGTTCGTCAGTGAACCAGGAGACCTTCTTGCTTCTGGGTCTGCTGGGAGGGTTCTTCAGTGGCGCGAGGTCATCGGCACAGGTGGTCAGCCACTGCGTGAAGTTGCGGCCAGCTTCGTTGGGGTCCGTTGTGCTGGCGATTGGGTTCTGGCTGAGGAAGGTGGTGAGCTGCTTGGCGGTGATCTTGCTCCAGCTCCTGTAAGGAACCTGTTGCGGGTGGTGGTGGGTCGTGGTTCTTCTGAAGCTGAAGTGGACACAGCTGTGGTCGGTCCAGTGAAGTCCGGTGGAGTGGCTGAAGGTGATGTGCTTGCTGGAGGAGAAGGCCGCCGTAAGCGGACGGTACCAAAGAAACACCCTCCGACGCGGACGAACATGACCGTGGGAACAGGCCAAACCGCTGCTATACCTGCGGAGGGTCCGGCCGCGCGATTAGGATAATGCCGCCATTCCAACGGAACTCACCACCTTCCTCGACCGCAGCGGAAACAATGCATCGCCAAACGGAGCATGACTGCGGAAGGACCACACGAACAACATCCCTGTCGTCAAACTGATTACAAAATGGCAGACGGAAGTAAATAGAAAACACACTAAACAGGACACCCACCTACCTGAAACACCCACCCCGAGCAACTACTCGCCCCAATGACACCCCCCAAGCACCGAAAAATGCACCAAAGTCACCACACCCACAGAACACCTGATTGGCAACAACCATTGGGACACCACCACCACCCAGAGTATAAAATGATTCCCTCCCACTACCACAGTCCTTTGCATCACAGCATAGCTGCAAGCAAGAGGCAGAATACCACTAACAGCAGACACACACAAACACACATACAACCTGCACACAAACACACCCACCACACAAACCCCCACAACACCATCCCTATACACCACACACCTGCACATCCCACCCCACCCCACCAACACCTTGCACATCACACACCATGGCACCAAAGAAAAATCCCAAGTTCACAGACAGTGAGTTGAAGGTCATGGTGGATGAAATCATCCGTGTCGAACCACATCTGTTCGGTACCCTAGTCCAGCAGACCACCTTGGCAACCAAAAACAACATGTGGGACAGGATAGTGATCAGAGTCAATGCGTCAGGGACCGTACCACGCACCAAACACCAGATCCAGAGGCGGTGGCATGACCTCAAGGCAAGGGTGAAATGCATCAGGGCCAAGAACCACCTACGGGCACACCACACTGGCGGCGGCACTCCCCCGGAGCCCATACCATTTGCAGAATGGGAGGAGAAGGTGCTGGGTATACTGCACCCTGAGAGCGTGGAAGGAATCGAAGAGGGACTAGAGGCTGGTAAGTACAAACCAATGAGCACAATCACACTGCCATAGTTTGTCTTGCACAACTACCAAGACACATCCCCCAGGCTCTAATCCATGCATGTGGGCCACATAGTCACGCAAATGTGAAGTCCTGGGCTCAAATGCACCCACCATGACCAAACACAAATGTTGCCTCCTACGTTCCCAGCCTTGCATGTTGTCAAAGCAGCCAACACCACAACTCCCAAGAGGCCCCCATGTCTACAGGGAGGGTGGTGGGGGGTGGGAGGTGTATGAGAGGTGGGTGGGGTGTGTGAGAGACCAGCACTACAACTCCCCACAGGCCCCCATGTCTACAGGGAGTGTGGTGGGGGTGAGGGGGGTGAGAGACCAGCACTACAACTCCCCACAGGCCCCCATGTCGACAGGTAGGGTGGTGGGGGGTGGGGGGTGAGCGGTGGGTGGGGTATGTGAGAGACCAGCACTACAACTCCCCACATGCCCCCATGTCTACAGGGAGGGGGGTGGGGGGAGTTAGAGAACAGCACTACAACTCCCAAGAGGCACCCTTGTCCACAGGGAGGGTGGTGGGGGGTGGGATGTGTGAGAGACCAGCACTACAACTCCCCACAGGCCCCCATGTCTACAGGGAGGGAGGTGGGGGGTGTCAGGGACCAGCACTACAACTCCCCACAGGCCCCCATGTCGACAGGGAAGGTGGGAGGGGTGGGGGGTATATGAGAGGTGGGTGGGGTTTGTGAGAGACCAGCACTACAACTCCCCACAGGCCCCCATGTCTACAGGGAGGGGTGTTAGAGACCAGCACTACAACTCCCCACAGGCCCCCATGTCTACAGGGAGGGAGTGGGGGGTGTTAGAGACCAGCACTACAACTCCCAAGAGGCACCCATGTCTACAGGGAGGGTGGTGGGGGGTGGGGTGTGTGAGAGACCAGCACTACAACTCCCAAGAGGCACCCATGTCTACAGGGAGGGGGTGGGGTGTGTGAGAGACCAGCACTACAACTCCCCACAGGCCCCCATGTCTACAGGGATGGTGGTGGGGGGTGTTAGAGACCAGCACTACAACTCCCCACAGGCCCCCATATCGACAGGGAGGGTGGTGGGGGGGTGTGAGAGGTGGGTGGGGTGTGTGAGAGACCAGCACTACAACTCCCCACAGGCCCCCATGTCTACAGGGAGGGTGGTGGGGGGGTGTTAGAGACCAGCACTACAACTCCCCACAGGCCCCCATGTCGACAGGGGGGGTAGGGGTGTTTGAGACCGGCACTACAAGTCCCAAGAGGCACCCATGTCTTCAGGGAGGGTGGTGGGGGGTGGGGTGTGTGAGAGACCAGCACTACAACTCCCCACAGGCCCCCATGTCTACAGGGAGGGTGGTGGGGGGTGGGGGGTGTTAGAGACCAGCACTACAACTCCCCACAGGCCCCCATGTCTACAGGGATGGGGGGTGTTAGAGACCAGCACTACAACTCCCAAGAGGCACCCATGTCTACAGGGAGGGTGGTGGGGTGTGTGAGAGACTAGCACTACAACTGCCCACAGGCCCCCATGTCTACAGGGAGGGTGGTGGGGGGTGTTAGGGACCAGCACTACAACTCCCCACAGGCCCCCATGTTTACAGGGAGCGGGGTGGGGGGTGTTAGAGACCAGCCCTACAACTCCCAAGAGGCACCCATGTCTACAGGGAGAGTGGTGGGGGGTGTGGTGTGTGAGAGACCAGCACTACAACTCCCAAGATGCACCCATGTCTACAGGGAGGGTGGTGGGGGGTGGGGTGTGTGAGAGACCAGCAGTACAACTCCCCACAGGCCCCCATGTCTACAGGGAGGGTGGTGGGGTGTGGGGGGTTTTAGAGACCAGCACTACAACTCCCCACAGGCCCCCATGTCGACAGGGAGGGTGGTGGGGGATGGGTGGTGTGTGAGAGGTGGGTGGGGTGTGTGAGAGACCAGCACTACAACTCCCCACAGGCCCCCATGTCTACAGGGAGGGTGGTGGGGGTGTTAGAGACCAGCACTACAACTCCCCACAGGCCCCCATGTCGACAGGGAGGGTGGTGGGGGGGTGTGAGAGGTGGGTGGGGTGTGTGAGAGACCAGCACTACAACTCCCCACATGCCCCCATGTCAACAGGAGGGTGGTGGGGGTGGTGTGTGTGTGAGAGACCAGCACTACAACTCCCAAGAGGCACCCATGTCTCATCCCAGAGCAAGATTGAGTCCGCCCACCATTTGCTGACCAGTGCATCTCCTCCTGCAAACTGACAGGTAGATAGACATCTTCTCAGGGGGAACATCCAGTAGCAGGACAGGACCACACATATCCAAGTATTGCCTTCCCACCTCCACGCCACCATATTGCCCTGTACTGTCAACCACAGCAACATGATGACAACAACAACCATGTCCTGATTCCATAGTGATTTGTAATGTTGGTACCAAAAACATGTCATGTCCGCAGCATTAATTATGAAAATCTTGTCCCTCAGGTGATCGCAACTTGACCGACGAAAGCAGCAACCGCCAGCACCAGTCGCCCCCCTCACAGCCCGGACTCTCTGGGGACGATCCCATTGACAGCTTGGGTGCAGAGGACGATGCTGGCCCAAGCAGACTCCCAGGGCCATCAGGCTCCCAGGACATCCCGGCCTCCACCACCTTGGCCTGTGTCACTACACCAACGCCTGCCATTGTGAGCTGTGCAGCAACCACCACCACCACCACCACCACTCCTGCCTGTGTCACCCTGCCTGACCCATCGCCCAATGATGGGCCATCGACATCCCAGGCAAGCAGGGAGAGTGGGCGGGAGAGGACACAGGTGAGGCCACAGCTCACAACCAGGAGTGCAGTTGCTAGGCGAGGTCGGGAACGAGACCCACCCCATCCTGGGGCCGAGACCCTGGAAGCCATCGCCAGAGTCCATGCCTCCTATGAGCGGTCACAGGCACAGGCCGATCGGGCCTACCAAGACTCGCTAGAGAGCAGCCAGCTGTTGCGGTCCATGGACACTCGCATTGGCCAAATTGTGGACCTCATGGGCCAGCAAACTGATCTGTGGAGGGAGTGGTTATCCCACGCCACACCACCACCCCCTCACCCAAGTGCCCAGCGGGACAGGTCACCAACACCACCGCCACCATCACCTGAGGCCACGGACTGGGAGGTGGCCCCTGACCAACCTGCCCCCACAGCTGTCTCCGCTCCGGCTCCAAGATGGAGGGGCCGTCCGAGGCTGGATCCAGCTGAGAGCAGTGGAAATGCACCATCTACCCGCTCAAAGAGGGGCCGCCACTGACTTCACCCTTCCTTGAGCCTGCCATTCACCCTGTCAACTATCCTGCCCCACAATGCCAAGCATTGGCACACGTCTGTTGGACTAGGTGGACATCACATAATGTGGTGTCCACACGGTGTTTTCATCTGCCATGACCTTCAACTCTCACTTCCCCCAACACCTACTTGTAAATATGCACCAACATCAATCCATAACCTGTATATAAACACCACGTAAACACGCTACGCTGTGTGACCTCCATGTTTTAATCACATGTTTGTCTAAGAAATTGTCATTACCAGGTGCAGGGATCAATGTTCTGGAGAATCATGCCTCTGTGGGAGTGACCTAGGGATAATGAGAGTACATACGCCATCCGGGTACGCCTTCTGCCAACACAGAAGACGATCGTTGATACTGCAATTGTGCCAGACATATGCTGTATGGTCAAGGACCATCACGGTCACAGCCCGCAAAACGCATGTGCGCACTACCGCGACGGTGCATCATTTGAAAATAAGCACTCACTGGCGTCGCTATGGCGGGGCACGCATTCCACGGGGGCGGTGCAGGCTAACACCTACATTTGAATATGCAATTCGAAATGGCAGTTGATACCCCCCCTTACAGTCACATTGCAGCACCCACCGCAGACCGCCGGTACTGGCCGGTCACTCACTGCCGGTCCTGGCCGGTCACCCACCGCCGGTCCTGGACGGTCACCCACCGCTGGTCCTGGCCGGTCACCCACCGCCGCTCCTGGCCGGTCACCAACCGCCGGGTGCTGGCGGTGGGTGAGCGGCCTGTGCATTGAGGTCACCCTGGCATGGATGGCCCTGGCCGGTCACCCACCGCCGGTCCTGGCCCGTCACCCACCGCCGGTCGTGGCCG
This sequence comes from Lissotriton helveticus, assembly GCF_964261635.1. NCBI lineage: Eukaryota > Metazoa > Chordata > Amphibia > Caudata > Salamandridae > Lissotriton > Lissotriton helveticus. Next base: position 1,693,796,261 of record NC_136068.1, on the reverse strand, counting down.
GTCACCAACCGCCGGGTGCTGGCGGTGGGTGAGCGGCCTGTGCATTGAGGTCACCATGGCATGGATGGCCGTGGCCGGTCACCCACCGCCGGGCCCGGCCGGACACCCACTGCCGGGCCTGAGGACCCGCAGTGGGTGACCGGCCAGGAGCGGTGGTGGGTGACCGGCCAGGACCAGTGGTGGGTGACCGGCCAGGACCGGCGGTGGGTGACCGGCCAGGACCAGCGGTGGGTGACCAGCCAGGACCGGCGGTGGGTGACCGGCCAGGACCGGCAGTGGTTGACCGGCCAGGGCCATCCATGCCATGGTTACCTCAATGCACAGGCCGCTCACCCACCGCCAGCACCCGGCAGTGGGTGACCGGCCAGGACCGGCGGTGGGTGACCGGCCAGGACCGGCAGTGGGTGACCGGCCAGGACCGGCGGTGGGTAACCGGCCAGGGCCATCCATGCAATGGTTACCTCAATGCACAGGCTGCTCACCCACCGCCAGCACCCGGCAGTGGGTGACCGGCCAGGACTGGCGGTGGGTGACCGGCCAAGACCGGCGGTGGGTGACCGGCCAGGACTGGCGGTGGCTGACCGGCCAGGGCAATCCATGTCATGGTTACCTCAATGCACAGGCCGCTCACCCACCGCCAGCACCCAGTGGTGGGTGACCGGCCAGGACTGGCGGTGGGTGACTGGCCAGGACCGGCGGTGGGTGACCGGCCAGGGCCATCTATGCCCTGGTTACCTCAATGCACAGGCCGCTCACCCACCGCCAGCAGCCGGCGGTGGGTGACCGGCCAGGACCGGTGGTGGTTGACCGGCCAGGACCGGCAGTGGGTGACATGCCAGGGCCAACCATGCCATGGTTACCTCAATGCACAGGCCGCTCAGCCACCACCAGCACGCGGCAGGGGGTGACCGGCCAGGACCGGCGGTGGGTGACTGGCCAGGACCGGCGGTGGGTGACCGGCCAGAACCGGCGCTGGTTGACCGGCCAGGGCCATCCATGCCATGGTTACCTCAATGGACAGGCCGCTCACCCACTGCCAGCACACGGCAGTGGGTGACCGGCCAGGACCGGCGGTGGGTGACCGGCCAGGACCGGCAGTGGTTGACCGGCCAGGGCCATCCATGCCATGGTTACCTCAATGCACAGGCCGCTCACCCACCGCCAGCACCCGGCGGTGGGTGACCGGCCAGCACCCGGCGGTGGGTAACCGGCCAGGAGTGGCGGTCGATGACCGGCCAGGACCGGCGGTGGGTGACCGGCCAGGACCGGCGGGCTGCGGTAGGTGTTGCAATGTGACTGTAAGGGGGGGTATCAACTGCCATTTCGAATTGAAAATTCAAATGTATGTGTTAGCCTGCTCCGCCCCCGCGGAATGCGTGCACCGCCATAGCGGCGCCAGTGAGTGATTATTTTCAAATGATGCACCATCGCGGTAGCGCGCACATGCGGTTGCCTGTGTGTGACCGTGACGGTCCGTTCACATGTAGCCAATGGAAACAGGTTACGCGGGGCGCGTAACCGCATTCAAAAATAGCGGAAGCCGTGCACCGCCACACCAGGGCGAGTCATTGGCTCTTTTTGAATGAGGCATCCAGGGAAAACCAATTGCTGCAGACGTGTGCCACAGATATGAGCTCAGGGCCCTATATATGTGTGAATTTCTTCAGCACACATTCACTGCTTCCAGCCACTGCTGCCTGCAACCATCACCTCGACCTGCTGCTGCTGAGCTATCCACCAACTGCTGCCTGCGACCATCACCTCGACCTGCTGCTGCTGAGGTATCCAACAACTGCTGCCTGCAACTGTCACCTCGACCTGCTGCTGCTGAGCTATCCACCAACTGCTGCCTGCGACCATCACCTCGAGCTGCTGCTGCTGAGCTATCCAACAACTGCTGCTGTAGTGCCACAGTCCTGGACTTTGCCATGCAGTGAGTGCGAGAGATCCGGTCTCGTCCCTCCACCGCAGCAGAGCTGGATGTCCTTGTGGACGGTGTGCTCAGCCACTATGAACGGCTCTACGGTGCCCCCGGACAGGTGGTAAGTGCAGTGGGTAACATGTTGGTGGGCATGAGGTGGTCACTGACTCCTGGCTTCTGCAAGCTTGGCGGTGTGCTGTGGGACCTTCACATGTGTTGTACTGAGCATGGCTGCATAAAGATACGTGTTTCTACGATGTTTGTGAATGTCAAACTGTCCACTGATGTTCCCCTCTTGTCTCCCATCATGGTAGGTCAAGCTGCACCTTCGCATGGCCGTGTGGAGGACCATAACACGTGATGTACGGGCAGTGGGGGGGTGCAATAGACGACACACACACTGCCACAAGTGCTGGGACGACATATCCAGGCTCAGCAAGAATGTTTCGGAGATGACACTGGGGATGATTCCAAGATCAACCCGGCTTGCCCGACGCACCATGACCCCTCTAATGCGCCGTATAATTGCTGTGACGCATCCTGACCTGTCCGCCCGGCTGAGAGGGGATCAACAGCAAACTAGCGGTAAGCAGACTGTATGTGTCTGTGACTTGTGAGTGCATGCATGTATTGGTGCTCAGACACAGTAGTGACATCCGTGGTGCGTAGGTTTTGCTGCAATTGCATGTTGGTGCCATTAGCGGAGTGAGCGTTAGCATCCATGTCCACCAGGTGGACATACCAGTTGATTTGTAGTTGAGGGTTCCAGGACATGCCGTTGAGGTCTGTGGTCCCATGGCATGACATGTCTGGTGGTCTGCATGCACTTACCCTGTTTGTATGATGTACATGTTCCACAGGCACCCCCGGTTCTTTGATATGAGGGTGGTTCGTGTGCAGGATGGGTGCTACATGTTATTCGACTGTAAGGAAAGTTGTGAATTTATAACCTTCAGTACGTGAGTGTGGCAATTAGGTAAACATCTCTTCCCTCTCTTTCAGCTTTGGCCGAGGGCACTGACCCACAGATGACAGAGATGAGTGGTGGCAATGCATCCGGATCCGAGATCACACACACGCAGACTGACACTGAAGAGGGCAGCCCCGGAGAGGGGGACAGAACCGTCCTTGAGGACTCACATGTGGAGACACCATCGTCCTCATCTTCAGACAGTGTTGGTGAGTCAGCACTGTTGTCACAGACAGGGAGTGAGCAATCAACACCTTCAGTCGGTACACAGCACACAGGGCCCACACTGCCACCAACTGCAACAAGTACTGCTCGTGCTCACCAGAGTAGGGGGAGCAGAGTTGACTTTGGTGCAGGCACCGCTGCCCCTGCCCCTGTGACACAAAGTGCACTTTGTGCTGAGGCTGTTGATCTGCTGCGACAGCTGTGTGTAGGGCAGACCAACATGATCAATGCATTCCAAGACCACGATAGGACGTTGGGGCAGGTGGTAGCATTCATGGAGGGGATGCATGGTGATGTTGCTGGTCTCCACAGAACAGTTCAGTCATTAGTAAACACTGTGTCTTCAGCCATTGTACAGTCGCATGGACAGGGTGCTACTTCTGTTCCCCCATCCACACCACTAGATGTCTCAGGGGAGAGTGAAATTTCAGACCAGGCGTCATTTTCGGAGTATTGCACTAGAAGCAGCCACAGGCAGCAAGGCAGGGCATGGAGGGCACAGACACCATCCCCTAGGACAGGGATATCTTTCACCGAACACGACATGAGCTACACTCGAGTTGACATACAGGATCCTCAAGGGGTGTTGGGGGAAAGGGATTTCCATGTAACACAGGCATCCCCCTCAAAAGGTACTCCCAAGGCAAGGGCACCTCCCAAGCCCAGGGACACTCTCAAGGACAAGGACACTACAAAGGAAAGGGCACCTCCCAAGAGCAGGAACACTACCAAGGACAAGGACGCTTCAAAGGAAAGGGCACCTCCCAAGAGCAGGGACACTCCCAAGGACAAGGACACTACAAAGGAAAGGGCACCTCCCAAGAGCAGGGACACTACCAAGGACAAGGACGCTTCAAAGGAAAGGGCAACTCCCAAGAGCAGGGACACTCCCAAGGACAAGGACGCTTCAAAGGAAAGGGCACCTCCCAAGAGCAGGGACACTCCCAAGGACAAGGACGCTTCAAAGGAAAGGGCACCGCCCAAGAGCAGGGACACTCCCAAGGACAAGGACGCTTCAAAGAAAAGGGCAACTCCCAAGAGCAGGGACACTCCCAAGGACAAGGACACTACAAAGGAAAGGGCACCTTCCAGGAGCAGGGACACTCCCAAGGACAAGGACTCATCAAAGGAAATGGCACCTCCCAAGAGCAGGGACACTCCCAGGGACAAGGACACTTCAAACGACAGGTACACTACAATGGACAAGTCGGCTCCCAGGGACAGGGCACCGCCCAGGGATCAGGGACATTCCAGAGACAGGACACCGCCTATGGCCAAGGCACATCCCAGGGCCAAGGGTTCTCCCATGGACACAAGCTCCATCAAGGACAGGCATACATCACCCCTGACTGCCCTGAGGCTGATGTTGTTGAAGGAACGTAAAACACATGTGTCAGCGGTGGAGTCCCCACATACCTCAACTCCCATCCACACCCCGCAGAAGCAGAAGAAGGAGTACACTGTTATTAAAATAAGCAAAGGTGCACCATATATCACAAATGTAGAAAGAACAAAAACTTATTGCACAGGCACAAAAAATGATGTCCAGAAGTCTTGTTTAATTGATTCCTTTATTTTTCAATAGAGAGAAATGAACAGCCGACGCGTTTCGTCCCGGATGGGACTTCTTCAGGGCTGTATTTACATAGAAAAAACATATAAAAACATACAATTAAAATCATGAACTATTGTATAACTCAGCCGAGCAGCAATAGTCACAAAATTAAAAAGAAAACAATACAAGTATTGTTTCTGAACAATAGAGTTAATCTACATGGTTGACATATTAAAAGACCAAGAAGATCATGGCCTACCCCAAAAAAACTATCAAGGGAAACAGGTACCTTTTTTACTATTAAACAATCGATATGTCACTTTTACTATGTACATTTACTATTGTATGTAATAACACCAGGAAAAATGAGAGCAAGTTAGTATGACAGCTTATGCCTAATAAAAAAAGGGGGGGCTGTAATGCTAACCTAAACGGTATCATGGGAAAAAAGGATGGAATTGGCATGAGAAATAGGCATGGCAGCTACCTAGTTGAAATTTCCGAATTAACCTCGGCTAGCAGCATAACATCCTCATCCTCAGTTGCTAGCTCAATCTCTATAGAGGCAATACCTGAATCAACAGAAGGGGAAGTGAGACCCACCACCAATAATTTTCTATTGGAAACGGAGAGGTTGAGGCTGGGAGCAAGACCAAAAGAGCAAAAACCAGAAGGGGGGGCCGGAGGTGGCAGGAACGACAAGAGAGAAAGAGGTCAAGGTGTAGAGGCGGTGGCAGGGCGCACGAGGTCGAACAGAACAATGAAATAATGGATGTAACTGTAAGCACTATTGTGGAGAGTGACAAATCTATCATTGTTAACCTTTCAGATAGGGCTCTATCCACTGTAGAAATGTCAGTTTTGAATAAGGGTCTGGGCTTTTGTCCCAATCATGTGGGTGGGGACACCGACGTGTTTGTAGACTTGTTCAAATTTATTCGTGCTTTAAAATTAAAAGACCATTTTGTTAGAAATCCGTCGACCATGACTACTGTTTGTAATGTTGGCATTGCCTCTACTTACTCAGCAACTGAAATAAAAACTATTCAATCAATGATGTCGGTGGAACTTGAAACATCTATTGACTGTGATATGGTTTGTGCAGAATTGGACATAGTTGAAGATGTGAGGACTGTCAGCGGTTTGAAACCCAGATCCAAATTCATTCCGGTAGGAACTCACCCAAACATTGATATCTTTAAAGACAAGGTAACACAGGGCTTATAGCAACTCTTGGATCATCCCATCCATCCCAATGCACGTCGACACAACCTGACTAGTAGAGAACGCTCAGCCCTAGAAAAACTTAAAACCGATAGCACAATAGTTATTCGGGAAGCAGACAAGGGGGGTAATGTGGTGTTGATGAGGAAAGTGGATTATTTGACGGAAATTGAACGACAACTTTCTGACACTTCTTGTTATACTAAAGTGGCCCACAATCCTATTCCCTCCCTTGGTGCCCACATCAATATAAGGCTCATTGATTGGCGAGAGGAAGGGTTCATCAGTGAGGAAGAATGCAGATACCTGATGGTTTCTGAGCCCACATTCCCCTGTATATACATATTACCCAAAATCCACAAGGGCGGCCCTTTTCCACCTGGTCGCCCTATCATTTCAGGTGTCAATTCATCTACTGAACGCCTGTCAGAATATGTGGATGTATATATACAACCATTTGTACAATATCTTCCCTCTTACATTAAGGATACGAAGGACATACTGGCTAAGTTTGAGGAATTCATATGGGCGAAAAATTTGATTTTTGTCACACTAGATGTTACGAGTCTCTACACGTGTATTAAAAAGGAATTTGGCATAAGAGCACTTGAATTTTATCTGGGACAGAGAACAGCAGACCACCTTGGTCACAATGAAGTTCTGATCGAAATGACCAATATCATCTTATCCAAGAATGTTTTCCTGTACGATTCCACTTGGTACCAACAGACCCAGGGCTCGGCGATGGGCTCTAGGTTTGCTCCCGCTTACGCCGACCTTTTCATGGGCTGGTTTGAGCGGGAGCATGCCTGGAGTCGCGGGCTGCACAGTGGACGGAACATGTGACCTTTTGGGGCAGGTACATTGATGACGTGATTATGTTATGGAATGGACCTGTCCCGGATCTCATGGCCTATTTTGATTTCCTTAATAACAACCCCTATAATGTCCACTTTACAATTGAACACAACACCAAAGAGATAAACTTTCTTGATGTAACCTTCTTTGTAGAAAACAACAAGATAAACAGTAGGACCCACAGAAAAGCCACGAGCTGTAACAGTACGCTACACTTCACCAGTGCACACCCCAACATGTCATCAATAACATCCTCTATGGAGAGATGATTAGAATGCGACAAAATTGTAGCACACCAGAAACCTTCTCCCACAACATCGGGGAGACTACAAATCGTTTCCGACATAGGGGCTATCCTCCCCAGATTTTGAACAAGGCACTCACGAGGGTCAATAAAAGTATCGTTCATGATTTATAATATCTTCGTTCATTGGCTCACATACTTTGCCTATAGGGCTCAGTTAATTAATAATTTATCTACCGTATTTGATTATTATTATGTCCTATTTCATGTCTTCTAAATATCGTTTTCGAACACTATTGACCATTCCAATATGGCCGCTACTCACATTTGATGTTTCATAAATATATGCTATTAGTATTTATTTTCATGAAAATGTGTGCTTAATGTACCTATTTTTCTCGTCATTGGAAAGGCATCACCTTGCTACTATATTATTGTTTGGCTTATCAAGCACATGCCTCCCCTCATCTTAATATATCGCTGGCTCGACACTTTATACTCCTCTCTCAGATGGCGTCCGGTTGGCGACATGCCCGTTTATATCTTTATGAGGTGATTAACATCCAGGTGCACTAACTTAACCAATTAAAATGGGTATAAATATGTGCTCCCATGAGGCGTCTTCACCATCAGGTGCTATACGGACTGAGGGTCGCAGCAACTGGGCTTTACAGGATAGAGTTCATCTCTTGTCTTCTCTCGCGGTAAGTTCTTATGCATAATTACAGCCAGCTCTAAAAAAAATTAATTCCGTGATGACGTCAAGTCATTAGGCATGCTGTCTGTGATACCAATAAAAACTTTGGTATAGCGTCTCGGGAGGGTTACTTTATTTTTATTGTACATTTTCTTTCTATTAGGAGACACGCTATGTGTTAGATGTTTTTCATACGATTCCCTTTGGCTTCCTTGCACAGTACTCATGTCTAGTCCAATTCCTATATAGGGATTTACAACATCGAGACATGATTTAAGTTCCTGCTTTTATTTTTTGTTTGTTCTTCTCTTATGATTCAATTTTCTCTCAGTAGAGGGAGTTACTTTGCTGCAAAATTTTTTCTATATATGACCCCTTACAAGCTGAGGATTCCGGAATGTCTTCGATTCACGCAAAAATGGTGTGTTACACTGTTGTCATCTTATTTTTAGATTCTGGCCGAATATTGAGGAGGTTTTTTGAGAAACATATCTACATCAGTAACTGATTACGTTATTTCCAAACGCAGGTAATTACGTTTGTCTTTGCAAGTTTATGCTTAGTATCGCGACTCACTCTTGGTCTACTATTTTCTTGACCTTCCCTTTCCCTTTCTTCAGATCAAGGTGCACAAACTATGAATGGTGCACCGTGGATACACTTCCCCCTGCTTAAGAACAATTTAGACCAAGTTGTATTTCCTACTTTTTAAAGGTAAGGGTCACTTATTTGATGACTCAAAACTTGGTAGTCCTTTTAGTTGTGACTGTCCCCCCATAGGGAGGGACGATAATAGACTAAATATTCCGAGCACAACTTTGTAGTAGGGACTTCACTAGGAGACTTTACCCTACAGTTTAGTACGAATTTGGGGATTATAACACTTTGAATTACAATGTTCCTAACAAGAACCACCCTTTTTTTCTTTTGCAGTTAACTCTCAAGCCCATGTCCTGTACATATATTATTGCTGGAGGACAGATACAATATAAATCTCTCTAAACTTCTAATGTTTTAACGTGAGTCACTTATTTTTTAATATGATATCTCCCCCCCTCTCCTGGGTTGTTAAAGGGAACATTCGGGAACTCCTTTATGTTCATAATTTCGGTTATACACCCCCTCCCCCATTTCGCCTCGTATTACCTTTGCCAGTTTGGACTCTCATGTGCCCTTTATTCTATGTTCACTTTTGTTATTAGGTGTTCTGAACCGTCTCGAATTACAAACAGGGATCATCTTGGCCCTGCTTTTGCCATACGACCGCCCACATCGCCAAGGCTTTATCACTCTAAAACTTGGTAGGTGTTTCTATACTTCGCTTATTAAACAACTAGGTAGCTGCCATGCCTATTTCTCATGCCAATTCCATCCTTTTTTCCCATGATACCGTTTAGGTTAGCATTACAGCCCCCCCTTTTTTTATCAGGCATAAGCTGTCATACTAACTTGCTCTCATTTTTCCTGGTGTTATTACATACAATAGAAAATGTACAACGTAAAAGTGACATATCGATTGTTTAATAGTAAAAAAGGTACCTGTTTCCCTTGATAGTTTTTTTGGGGTAGGCCATGATCTTCTTGGTCTTTTAATATGGCAACCATGTAGATTAACTCTATTGTTCAGAAACAATACGTGTATTGTTTTCTTTTTAATTTTGTGACTATTGCTGCTCGGCTGAGCTATACAATAGTTCATGATTTTAATTGTATGTTTTTATATGTTTTTTCTATGTAAATACAGCCCTGAAGAAGTCCCATCCGGGACAAAACGCGTCGGCTGTTCATTTCTCTCTATTGAAAAATAAAGGAATCAACTAAACAAGACTTCTGGACATCACTTTTTGTGCCTGTGCAATAAGTTTGTGTTCTTTCTACATTTGTGATATATGGTGCACCTTTGCTTATTTTAATATATGTTATGCTCTGTTTAGGGCTAACACTGTGATGGTGGGTGTTTTTTCAGTGTGCACATATTCCCCAGTGAACAATATATAAAGGGAAAATACGATTTGAGGTTACTTTGGATCAGGTGCATTTCTATGAAGGTTCCGCCATCTGCCATGTTTCAGTAAGGAGTACACTGTTGTTGCATCCCCCATTACACATGATGCAGAGGACGTCCCCAGAGAGCAGACCACCACAAGCACATGATCCACCTTTGATGTCTGATGAGGCCACATCACTTACCAGTCCAGTCATGTCCAGGGTGCCCCTACATTTCACAAAGGAACGGAGACACACACCAGTGAGACCTGAACACCCCAATGTCGCTCCAGTACAGCTGTCCCCAGCTCCCAGAGCCACCCTGCCTCCTGGCCCATACAGCCCTGTGGCTCATCACTTCAGTGGTCCTAGTGGCTCAGCTGCAGTTCACTCTTATGTGTCAGATAGTGGCACTGTGTCTGTTGTTCGCTGTCATGCATCATGTAGTAGCACTGTGTCAATTGTGCCCTCTCCTGTTTCAGGTACTGGCACTGTGTGTGTCAGCCAGTCTCATGTGTCAGATGCTGGCATGGTATTTGTTGGTCACTGTACAGGGACATGTCCTGGCAGTGTGTCTGGGTCTATGGCTCATGTGTCAGTCACTAGAGCTGTGGCTGTGTCTCACACTCCTGTTTCTGGTGCTGCCAGTGTGTCTGGGTCTATGGCTCATGTGTCAGTCACTACAGATGTGGCTGTGTCTCACACTCCTGTTTCTGGTGCTGGCAGTGTGTCCGAGGTGACTAGTTCAAGCAGTCCACCAGATTCTGTGCTGTGAGGTGTAGCTCCCATCACTCACATGTAATTTGACTTGGTGTCTAGATTGTCCATTGTAACCACCCTTGCATTGTTAATGTCCTTGGGAGGAGGCGCTTGACCCACGTACTTGTGTTGCCTCTAATGTACCTGTGCCTTGCCATGGACTGTTGATGCACTTAGCCCCTCTCATGTGCTGCCTCTGATGTACCTGCTCTGTGCTCTGCCATGGACTGTTGATGCACTTAGCCCCTCTCATGTGCTGCCTCTGATGTACCTGCTCTGTTATGAACACTGCCCTGTTGCTGTTATGATACTGCATTGTGCCCTCTCACGTGCTGCCTCAGATGTACCTGCTCTGTTCTCTGCCATGAACTGTTGATGCACTTAGCCCTCTCATGTGCTGCCTCTGATGTACCTGCTCTGTTATGAACACTGCCCTGTTGCTGTTATGATACTGCATTGTGCCCTCTCACGTGCTACCTCAGATGTATCTGCTCTATTCTCTGCCATGGACTGTTGATGCACTTAGCCCCTCTCATGTGCTGCCTCTGATGTACCTGCTCTGTGCTCTGCCATTGACTGTTGCTGCACTTAGCCCCTCTTATGTGCTGCCTCTGATGTACCTGCTCTGTGCTCTGCCATGGACTGTTGATGCACTTAGCCCCTCTCATGTGCTGCCTCTGATGTACCTGCTCTGTTCTCTGCCATGGACTGTTGATGCACTTAGCCCCTCTCACGTGCTGCCTCTGATGTACCTGTGCCTTGCCATGGACTGTTGATGCACTTAGCCCCTCTCATGTGCTGCCTCTGATGTACCTGCTCTGTGCTCTGCCATGGACTGTTGATGCACTTAGCCCCTCTCATGTGCTGCCTCAGATGTACCTGCTCTGTTATGAATACTGCCCTGTTGCTGTTCTGATACTGCATTGTGCCCTCTCATGTGCTGCCTCTGATGTACCTGTTCTGTACCATGGACTGTTGATGCACATAGCCCCTCTCATGTGCTGCCTCTGATGTACCTGCTCTGTTCTCTGCCATGGACTGTTGATGCACTTAGCCCCTCTCACGTGCTGCCTCTGATGTACCTGTGCCTTGCCATGGACTGTTGATGCACTTAGCCCCTCTCATGTGCTGCCTCTGATGTACCTGCTCGGTACCATGGACTGTTAATGCACTTAGCCCCTCTCATGTGCTGCCTCTGATGTACCTGCTCTGTTCTCTGCCATGGACTGTTGATGCACTTAGCCCCTCTCACGTGCTGCCTCTGATGTACCTGTGCCTTGCCATGGACTGTTGATGCACTTAGCCCCTCTCATGTGCTGCCTCTGATGCACCTGCTTTGTTCTCTGCCATGGACTGTTGATGCACTTAGCCCCTCTCACGTGCTGCCTCTGATGTACCTGTGCCTTGCCATGGACTGTTGATGCACTTAGCCCCTCTCATGTGCTGCCTCTGATGTACCTGCTCGGTACCATGGACTGTTGATGCACTTAGCCCCTCTCATGTGCTGCCTCTGATGTACCTGCTCTGTGCTCTGCCATGGACTGTTGATGCACTTAGCCCCTCTCATGTGCTGCCTCTGATGTTCCTGCTCTGTTATGAACACTGCCCTGTTGCTGTTATGATACTGCATTGTGCCCTCCCACATGCTGCCTCTGATGTACCTGCTCTGTGCTCTGCCATGGACTGTTGATGCACTTAGCCCCTCTCATGTGCTGCCTCTGATGTGCCTCTGATGTACCTGCTCGGTACCATGGACTGTTGATGCACTTAGCCCCTCTCATGTGCTGCCTCAGATGTACCTGCTCTGTTATGAACACTGCCCTGTTGCTGTTATGATACTGCATTGTGCCCTCTCATGTGCTGCCTGTGATGTACCTGTGCCTTGCCATGGACTGTTGATGCACTTAGCCCCTCTCACATGCTGCCTCTGATGTCCCTGCTCTGTTATGAACACTGCCCTGTTGCTGTTATGATACTGAATTGTGCCCTCTCAAGTGCTGCCTCTGATGTACCTGCTCTGTTCTCTGCCATGGACTGTGGATGCACTTAGCCCCTCTCATGTGCTGCCTCTGATGTACCTGTGCCTTGCCATGGACTGTTGATGCACTTAGCCCCTCTCAGGTGCTGCCTCTGATGTACCTGCTCTGTTATGAACACTGCGTTGTTGCTGTAATGATACTGCATTGTGCCCTCTCACGTGCTGCCTCTGATGTACCTGCTCTGTTCTCTGCCATGGACTGTTGATGCACTTAGCCCCTCTCATGTGCTGCCTCTGATGTACCTGCTCTGTTCTCTGCCATGGACTGTTGATGCACTTAGCCCCTCTCACGTGCTGCCTCTGATGTACCTGTGCCTTGCCATGGACTGTTGATGCACTTAGCCCCTATCATGTGCTGCCTCTGATGTACCTGCTCAGTATAATGGACTGTTGATTAAAGGGTGGGCGGCCAGCTACGCTCCGTGCACGGAGTGCACGGAGTGCCGTCTCCTACGCATTTTGCGTAGCCGGCGTAGCCAGGTGGCACTACGCGCGCTCCGCAGACGGTGCGTAGCCGGCCGCCACCCGCCTCCCTCCCGCCCTCCCTAAATACATAAATAAATGAATAAAAAGCTTTTAAAAACACTTACCTTGTCTGCCGCGTCCCCGGGGCTCCCTCTCGCCGTCCCGCGATGCGCGCCGCCATTTCGGATCCTAATGCGCATGCGCGGGCGGCCGCGCATGCGCATTTCTCTTGTGCGCCCACTTCACGTAGCTCCGAGGAGCCCCACTCCGCCCACTACGCCCAGGGTTACTGTTGATACACTTAGCCCCTCTCATGTGCTGCCTCTGATGTACCTGCTCTGTTCTGAACACTGCCCTGTTGCTATTATGATACTGCATTGTGCCTTCTCATGTGCTGCCTCAGATGTACCTGTGCCTTGCCATGGACTGTTGATGCACTTAGCCCCTCTCATGTGCTGCCTCTGATGTACCTGCTCTGTTATGAACACTGCCCTGTTGCTGTTCTGATACTGCATTGTGCCCTCTCATGTGCTGCCTTTGATGTACCTGTTCTGTACCATGGACTGCTGATGCACATAGCCCCTCTCATGTGCTGCTTCAGATGTACCTGCTCTGTTCTACCCAGTGCCAATGCTCTTGGGTAGTGTAAGATTATACCCCTATTATGTTTAATAAAGCAAGTCAATCATGTGTAGTGGTTTGTCGTTGTCATTCCTGGTTGTGTACTTGAATTGTTGATATATTGGTGCGATCGTAAATGCAGTTTCTCAAACATGACACTCCCCCTCCCTACGTCACAGCCCTGGCAGGTACTCCCCTTACGACAGCAATTGGTGTGTTGGCGTACCTGCGTCGTCGTCGGCGATGGTCCATGACTTTCTGGTGGTGGAGCATGAAGAGTATCGGAAATGCGTGTAGCGCTGGGTCCATGACGGCGATCTGCTTGTGGTGGGTATCTCTGCAATGTGTTGTATCTCCGCTGTGGTGAATCCGCCGTGTTCATGCAGGTTGTTTTTCCGCAGCGATTTGATGTGTGTTTTCTGCCATCGTGATTTGGAGGACGGTGGGAGACGTCATTCCGTATGGCGGCGGTTCCATCCGCCGCGAGGTCGGGTGTAGTTCCACGGCGGTGCGTGCTCTTCCGCCACGTACGGACATTTGACAGTGTTTCCCATCCTAATATGGCGGACGGAGTGACCGCGGCAGTCGGACTGGAAAAAGGCATTTCCGCCTACTCCAGGCCGGCGGTCGTCCTTCCGTCCGCCATCGTAATCGACCCCTTAGAACGCTGGTGAACAGGGAACCCATGCAACTGATGTGGATGCTGGGAGACTGAAACGTTATAAGGAATGCGGTATAAAAGGCAGGCCGCAGTATTCTGGACACTCTGTAGCCGCTTTAACCAGGACTGCGTAACTCCTAAGTAATGCACATTGTCATAGTCCAGTGTTGAAATTGTAAGGACCTATTCAACAGTTTTTTGCACGTTCAGAGGTAAGTACAATGAGTTTGTTCATGAGCATCCAAGCAATCCAAAGCAGCATGCCACTACATTTTTCTGTAACAAGGTCGCAACTATTTATCCTTCTTTTGCTAGCTCAGGTACTTCTAGTTGTGCTACTATTAGCACTATGTCTGGAGAGAGACTATAACATCTTTGCAAATATTTGAGCTTACAACCTTCACAGCCCTAGCTAAGGCAATCCAATAAGGTTCGCCTACTAACCTCCTAACGCCTGACAAGCTCAATATGGTGGGCGAAAAGCCTTTCCAGGTCGCAGGGCAGGTTCTACTTTGCAGCTTTCTGGCTACAATGGTAGGCCTGAAGCCATATTTCCCTTTGTTAATTTAGTGCATGGGGCAATGAGTGCTGCAGTCTACTGATGGCATTCAACTTTTCATGGCAAGGGTGTATTCCTGCACCATATGCTATGGCCATATAGACAAGTTAAGATTGCCAATTAGGAGTTATCCAATTGTTTCGAACTTTAGAGGTCAGAGGACATGCACAGGGTTCTGTTTAGCGGCGTTCCAGAGCCAGAATTGAAAAACCAACAGCATTAGTCCCGAAAATAAATTGGCCTGATCATGACAAAAAGGGATTTTCTTACAGATAGTAGTCTAAGAATATGTTTTAAGTTTAATTCATTAACCCCTAATCACATCAATATTTGAAACAGATATTGTTAAACAATCGATAGTAAAATTATAATGCAGTGTTCACTGAGATCGAGCACTTTTGGCATACTTTATAATTCTCGGATATGCCTCTCCCGTATGAGAGGTTGATTCTTTTCTGATTCTGCTGTCTCTTTTTGGCATCCTATTCCTGTAGCCATGGGCATCATCAAAAATAAACTTGCTTTGCATAAAAAATAAAATCTTCCTCTTTGTCTTTCAGGTTGCTTGCCTTTGTCTATTACAACAGAAACCTGCGCCAATCAATGACTACAAACAGTATATTTATACAATTGTGCTATGTGCACTCTGGTTCTAACCATCACAATAATACAAATAGAATTTGTTTTTCATTTCAATGTTTCTTTACAGAGGTATTCCATCTCAATATAGGCATTCTTTTTCTTTAATTTTCTGCATTTCTAGTTATATCAGATATCTATTAAAAATCCATAGAATATTATTATCGCCTGTTCCAGTGAACTACTGATCTAATATTTAGTTTAGTAAGAACTTGAAATTTATGAAAAGGAAGTAGTTGAAAAAAAAGACTAACTTTTTCACACATTTGCCTAAATTATTTGCATAGATGAGTCAGAAAAAACAGGTTTGGACAGTTTTGTGGAAACATTATCACTAACACAGACCTGTTTGGTTGCAATTGTTCCCCTCCGAGAGTGACGTGAAGAATGTGCATCCAGTCATACCGGGTCCTATCTACAACTCTTCTAATTTTGTTGCAAGAAGAATGTCAGCTACCTCAGGCAATACTTAATGGCTGTGTTCACATTGTTATCTATCAGTGTCTCGCAGATTCCTTCCATTCAAAGTTGTTGATATTTTAAAGAATGTTTTCTAAATCAAACTCCCCCTGACACAACACAATAAAAATCCCAGTCCAATAAAAAAAATGGAGAAATGTAATTAGCAAGATGACACAAAAAACACAAAATTTCAATGAAGGGAACTAGAGATATGTATTTTTAAAGATTTAAGTGATAACAGCGATGAAAAGCACAAAGCAGGAATGGTAGTCAATGGTTGCGGTAGGCATTTCAACAGCAAAAAATTGTGTACCCTTCTCTGGGGGATCTCTTTAGAAGCAATTTGTTGAAATTTCTAACTGTATGAACTCAAACAAAAATGGGTGGAAGGCACTTACAAGTATATGATTTCAGTATAATCTTGGGACTAATATTGTGATATTTAGATCATATATGAACCTCAGGTAAGAGGCAGAGGCAACACTTACATAATAAACCAAGGAGTGAATGGTTCATAGAAGCTAGAACATATCTTGGATTTCTTATTGTAAAACAGATGAGACATTGGCAGGACAGGGTAGTAGCCAAGATAATGTGTTATTCACAGCCTGAAGAAGACACTAAGGAGGAACTACACAGAGAAAAGTCTCCTTAAATGGCATGGGATGATGCATCACCTCAACCTTCTTCAATACAATAAGCACATGGTAAAACACAAACAGCTTAGAAATCAGTTCATCAGCATACATCATATCCCATGCTGACTTCTACCTTGAGGCAGTCTAAGGAGCATGTTACCACATGCAGCCATACCCCCCTAGCATGTATCTTCCGACTGATACATGGTGCACCCTAAAACCAGTAGTAGTTTAGCCAGCTGTTATGATCCCAGCCCAAGCTGTAGATATCCTGATCTCAGATCAACATGTGTTGGATCTGGCCCTTTCTGCAGGGTCACCTCCAAACATTTTGTCTTCCTCCTCCCATTGTTGCTGAATTTGTTGTTGTTGGCTTTAGGACTCTGGGCACTTTACCACTGCTACCCAGTGATAAAGTGCATATGCTGTCTCCCGAAAATGTGGTAACATTGGATTATCCACAAATGGCATTGTTAATTTACTTCTAAGTCCCTCATAAAGTTCACCACATGTCCACAGGGTCTGCAAATTAAATGGCACAAGTTGGCCTGTAGCACTGATTGTGCCCCCACTCGGGTCACCCTTTAAACATGTCTCAGGCAGGCAACCGTAGAGCCTGTGTGTGCAGTTTTAAACTGCCAAGTCGGCCTCACAAGTAACCCTCTTGCCAGGCCCAAACCAAGACAGCCTCAAGGGCAGGGTGCAGTGTATTTAAAAGTTGGACATATACTTTTAAGTTTAACATGTCCTGGTAGAGAAAAAACGATTGCATATGTTTTTCACTATTGCAAGGCCTAACTCTCCCATAGCTTAACATCAGGATTACCTCATTACATTTTATACATGTAATTCCCAATTGGGAAGAGATCGATACATTGAGTTTGGTGTCTCTGGACTCACAATGTAAAATCACAACTTTTTTTTTTTTTTTTTTTTGTCCTCATTTGCCACAATGATCTGTTTCGATGATGAAGTTCAGTGGTGTACGAGCGAGATGCTGTCTCAGCAGATATCTTAGCTGGTGGGGTTCAAAATTAACTATCCAAACTCAACCCTCAGCTCCTCATTCTCGACCAACTCCCTTTCACCAGACAGAAACCAATCATTAAAAATAAAAGTGGAAGATTCCACAATGGTACCAGGCCCTGGAATGTATCCATGTGGCTTAATCATTGGACCCGGGGAAAAAAGAAAAAAAAAGAAAAACTCGGAAGTTCAATGGGCCCAGTTTAATAGATGCCAAAATGCTTTTTTCTTTGAGTTACTAGACCTAGCCAGGTCTAGTCTGGAAACGGATAGAATCGAGGAATACCAGTCTTCTATTGTAGGGGGCAAAGGGTCTTTCCATCTTCTGCATATCTCCCTCCTAGCAAGCAAGATAGAATAAAAAAATAGCTTCTTCTCTGAGCTTTGAAGATTTTCCATAATGCCAAAGATGATCAGTGGGAGATCGAGGACTATACTCGCGTTCAAAGATAGAGACAAAGTTCTTTTTATGCCCTCCCAAAATGTTGACAGTACGGGACACTCAAAAAACATATGACAGTCCGAAGCTGCTACCTCACCACATTTAGGACAAGCTACCTGGCTCCCCTGTGTAAATTTCGAAAGTCTTAATGGGGAGTAGTAGGCCCTATGAATAGTAAAGATGTGATTTCTACGGAGCCAAGATAGTTTCACTACATCCCACAACATTCCACAGGATAGGCCCCAGAGGGTTTGTAGATTCCGTCCCATTATGGTTGATGACCAAAGGTCCTCTGGTAGTGAGAAATCTCCGTCTCTTTCCTCCATAATCAAATTATACCAGGTTGAAATTTCCTTTTTAGTGGGAGGTTTGTCAACCAAGGATGCTATTAATTGACTGTAACCTCCTATAGGGAATTTATTTCCAAGCGTTGTGCGGGAATTGTATGCTTAAGACCAGCTGTCTATTTGTAAGTATTTAAACCTAGCAAAATTTATACCAATGGTGTTTCTAAGATACTCCCACGGAAGTAGCTCACCTTCTGTAAACAAATCCCCCCATACAGTCAATCCAGCTTCCTTAATTGGTGTCGATAGACTATCTCTCAACCAGGTGGGTGTCTCTGGGAGATCCCACAGTGGAGCCCTGCTATTGTAGTACCCTGCCTTAATAGATTTTGTTATCTGTGCCCATAACTTGGCAAATCCTTGCAGAATCTTCAACTTAATTTTTTTTAAAAACTTAGGATCTCCAAACTTAAACAAAAACCCTGAATGACTAACCCCTTCACCTGTGAGAAGAGTGGAATACAAAGATTCGAGCCCGGACCCTGATGGATTTTTAAGAAGTATTCTGGCATGTGATAATCGAAATGCCCATGCGTATAATTGAAAATCTGGGGGCGCGATTCCACCTTTTTCTCTACGCCTCCTAAGCTTTTTCCAGGAAATCCTCGAGAGTCGGTTACTCCAGATGAAGGAGTTAATATCTGATTGTAATTTGTTTATTAATACGGGATCAAAATATAGTGGAATTATGTTAAAAAGAAAAGAAACCTTAGGTAAGATAGACAATTTAATCAAATTAACCCTACCTAAAAATGATAAAGGGAGTTGTGCCCATGAAGTTAACATTTTACGACATTCTTTAGCGACAGTAACAAAGTTTATCTTAGCTATCTGATTGATATCTTTGACGATGTTAATACCCAAGTATCTCAGCTTATTCCCTGGGCATATCGTGATATCTGCTGGATTCTGATCTACGTTCCAAATCAACATCTCTGTTTTATTCGGGTTAATCTGATACCCAGATATTTCTCCAAAGTCTGAGGCCAGCTTTAAAACTGCTGGTAGCGCGGTATGTACCTCTGAGGTGTATACTAGAATGTCATCGGCATATAGGGCCACCTTTCTCTCCCACCCTTTATACATGAACGGTCTGATGTTGAGACACTCCCTTAAACTCTGTGCAAATGGTTCAATGTATAGATCGAACAAGTAAAATCACAACTTATGGTAAAGTTGGATTTTAAGTTGCAAGTCTGGAAATTTACTTTATACCAGGCAGTGCTTCAAAAATGTCTCTGAATACATGTGATTGGTGGGTAACAGTTGGGTTTTGTGCATTCCGTCGAGACAGCCACACGCGAAGGAGTTTAGGTGTCCTTGATGGCCAATTCAAATCCTGATGGGTTATCCTTGGCAGGATGAGATGGAGGAGCTGACACATGCACCTAAATGGGCTGTGCATCTCCCCACACAAAGAGCTGCATACCCCCTGCAGTAAGTCTGGAGACAGGCAGGAAGGGCAGGGACTTTGTGCACTTCAAAGGCCTCTCTTTAAAGTCTAAATCAATTGAAAGACACAACTGGGTATAAGTACTGGACCTCAGACACCAACAACTCAGTACATTTCTGGACCAAAGGACATTCTGTCAGGAAGAAGGACTGCTGAGCTGCTGAAAGGACTGTCACTCTGCTAGACTGTGCTGGACTGCTGCTTTGCTGTGCCTGCCCTGTTGCCTGCTGCCCTCCTTACCTGGCAGTGGGAATGACTAGACCTGCATCCAGATACGGCCTGCCCACTAGGCGACCGGGGGGCTGCGACGGCCTCTCGGGCCCCCCCTCCCTCACTCTCCTGAAGCCGGTATAGTAGTGGCTGACAGAGCGCATGTATGGGCTGGTCATAAAAATGACCTGCCCAAACCCAAACATGCACACTACGCCGCTGTCAGTGACAGCCAGACTATCACTCAAACAATTCTCTCAAGTCCTCCAAGCTTGCGCTGCTGCAGCCCGGCCCCCACCCCCTTCAGTGGCCGATTGCTGCGCGCGCTTGTCCCATCAGCGCGAGAGTGGAGGAGTTAAGAGAATTGCTTCATTTGCTTGCTATAACGAATTTGGGGCGAAATGGCTAGTGGGCCAACGCCCAACGCCCCCAAAGTGACTCCAAGGCTTTTCTGGCTTGCCTTCTGTTTAGATGTTTCAGGAACATGAAAGACTTCCAATAACCCTGCTACAGCCTTTGGACTCTGTCAACAGTAAGTTCCGCTCTGCCAAATATTGCCAATATCATCCTGGGGCCTTGGAAGTGGATTTTCTGGTTGTTTTCTGCTAAAATGCACACATCACCATTGTTGTACCGGTCGGAACCGACGCATCTCACTGGCAGCACGGCTGAACAACAACAACACATTTCCTGCATTATGAAGGGTTCATCTGTGACACTTCCCAGAATGTGCAGATTGGAACCAACGCATTGCCTACATTGGAAGGGATAAACACCAACACATTGCCTCCTCTGCTCCTTGCACGGGTCTTCGAAGTATCACTTCAACCGTATCACTTCAACCGTGGTACTTTTTCAGCAGGACAAGGTTAGTCCCTGTATCCGACCCATGCTGCATCACAGTAGGCCTGAACCTTCAGATTTGACCTAGTCAAGTGCGATCAGATAGGCCTGGTTGACACTTTATGTTTCTAAGCACTATGGACCCAATTATGAGGCAGCCAGACATGCAGTGGTCCGTCGCCGTATTATGACTTCAAAAGTTGTTGCAGTGGAGGAACCTGGCAGTTACGGAGCTGTGCCACAATGTAACATGCTAAGCAATACTGGTGCAATTCCGCCCCCACCAGCCATTTCATGGCGGGAGCTTTTTTGCTGTTCCCATTGTCGTGCCTATTTTCCAGGTACCACCATGGGAAAGGCAAAGGACCTTCTACCCCTTACACTAGTTCAACTCGCAATAAAGTGATCCTTACGCAGCTTTGGCGCAGCTGTGTTGGTTGAGGGCCGGCGCAACTGTGGCAAAGTCGTAATAAGGCCCTATGTTTCAAGATATTTAGAAATTCATAACTATGGTTCTACTTATTGGATTTCTGATATTTTGGTCTTGTTTTGTTCATTAAATTAGGTTCTAATTTTCTAACCAGGTGTGAATAATGTGGTGTTATCACTGTTTTACTGTATTGAGGAATGTACAAATACTTTACACTTTGCCTCATAAGTTAAGCCTGCCTGCTCTGTGCCAAACTACAAGAGTGTGAGCACAGGTTTATTTATGGTGTGTATCTGACTTACCCTGACTAGAATTGTGGTTCCTGCTTGGAAAGGGTGTATGCCTCTGTCAACCAGAAACCCAATTTCTAACACCATCTTATCTTTTCATCTTAACTTTCCACCATTTGTTTCATTATTTGGTTTTTAATTACTATCTTTTTTCTCTTTCTTAGCTTCAGATATTGTACAAATAAACAAAGGCTCATAATTATGTTCTTAATCCTTTCTGTTCAAAACATGGAGCCATTATTTAACTTACTGAAAAAAACATACAGCCAGATTCATGAAGCCGAAATCGGCTCGCAAAGGGCCAGATTCTGAGAATCTGGCCCTTTGCGGGCGCTATTTTTGCATTTGGGATTCATCATCCCAAATGCAAAAATCGCAATTTTAGAAAACGCTAAATTGTGAATAATTGCATGTAAGGAATCCCAATTTGAGATTCCTTAAATGCAATTCATGCACCATTTTAAATTGCGAATTCGCAATCTGGGGCCACTATTTACCGCGAAGTCTAAGTATGTGGTAAATAGCGAAAACTTAGAAAAATGCACTTCAGTGCATTTTTCTAAGTTGTATGTTACACACACACATGTTCTTTGGACATGTGTGTGCGCAACAGCCAGTGTACCTTACCATTTCAGGGGTGCTACAGGGTGTCTTTTGGACACCCTGGCACCCTTGAATTTGCTTCCTTATTTGCGATTCGCTAATTGCTAATCGCAAATAATGAATGACTCCCCATTCATTCCTAGGGGCCTTTAGGCCCCTAGGAATGAATGGGAAAGCCATTCCTTATTTGCGATTAGCAATTACCGAATCGCAAATAAGGAAGCAGTAGAAATCGCAAAAAAGATTGCGATTTCTACATGCATCCCGTTTTGCGAGTCTGTAATAGCAATTCCTTAAAAATCGCTATTAAGGACTCGCAAAACGGGACTTTGATTAATCTGGGGGATAATGTCCACCTTTTATTTTTCAAGTAACTGTGAAAACAGCAGAATATTTTTCAGAAATCATTTGTAAACTCTGTAACTATATCAAGAGGAATGTGCCTGAAACATTCTGCAAAAACAACTTTGACAGCCTTCCTGTAGAACCTAATTGGACTCTTCTGTTTCTTGATTTCATTCTCTATCCTCAAGCTTTGGTTCCTTGGACCCCCGGCCCCCTACAGACAGATTCTGAACTAAGCCAGATGTACAAATTTGCATGTTTGCGATTTCCTAGTAGCATATTTTAGCAATTTACTACTGGGAAATCACAAACTGTGTTGTACAACAGTGTGTTTGACACTGTTAGCAATTTGCAGGGAGTCTCAAATGGACCTGTCTTATCAGTATTCATGAGGAAGGTCTCAATTTGCGACCCATTGTGCATGGCTACAATCACAGGGATGGTTGCCTGCTGGAGTCAGCAAACCACCATGTCTGTGAAGGCTTTTAAAATAAAGCAATATTTTATTTTGCAATGCATCCTGTTATCCTTAAAGGTATATGGGCTGCATTATAAAAATGAAAAGTTTTCTTTTAATTTTTTAAGAGCTGGCAGTGGTCCGCGGGATCCCAGCCTACTCCTAAAAAATGTGTGCGCCTGCTTTCACCAAGGGGAATGGGTCCCTTGGGGGCCCCTTCCAGTTTGCAAATGGGTTCCCGCTTTCTCTGCCGAGTCTGTAAATTATGAATGTTTTATGAAAGTATTCAAGTTGCAAATAATTCATACTTACCAGTGCTATTCGGTATTAGGAAGGGACATCCTAAACATGCCGCTTCCTAATATCGAATCGCAAAAGTAAAATGCAATTTGGTTACAAGTTACCAAGTTGAATTTTGCCTTTTGTACATGGCAAAAACCTGTTGCAAGCGGCCAGCTTGGCTGTTTGTGACAGGTAAAACGCTTCCTGCATCTGCTCCTTAGTGCTCAGCCTGCTAAAGTTCTAACCCTGAACAACTGTGAGCTTGAATTTGAAAGTGTTAGATCTGGGGGTCTCTAGTTGACAGAGGTAGGTACCAATGTCCAAATAGAGACCCTTGCTTCTAGTCAGGGTAAGGGGGATACACTCTTTAGATAACCCCTGCTCACCCGGTTGGTAGCTTGGCACGAGCAGACAGCCTTATCAAAGGCAATGTGTAAAGTATTTGTACCAACACCCACAGTAACACAGTGAAAACACCACAAATGGACTCCACACCAGTTTAGAAAAATAAAGTATCTTTATCTAAACTACACAAGACCAAAATGACAAAAATCCAACATACTGTTATGTTATGTTAATGTTAAATGGAGTTTTGTAAAGCGCTCAGCTACTCAGACAGAATGAGGGGCTGAGCTGAACACCATAACCAGCAATAATGGGTTGCTTGGACTCAAGCAACTGGTCAACACCCCCACCCACTACGCCGGCCACACGCTTGACCCCATCTTCTCATCCAGCAAGCACATCACCTTCAGCCACTCCACCGGACTTCACTGGACCAACCACAGCTGCGTCCACTTCAGCTTCAGAAGAACCACGACCCACCGCCACCCGCAACAGGTTCCTCGCAGGAGCTGGAGCAAGATCACCGCCGAGCAGCTCACCACCTCCCTCAGCCAGAACCCACCCGCCAGCACAACAAACCCCAACGAAGCAGCGCGTAACCTCACGCAGTGGCTGACCGCCTGCGCCGAAGACCTAGCACCACTAAAGAACCCTCCCAGCAGACCCAGAAGCAAGAAAGCCTCCTGGTTCACCGACGAACTCAAGGACTCCAAGAAGAACTGCCGCACCCTCGAGAAAGCCTGGCTCCTCGACCAGACCACAGACAACATGACCGCCCTAAAAGACGCCACCCTCAAGCACCACCAGCTCATCCGTACCACCAAGAAGAAATCACTGAAGGAACGACTGGACAACAACGCCCACGACAGCAAGGAACTCTTCAGCATCGTCAAGGAGTTCTCCAACCCCAGCACCGGCAACAACGACATCACTCCTTCACAAGATCTCTGCGACTCTCTCGCCACGTACTTCCACCGCAAGATCGCCGAAATCCACAATAGCTTCGGCGCACCATGCACGCACCCAACCGTCGAACCAATGCCCCCCACCGCCACCCTCCGCACCTGGACCCCGGTGACCACCGAATACACAGCCCGCACGATGAACACCATCCACTCCGAATCTCCAACCGACCCCTGCCCCACCACGTCTTCAACAAGGCCAACTCCATCATCGCACCCCAACTCCGGGACGTCATCAACTCCTCCTTCAACACAGCCACCTTCCCGGAGAGCTGGAAGCATGCCGAGCTCTACTGAAGAAACCAACAGCGGACCCCACCGACCTCAAGAACTTCCGCCCCATCTCGCTCCTCCCTTTTCCTGCCAAAGTCATCGAGAAGACCGTCAACAGACAGCTTGCAGCCTTCCTCGAGACCAACGGATCACTCGACCCCTCGCAGTCCGGCTTCCGAGCCAACCACAGCACCGAGACTGCCCTCATCGCAGCCACCGACGACATCCGAGCCCTGCTTGACAACGGGGAAACAGCGGCCCTCATCCTCCTGGACCTCTCTGCAGCGTTCAACACCGTCTGCCACCGCACCCTAGTTCAACGCCTCAGCAACATCGGTATCCAAGACAAGGCACTGGAGTGGATCATCTCGTTCCTCGCCGGAAGAACACAAAGAGTCCTCCTCCCCCCGTTCCAATCCGAGGCCACCGAAGTCATATGCGGCGTACCGCAAGGATCATCACTCAGCCCCACCCCCTTCAACGTCTACATGAGACCTCTTGCAGCCATCGCACGCCAACACAACCTCAACATCATCTCCTACGCCGACGACACCCAACTGATCGTCTCCCTCACCAGAGACCCCGCCACCGCCAGAGCGACCCTACACGAAGGGATGAAAGACGTCGCCGAGTGCATGAAGAACAGCCGCCTGAAACTGAACTCAGACAAGACGGAAGTCCTTATCCTGGGACCATCGCCCTCCACCTGGGACGACTCCTGGTGGCCTCCCGCCCTGGGCACCGCTCCCAAGCCAACAGACCACACACGCAACCTGGGCTTCATCCTGGACTCTTCCCTCTCGATGACCAGACAAGTCAACGCCGTCTCCTCATCGTGCTTCAACACCCTGCGTATGCTCCGAAAGATCTTCCGATGGATCTCGACCGAAACCAGGAAGACGGTCACCAAGGCACTCATCACCAGCCGACTGGACTACGGGAACACCCTCTACGCGGGAACCACAGCCAAACTACAGAAAAGACTCAAGCACATACAGAACGCCTCTGCCCAACTCATCTTGGACATCCCCCGGCGCAGCCACATCTCCGGCCATCTGAGGGACCTGCACTGGCTCCCCGTCAGCAAAAGGATCACGTTCAGGCTCCTTACCCACGCACACAAGTCTCTCCATGACCTGGGCCCCAAGTACCTCAACGACCGCCTAACCTTCTACACGCCCACCCGCCAGCTACGTTCTACGAGCCTCGCCCTCGCCGCCGTACCACGCATCCGAAGAGCCACCGCCGGAGGAAGATCCTTCTCCTACCTTGCAGCCAAGACATGGAACTCCCTCCCCATCCACCTCCGGCTGACACAGGACCATTTCGCCTTCAGGGAACAACTCAAGACCTGGCTGTTCGAGCAGTAGCGGAACCCTCCCCCAAGCGCCTTGAGACCCTTCCGGGTGAGTAGCGCGCTATACAAATGTTATGATTGATTGATTGATTGAGTGTCCCGGCACATACACAGTTCAAGAATATGATTTCAAGAGAGTTCTAGGGTTTGCGTCAAAATAATCCACAGTTGCGTCACGTTTAGCCCAAAGTACCTGTATATGCGACAAAAGTTCCAAATGGAAGCTGCAGCGTTGAAAAACAAGCGATGCGTCACTCCTGAGACTCAGGGGAGGCGATGCGACAGCCCCGCTGGATGCAGCAGTGTGTTGCGACAAATACGGTCTGCATGGGGAGGGGTGCGATACCTTGTATGGATTCCGGTGCGCAGGTTCGGTAGGAAGCGTCTCGCACAGGCACGATACGACGATCTTCGGGACGGCGACGATCTCAGGTACGGCGACGATACGCAGCACAGCGACCATCTTCTCCTCTCGCGGCCCCTCTATGTGATGGCTCTGCGAGGATGTATGACGTTACAACGCATACTTTTACCACGCATACCATTACAACGCGGTTTTTACCACGCATACCATTACAACGCATAGCGCTTTGGGGTGCTGGATAGTGAATATTTTAATTTACTATTCCAACTCCAGTCCCCGTGGACACTAGGGAAGGTTATTGGATAGTAAATTAACCTATTCCCTATCCTAGAGCGCCCCCCAGCACAATGCGTTGTAATGGTATGCGTGGTAAAAACCGCGTTGTAATGGTAGTGCGTGGTAAAAAATGCGTGGTAAAGGTTGTATACCCTCTGCGACGATGTTCGCAGCGACGTGATGCAGTCCTCAAGCAAGTGGTGCGATGATCTCACCCAGCGATGACAGGCTTTGCGACGATACTCGCAACAACAGTAATCTTCCCGCACTGGAGCGATGCGTTCCGCCAGTGAACAAAGTGTCGGTTCTTGCAGCAGCAACAGGTGCTGTGACAAACTCGATCTTCGTGGCAGAGGGAATTTCCCCACACCGTTGGGGATGCACTCCTCAAGCGAGTGATGCGTAAAAATTGCAGATTGTCTTTGTTTCTCCTTGTCCAGCTCCCCAAACAGCAGGCACAGATTCCAGAGGCCGTACAATTGGATAAAGCACTCTAGAAAGGGCAGAACTCTCTCAGCAGAGTTCAGGGGGAAGCTGGGGGTGAAGTCCTTTTGTTCCTGGAACTTCTTAACAGGAGGCCAGCTCTCCTCAGGCCCTTGGAGATCTCTTCAAGCAAGGGGACACAGCAACAGCAAAGTTCTTCCCCTCTCCTTGGCAGCAAAGAAACTGCAGGTCAGCCCACCAACACACAGCAGGACAGTCCTTCCTCTTCAGTCTTCCAGCTTTCTCCTTGGCAGAGGTTCCTACTTGATTCCAGAATGATCTAATTTTCTGTAGTCTGGGTAGCCCTTTTTATACCAGTCTTTCATTTGTTCTCTAGAGGCAGATTGGCCTTGGCTTGGTCAGCACCAGTTCAGGTCAGTTCCTAAGCACATTGTTTTTCTGTCTTCTCCTTTCCTTTCAGAGAGGGGGGCTAGGTCATCAGCCACCTAGCAGGAGGTGGAGCCAGCATTGTAGCAGGCAGGCACAGCCCTATTCAGGCACAGGTGCTATCCCCTCCCACCACTCAAGATGCAGATGCAGTCGTTCTGCCTAGGGCTGACTCATCCAACCTCCTGGGGGCTCCCCAGCCCCTGTCACTCATAAACCAGACAGTCAATTCACAAACATGCCAAGGCACACAGAAAGGTCAGACAAGAGAACAGCCACTTTCTCAAAGTGCTGTTCTCAAACACGGGATTTAAAAACCATCTATCCTAAAGGATGCGTTACTAAATTCTGAGTTTAGGGATACCAGACTTTCATTTTCTATCTTGCTCCTATGGGAAGATATGCAGGTAAACATTATACACAGCATTCCACATTATAGACTATGGGCAAGATAGCCCTCTCAATAATGAAAAACAAAAGAGGCTGTAGTTCACTACCAGAGCATGTCACACACACTAGTACATGCTCTACCTTTCATATACACTGCACCCTGCCCAGGGGGGTACCTAGGGCTTTCCATAGGGGTGACTGATGTCCAAAAAAAGGGAAGTGGTTAGGCCTAGTCAGTGGGGACACTGACCAGGGCAGCATGGCAGTTAGCAATTGCACCAAGGCACTGTGGTGGTAGGCCTAAGACACCATTTTAGGGCTACTCATGTGGGTGGCACAATCAGGGCTGCAGGCTCACTAGTAGCATTTGAATCACCAGCCCTGGCACACTCAGTGCACTTTACTAGGGACTTCTTGGTAATACAAATATGCCAATCATGGATAACCAATTACAATAACAATTTACTCAGGAAGCACTTGCACTTTCGCACTGATCAGCAGTAGCAAAGTGCCCAAAGCATCTAAACCAGCAAAAACAAAATCCAGCACAGTGTCAAAAATACAGGAGGTAGAGGCAAAAAGTCAGGGGAAACCAAGCCAAAGATGCCAGGTCTAACAGAAAATATATATGTAGCTTTGCTATTCATTTTAAACACTCTGAACCCTGCTACAACTTTGAAATTGTTTTTAAATTAACTTTGTCTCCACCTTTCGGTCCCCTTTAATTCATTTGCGTCACAACCTGATTTGGGTGACCGTGCAATTTTTTGTTGTCTCTGTTTTTATTAAAACAAATCTTTCAGTTTGTCATCATTTTCTATTGAGTACATGTTTGCAACACATTAGAAGTCTTAATTCCTTTCTTGCCATTTTAGGTCAGGTTGTGACAGCACAGCTGTCTAAGAGAACTATTATTTGTCTTATAAACTTCCAGTAGGCTTTCAACTCTTGTCCTGGATCCCTACATCCAAAAGACGAATAAGCAACAGGCTATCAAAGGTGATGGACAGGTAAAGGAAGACCAAGGGCACCAATCTTCCAGCATATTGTTTGATTCGAGATACTACTTGCTTGCACTGTGCAAAGCACAATTTTAAATCCATAACTTCATAACTCAGATTTTAACATAGAATTTCTCCCAGTTAGGATCTCAACAGAAGTGGCCAGGTGTTTAGATCGATATATATCAGACCTGACGAAATCCGACCCGGTTGCATATGAATTTATTGGGGGCCACATATACTACCAAATCATTTTGCAAGTCCCAAATTGCAATTTTTTTTGTGATCACATTTAGAAACTCATGAAACGTGATGTACAACAGTTTCCCATCAATATTCATGAGGCAGGTCGTAATTTGGAACCATTGGGAATGACCTGTAATCACAGGGATGGTGGCCTGGTGCGGTCAGCATACCACCATGTCTGTAATTGCTTTTTAAATAAAGCTAATTTTTTTTTTGAAATGCAGCCGGTTTTCTGTGGGACCACTGTGTGGTAAATAAATAAATAATACCTCTATTTTTGAATGAATATATGAATAACAGATAGCTCAATAAATAAGAGTCAAGATTCGAGGTAGTAGGAGTTTGCAGGTTTAATACAGCATAAAGGACAGGAACAGGACAACCTGCACGGACAAGATCTGGGATGGCTAGCTAGCACGGGGCAGGATCGGCATCGGCGTGCCAGGGAAAAGGAATCGGCGTAACATTTAATAACAGTGCACAAGTATATATACTAAAACAATTGCATTACAGTGAATTACAGTAGGCGGAGCAGTGGGTGTGGTCAATAGCAGTCGCGAAAGATAAGGGTGTAAGTGGGTGTAACAAGAGGCGTATACATAGACATGTGATGTAAACGTAACAGAGTATGTCATAAATGGGGCGGAAACATGGAGGGGGCTACCTAAGGAGCCGGGACCTCTAACCTAATGGTGCGCGCAAACTGACAATGACGTGTTACTAGGAGAAGCTGGGGGCTATGAACTCTGTGCTAGGAGTAGAGACTGAAGTCTGGAGAGTCAGGGCGACATGTACCTAAACCCTATCTAGTATCTTATGTTTAGAGAACATGTTGATATAAACTAAAAGTCAGGAGGGGAGAGGCTAACAGACTCTAAGACTGGAGCATGCATTATTCTACATGTAGTGCGTTGAAGAATATTAAATGACCATTAAATGCAGTATTTCTCTTACATGGAGACGTAAAGGCTAGACAATGACGGAAACTATTGATGCGATTCAGTAGCTTAGGAATGCAGAGAAGGAGGGCTGGACTGATAACTAGAATCATAACATACTCTTGGCAGACTCGTAGGCAGAGCCAGGCCGTGCCGGGCACTGCGAGGCAGGAAGTAAGTGAAGGGTCGAGGATACAGGTGGGGGCTGTATCGCTCCTCAGCGAGGGCTCAGGAGACAGGAGCTGAATCTGGTGTCCGGGCCCTTTTGAGGCCTAGAAACGGGGACTTTTCAATGAAATAACGTGCACACTGAGAAACGTGGCAACGCAACTTTACATAGGCCTAATACTCGTAGCTTTCACGAGAACTGGAAACTGGCATACTAGAGATGGACACAACTGTAATTGCGTCTTTAATCGAACATGGGGAATACATATGCATATTAATCATGCACACATAACATAAGATGGGGGACACGTAGGGACACAGAACATGGCAAAATTTACTTTTCCACATTCCCTCCTTGTCACTACGTTTCCATCAGGAAACATCAATATTCATGATACCATCTATCATTTCATACAGTATCATTTGCTCGTCTCGAATTTTCTTGGAACTGGATTTAGAACGGGACTTGGGACTAGGAATACAGGATGTAGCACAAATGCCGCAAATCGCAGGGCCACATTGTAAACAGAGGCAGAAACTGAATATGATCGCTACTGCAATACCCAGAAATGACAATACTTTCCATCCCCAGGCGGAAATTATATTCCAGAACCAACCGGACCATGTCCAGGTGCCTGGATTTTGGTGTAACATATGGGCAATTTTATGGAGTCTGGTAATAGCTGAATAAACAGACGGTGCGTTATTAGGAATGAAAATGCAGCAACTAGATCCGATGACTCTACATGCCCTGCCCCTATCGGCCAGTATGACGTCAAGGACGAGACGATTCTGGAGCACGACAATTCTCATAAAGGATTGTTCTTCGGTTAAGTTACCTAGAGCAGAGGTAGTCTCAATCACTACTGCTTCAAGGGTTCTCGTTAATCTACGTATCAGTTTACTATTCACGACAGTACCTAAGTAGGGGAAGACACCTTTATTGATATCTATGTATTGTTCTAGAGCAGTTTCAGTATAATCGACAATCGGGAGGTCTCTCTTGTGTCTAGTATGTACTAGGTGGGAATTCCTATGATAGTCAGGTGGGGCTAGAAAAACTGGTGGCAGTAGGAAGGCAATGTAACAGGTTCCCTCCCAATCGAGGGGCAGACGAACATATGCGGTCTGACCACAAACAAAATAAGAATGACGTGAAGCTTTGAAAATAGATTTCCTACTGTCACTATACTTGACAATAGTAGTACAATCACTATGGCCTACATGTACGGAACCATTATTTCGGACACATAATTCGCCTTTGACTGGTAATACTGACATAGCAGGTAAGTCTGGAGTAGAATCAGACTGAACATTCAGGACCATGAAATTCGAAGAATAATTACCCAAATTATAAACTTCATTTTCTAGATCTAACCCTGTTCTGTGGGGAAGACCTTGCTTGCCTGGGAAACATGTACTATTAAGAAAAGACATATCTGTTGAGGATGACGTTAACGTGGACCATGCTCCACACGAACCATTATGTGAAAATGGATAAGGAAAGAGTGGCAGAACTCCCTTCGGTGTCTGGAAAGGGGGGAGTCGACCACACACCCAACAATTAGTGGCATTGCTGGTCTGGTGTGAATAATGTAACATGCGGATAAAAGAATTATTACGCATAGCAAGACGATATGAGAGTTCATGAGGAGGTAGATCACTAAACGTGTGCTCTACTGTAGCATTAGCAGACTTATTTACATGAGAAACTGGAAAACACAAATAAAATGCATAACATGTGCAGGAAATCATAAGGCTAAAATATAGCAGAAAACATAAAATAATAGTGCAACTTTTAGAGTTCTCACTAACTCTCTCTCTGTGGGGGTCTATTATATACATGTCAGAAACCGGTCTAACCGTTTCACCTAGGGGAGGACTTAGACAATCAAACTGGCTGACTTATTTTACTAGACCTTAATTTTAGCTTGTACTTCTGCTGCGGAGTTTTCTCTAACAGGGAGGAATCTGTATCATTGTCTTTTGCGGGACAGTCCTTAAGAATAGTACTTTGGCAGTCCTTAAAATCCTCGGAAATGTTCTTGGTAACAGGTTTTAGTCCAAAAAATCTTTTCACATGTGACAGGTGGACCCAGCCCTTCCTGCCTTCCAGCTTGACGGCAGTACGGGTGGCCAAGAGGACCTGTTTGGGTTCCTTCCAGCGGGGCTCCAGCGGACTTGAACGATCAAAGTTCCTCACAAGAACCATGCATCCGGGAACGATTTCATGCGGTGCCACCTCGGTATTGTCTGGAAATGCGGCGGCAACCTGTGAACGACAAGAGTGTAGGGCAGACATCAAGGAAGCTAGGTAATCTGTCAGCATATTACTTGAAACATCGGTAATACTTCGAGGTCTAGGTGTACCCCACATATTAGGGGGGCGGCCGAATACGACCTCGTACGGGGACAGACCTGATCTGGAATGTGCGACCATGCGCATATAAAACAAAGCGACTGGCAGAGCTACTAGCCAGTCCACACCTTTCTCTTTACATACTTTTGCAATTCGAATTTTCAGGGTCTGATTATGTCTCTCTACGAGACCGGCTGCTTCAGGATGGCGTACACAATGAAACTTCCACTGGTACCCTAACAAAAGGGAAACATGTTTCATAAGCTCAGATGAGAATGGCTGGCCGTTATCAGAATATACGACCCTTGGGAGTCCATAACGGGGGAAGAATTCACGAACCAACTGCTTGGCAGTGGTCGCGGCTGTGTAATCTGGGACTGGATATGCCTCTGTCCATCTGGACAAAGCGCATACAACTACAAGGACATACTTGAAACCTCGACATCGCTCCATCTGAATATAATCCATCTGGAGGACTTCAAAAGGGTGGTCAGGGGGCTGGAATCCACCTTGTTCCACCGGGACACTTTTACCTGGATTAAACTGGCAACATATCATACAGGTACGGACCTTCTGCTTGGCTGCAGCTCGTAAATGCTTGTTGAACCAAATGTTCTGGATACTATCTAACATAGCTTTTTCTCCTAAATGTGCTGGACTATGTGCGGTATTGATAATGACTTGAACCATAGAGTCGGGGAGAAACCATGTGGCTTTACCCTTCGTCACCCATCCCTGATCTGTCTGGACCCCTCCTTGTTCGGACCATTTCTTGATTTCATCGGGAGTAGCATGTAACTGGATATCTATGACATCTTGAGTAGGGTCCTTAACTGTCATACAGGTAGTCAGATCTGGAGTGTGTGTCTGTGTCGGATTAACTGACATGTCTGGAGTCTGTGCTGTAAGCTTGGCTGTGCGATCTGCTAGATCATTACCTTGAGAAACAATGTCTGTAACTTTCGTATGTGCTTTGCATTTCATAATAGCGATAGATGTCGGTAAGTGTATGGCATCTAACAGAGCTTGAATAAGGAGACCATGCTGAATCTTGGTTCCATGAGAAGTCATGAAACCTCTCTCCTGCCAGAGCACTCCAAAGTCGTGTACGACTCCAAATGCGTAACGTGAATCTGTGTAAACATTGACTTTCAGGTTCTTAGCGTATATGCAGGCTTGGGTCAGAGCAACTAGCTCTGCTGCTTGAGCGGACAGAGTGTCAATACGATGTGTTTCTATAACTTCAGTGTCTGTAGTCACTGCATACGCGGCTACTAGTTCTCCTGTACTTGTTCTCATACATGAACCATCCACATAAAGTGTCAGGTCGGGATCTGGTAATGGAATATCTGTCAGATCTTGTCTTGGCTTAGTCATAGTGTTAACTACTTCCACACAGTCATGTGTGGCAGGATTTGAAGTAACTGATGGTAACAGTGTAGCAGGATTTAGAACGTTGCAGCGTCTGATTTCTATGTGTGGCTGGAACAGTGTCAGTTCATAACCTGTCAAACGTGCAATTGTCAAGTGCTGAGTCTGTGTTCGGTTTAAAAGAACTTCCACGGAGTGTGGAACTTGTACTGTCAAGGAATGTCCTAACACTATGGAATCACTCTGTCTGATAGCTAGTGCTGTGGCTGCAACTGACTTGAGGCACGCAGGCAGAGCCTGGGCTACAGGATCTAGTGTGCTCGAAAAATAAGCACAGGGCTTGTATTGTCCTGCTTGATCTTGTGTAAGAACGGATAATGCTGTACCTTCACGTTCAGTGACGAAAAGTGTAAAAGGCTTACTGTAGTTCGGTGTAGCGAGAACTGGAGCTTGGCATAAAGCTTTCTTTAACTCATTGAAACTAAGTGTATGTTCAGATGTCCAAGGGAGGACAGTCGATACGGCTGCCTCCTGTGTCGTTAACTGTATCAGTGGCTTGGCTAGAAATGCATACTGAGGAATCCATTGTCTGCAATAAGAAGTGAGGCCGATAAAAGCACGTACCTCCTTCTGGGTCTTGGGCTGAGGAAGACTCGCTATTAACTGGATACGGTCAGGTGTCAACTGCCTACCCCTCTTGGACAGTAAGTGGCCTAAATAGATCACTTGCTGGACACAGAATTGAAGCTTCGAAGGGGACACCTTGTGCCCCATCTCGGCAAGGAAATACAAGACTGTAAGGGATGCTCGCTCGCAAGCACGTTCAGAACGGGCTGTGATCAGTAGATCATCGACATACTGGAGCAGGGCAGTGTCAGTTGGCATGTGAATATCGTCTAGTTTTCTCTTAAGTGCTTGACTGTAAATACTAGGACTTTCTGTGAAACCTTGAGGAGCGCGTGTGAACATATAGCTCCTTCCATTTAAACAGAATCCGAAAAGAAACTGGCTGTCTGGATGAATGGGGACACTGAAAAATGCGTTCTTGAGGTCTATGACTGTAAAAAATGAGGCTTCAGAATCAATGGCTGTCAATAGGGAAGAGATATCTGGGACAACTGGGTACTGGGGAATAATACATTTGTTGAGTTCTCGAAGGTCAATCACTAATCGATATACTGGGGGTGCATTTGGATCAGTACGTTTCATGACTGGAATGATCGGAGAATTACATACATTGGAGTCAGTTTCTACAACTACTCCTTGAGCGATGAGCTCGTCAATAATTTTGGATAAGGCTGCTACAGCCTCAGGTGGCAATCTGTACTGTCTGATTCGTGGTAACACTACACCTGGTTTGAGAGTCACACGATGGGGTGTGATTTGCATATAACCTACATCAGTTGGACCTTGCGCCCATAAATGCTGCGGAACATTAGACAATCTCGGATCAAAATCTCGTAATACATAGTGACCCTTGAAGTCACGTAAGAACAATCGTATTCCCTCTGGGGAGCAGCAAATAACTGCACCTAATTCTTTCAGTGTTTTAATACCCAACAGATTTTCTGGACATGACTTCGTAAGTAACAGATCAGTAGTGCGGGACAATGGACCTACTTCTAGAGTAACTGGCTTAGATATCTCGTTTACAATAGGCTTTCCTGAAAATCCAAGGGAAACATTTCTAGAGCCTGAGAGCGGAGCCCTTGGAACTTCGGCGTGACTGATGGTCGTCCTACTTGCCCCTGTATCAATCAGAAACTTTCTGTCTTTCCCTAGTACTTGACTATGAACATAGGGACCTTCTTGATCTACAGGTATCTCGATGAGAGGCAAGCCTACCTCCCTCTCTAGGCTGTTTCATGAATACGGCTGATACTCTGGATACTCGGACTGTGCATACTGGTACATCTGCTGTGTAACATGCTGTGTTGCAGCAATAGGCTGCGGTGCTGGAACTGTCTGTTGTGCATTCTGTGGCTGAGAAGTCTGTGAAACTTGTTCTTGTCTAGACGGACGTGGTCTTTCTTTAGTCTTACCGGTGGCTATGTTGTGTTTCAGAACTGCACACTCGTTTATATAGTGACCTGGCTGTTTACAATAATTGCAGGTCCCTTTAACGGGAGCTGCAGGATGACTGGCTTGATTCGTACCCCTCTTCTGACTGTCTTGAGGAACAGATTGTGCAACTAATACTTTCATTTTCGTGTCTTTCATACGTTTTCTTTCATGATCTTGCTCTTCTCCGATTCTATTCTGGTGATATTGAAGCATCTGTAACATTTGGGACGGGGTATTAGCTTGCCAGGTACTTTCGACTTTCAAAACTCGGTTCTTAACTTGTGGACTTGAATTCTCGACTAATTTAGTAACAAAAAGATGAGGGTATGACTCGCTACTTGTCTTGAGGCCACTGTTTATACTAAAGCATTTCTCAAATCTAGAATAAAAATCACTAGTGTCTTCGTCTTGTTTCTGTTTACAGGCTGAGATTGCATCCCAGTCTTCCTTTTTAGTGGCTAACAATCTGGGCAAAACTTGTATCAATAATTCAGGTAATTCTTTACATTTCTCTCCTAGACCGGTACCTGGTACTCGTATCTTATCTTCAGCTTCTAGAACTGCCCAATCGATCTTTTTCTCTCCCACCTCCCATTCTTTTTCCTTGAGTTTTTCATATACCCCTGCGGGCAACAGGACTTTTAACATTTTAATAATATCTGGATACGTGTATTCTCCCATACGGAGCATGTCTTTTAATTCTCGGTGGAACCCTGCTGGATCTTTGTCATGACAGGGAATTAATTTCTTCATCTCTAAGAGTTCCATCTTTGTAATTGGAGTGTAAACAAACACTCGTTGCATTTCACCATCTGCTGTCCTGACTGGGTGTACTTCTCGTAATGGATTCTGTCTGTCTATGTAAAAGGGTTTACTTTCTGGGGGTGAGACATGAACAAAATGCGGGTTCAAGAACGTTCTATATTTGTGACGCTGTTCTAGGATGACACTAATTAAATCGGTACCTAGACCTTTCCATCTATACTGGAGTAACTCGTTCAGGACATCGTGTAACGGACCTGGATCAGAATGTTGACCCTCATACAGAGTAATGAGGTGCTGGATCATATACATACCCACCAGTCGTTGCTCGGCTGGAGGCAGTTTCAGAAACATTTGTGCCACTATTTCGTCTGGAAAAGTGGTAGAATCAGTAATCCATCGGACTGCTGATCGGGCTAGTTCTTGTTCATGCATAGTACTTACCTCACTGTAACCGATTCGTGATTTCAGAATGTGATCGGTAGCTTGAAATACTTGTTCTAGAGAACCTTGTTCTGGTGCTGGATGAGGAACAGTTTTCTTGTAGTCTAGACGTGAATGGCGGTCTGGAAATCTAGATTTTCCTACATACGCTATTCTCGTGGGATTCTCGTCGTCTACCTCTTCGGTAGAAGAGTCATTTTCTTTCTCGTTTACTAGTGCTTCTTTGCGTTTCTCGTGTAACCTTATTATTTCTTTACGAATTTTCTTGTACATACTCTCTATACTACTGATGGTTCTGTGCTTACCCTCGGCTATATTATCACTCCACCTTGTCAGGATTCTCATTTCGGCCGGATCTTTAGTCGGGGAATCTTGTTCTCTTATTAGACAATTAATCAGAAACTTTAATAACATGAGCTGGATCTCAGCTTTCCTTTGAGACATGGCTTCGCCAATACTTTCTGGATCATCCCCTGTACGGATGAAACGATATATTCTGTCTAGATCTCCTTTCATATCCGGTAGGGTGTCCAAATACCCGGTCACCCGTCTTACACGGATGGAATATATTACTGTACTATCATCACCTGCAACTGGATCATAGCGGCATTCAGTAAGAGCTCGTCGGATATCTGCAACGGACTTATATTTGGGCGTGCGCTGTAACGCACATTCATGTAACTCGGCCAACGTTCTACGTTGGTGTGGTGGCGGGGTACCAGGAGGACCTCCTCCTGCGGCCCCTAAACTAGAATCGTCGACTGATACTCTTCGTGCTGGCAGAGTGGGAAATTGTAATGTAGGCTGGACCGGGGGTACCGTAACAGGTACTCCGGTGACTGGAGGAGCAGGATTTACATTATTTACAGGAGCTGGCGGAACAGGATTTGCATATTCTGGGACTGTGTCGTCCAAATAGGACGAAATAAAAATATCAGCTGCGGTCGGTTTGTGACGTAGCTTGATCGGAACTAATGGTGGCGGAAAATTACTGGATGCCTCCGGGGTTGCTCTTGGCAAGCCCTCGGCAAGAAGAGGGTACATACCCTTAATAAGGGCATTCCTCTGTCTGTCTGACTGTTCGGTTTTAACTCGTTCACCTATCTCGATTAATTCCCTTTCTTGGGCTCGTTCTAAGGATTCTCTACTTAATTCTGACTTTCTGATTTCTTTTTCGGTTCTTCTATGAGATTCTTTACGCCATAACTCGATGGCATCTTTCTGTGACTGTCTGGCTTTCTTTTTCCATAATGCTTCTTCTACTCTCATGATGCACTCGGCATCCCATGTACCCGATACGGGCCATCTATACTTTTCTTCTAATTCCTTGGTGTACTCCACCCATAAATCTAGATATAATATGGCACTTATGCCATGCTTCTGATACATAAAGTGACCTGGACTGTCCCTAGGCGGGACAGGAACTGCTGCTTCTAGCAGACCTTTTCTGGTTTTTAACTGACGTAATTTCGAGAATAAAGGCATGACTGAACTGTAATCTAGACACAATACAATACACAATGAACACGATAACTACACCACTTTCATACCACGACATTAAAAATACATGAAGAACATTTAAAATAACAGTTCGAACAGAATACTACCTGGAATACTGAAAACAGAATACATGAATCTTCTCGAGAACAGAACTGACTAGAACAGAAACTAGATGCACTGCTGAAACAGTACGAAACTTACCGGTCTCATAAAGAGACACGTCAGGACCCGCATCCACCGAAGTGGACACTTCGTTTTGGGTCTGTGTACCACCAAAACCCACGGACCAGAGTCAATTAGATTGACCCTGTCTAGATACTACCCCAGCAACGGTACTCACCGGGCAGCAAGAACGGAAGGCCTCGGACTGGACTGGACTGCTTCGACGCCGGACGGACGAACTTCGGACTTCTGTTACGGGTGGGCCTCCGGATACCTCGGACCTTGGACTCTCGGCTTGGGCTCTGGTCGGGACTCGCCGCGTTCCTCCACCGCCTCGTCTGGATGCTGGACCGCCACCTCCGTCTCCTCCGTGGGCCTGAGGGATACTTGAAGCAGAAATATCTGCACGTGCACGGTATGGTTCCGTCACGGCTGCAGAGGGTCAGGGGGCCGGCGTGGCTTCACCGGCGCGTGGGGAAAGGGCAAGTCCCTATTCGGGCGCCATTATGTGGTAAATAAATAAATAATACCTCTATTTTTGAATGAATATATGAATAACAGATAGCTCAATAAATAAGAGTCAA
Organism: Lissotriton helveticus; assembly: GCF_964261635.1. NCBI lineage: Eukaryota > Metazoa > Chordata > Amphibia > Caudata > Salamandridae > Lissotriton > Lissotriton helveticus. The sequence continues at coordinate 1,693,756,575 of NC_136068.1, read as the reverse complement.
GATTCGAGGTAGTAGGAGTTTGCAGGTTTAATACAGCATAAAGGACAGGAACAGGACAACCTGCACGGACAAGATCTGGGATGGCTAGCTAGCACGGGGCAGGATCGGCATCGGCGTGCCAGGGAAAAGGAATCGGCGTAACATTTAATAACAGTGCACAAGTATATATACTAAAACAATTGCATTACAGTGAATTACAGTAGGCGGAGCAGTGGGTGTGGTCAATAGCAGTCGCGAAAGATAAGGGTGTAAGTGGGTGTAACAAGAGGCGTATACATAGACATGTGATGTAAACGTAACAGAGTATGTCATAAATGGGGCGGAAACATGGAGGGGGCTACCTAAGGAGCCGGGACCTCTAACCTAATGGTGCGCGCAAACTGACAATGACGTGTTACTAGGAGAAGCTGGGGGCTATGAACTCTGTGCTAGGAGTAGAGACTGAAGTCTGGAGAGTCAGGGCGACATGTACCTAAACCCTATCTAGTATCTTATGTTTAGAGAACATGTTGATATAAACTAAAAGTCAGGAGGGGAGAGGCTAACAGACTCTAAGACTGGAGCATGCATTATTCTACATGTAGTGCGTTGAAGAATATTAAATGACCATTAAATGCAGTATTTCTCTTACATGGAGACGTAAAGGCTAGACAATGACGGAAACTATTGATGCGATTCAGTAGCTTAGGAATGCAGAGAAGGAGGGCTGGACTGATAACTAGAATCATAACATACTCTTGGCAGACTCGTAGGCAGAGCCAGGCCGTGCCGGGCACTGCGAGGCAGGAAGTAAGTGAAGGGTCGAGGATACAGGTGGGGGCTGTATCGCTCCTCAGCGAGGGCTCAGGAGACAGGAGCTGAATCTGGTGTCCGGGCCCTTTTGAGGCCTAGAAACGGGGACTTTTCAATGAAATAACGTGCACACTGAGAAACGTGGCAACGCAACTTTACATAGGCCTAATACTCGTAGCTTTCACGAGAACTGGAAACTGGCATACTAGAGATGGACACAACTGTAATTGCGTCTTTAATCGAACATGGGGAATACATATGCATATTAATCATGCACACATAACATAAGATGGGGGACACGTAGGGACACAGAACATGGCAAAATTTACTTTTCCACAACTGTCTGCTCTTAAAAATTGTTGTCACCCACATTCACAATGTTTGCAAAAGGGTTACCATCTCCTTCATGGAGTCAGTAGATTATAAATGTTTAAAGACCGCATTCTGGTCGCAAAAGATTCATACATACCAGTGCTATTCGGTATTAGGAAATAGTGCCCTAAACACGCAACTTCTTAATACCAAATCGCAAAAGTAAAATGTGATTCGGTAACAAGTTACTGGGTCGCATTGGACCTTTTGTACATGGCAAAATGCATGTTACCAGTAGCAAATGGCCCATTGGTAAAATGCTTCATACATCTGGCTCCTAAGTGTGATAAATAAATAGGACACAGTTGCGAGTTTCCCCCAATAATATGGAATACCTTGCTTATGTTTGTGCTTACCATCCCAACATCAGCATAAGTGGTGCGAAGGGCCACTAGCAGCCTTTCTCTAACTGAAGACGAAGCTGCCTTCACAAGAAGAAGCCACACTTGGATGACAATCCACGCCTCTAAAACACTTAGCCCACAAATATATTTCAGCCTGTTATATCCAAGAGTCACAAAAGAAAAATTCCTAAAATATCAGCTGGGGAATCTTCCACTTATCCTACATCTCCCACCATGGCTAAGGGGGCAAACCTCAAAAAGCTGCCACCAGTGCAGCAACAGATTCGAGGATATGGCACACAGATGTATGACATTACAACGCATGCTTTTACCATGCATGCCTTTACAACGCGGTTTTTACAACGCATGCCTTTACAACGCATGCGCTTTGGGGTGCTGGATAGTGAATAGTTTAATTTACTATTCCAACTCCAGTACCCGTGGACACTAGGGAAGGTGTTGGATAGTAAATTAAATATATTCCCTATCCTAGAGCGCCCCCCAGCGCAATGCGTTGTGATGGTTTGCGTTGTACAAGTTACGTCGTAAAGGCACTGCGTGGTAAAAGTTGCGTTGTAAAGGATGTTTCCCATGGCACACTGGATCTGTGCCTGCACTAACTTGAAAGAGGAAAGGTCTCGGTTGCCTAAACCACAGTTTAAGCTCTTTGGGATACGTATGCCGAGACAAGGCTTGATAGTATGCTTTAAAACAGATGACCAACAGCTAAACTGCAAGCTGGTAAGATTTCTAACCTTGGCAGAAAACAAACTAACCATTCACAATAATAAAAGTATATGTAACATCAGCATAGCCCGGTAATTATAGGGCATCTTCTCCCTAAAATGTCTGCAGGTTGTACCAGCTGAAATTTATTCCTGGAAAATTCCTGGCATGCGGTATTAGCCACCAAACTCCAGAATTCTGACATGTGCAGTAAGAGTACTTACAGAACATACTGGCATTATGCAGGCCACTGGTGATGGGGGCATTAATGCATGCGCTGCAGACACAGTAGCCCATAACCACATGGTTATGCAATTGGTGCCACTAGCACCAATGTGCTAGTGGCACATTCACTAACTCAGATGAATTCAGGGTTAAGTGCGTGCGCTGTAGACACTGGAAGTGCGTAAAACAGGGTTCAGCTGCAAAGTCTACGCAGCCATTCATGATACAGCCTCAAACCTACTCGGACACAAGCACTTGGTGCAGGCATCTAACACTGACGTCAACAGAAGCACTTGACTAGCAACAAGATACGGCACTAACCCACGCTATTTAGTCAGCGCTATGCACTTTCACCACGTTCACTGTGCGAGACCAAATATACCCACTCACAGCATGTCTAAAGTTCTGGTTAATTCTGCGAAATTCACAAGTGGAGTTTAGCAGACGCCTGTTCAAAAATGTACGTCCAAAAATTAGAATGGCCGCTGTGTGGTATGCATACTTTGAAATCTTTATAATGATCAAGCAGGCAGCACTTACACCCCTTTACCAGAGAGAGCTGAGTGCAGTTTTGAACGAAGGCTGTAATGAAACTCCTTTGAGGAACAGCTAAACAATTACTACGCCTCAAAACAGCCTGGGTTGTTAAAAGCTACTTCCTGAACTAGCTTCCATTTGAGGTCTTCTTGATAAAATGTCATCTACAAGGGTGCCAAGTTCTCCAGAATCTTTACTGGCTAAGAACATTCACCAGTTCAAGAAGACCAGAGTGTGTAGAGGCAGTGGTTGGCATGTAGCGTGCATCACAAGCTGCGCCAAGTGTTTACCTATCCCCCTATCCGGCTAAATAGATTTTAAGATCTGTTTAGGAGTGAAACTGAAGGTGCCATCCAAAGTGGAGTTCATTCACCACAACCTTGATGTGCTAGCTACATGGACATCATCATGTGTGGATATTGTTCTGTTGAGGGAAGTGCAGCCGAGGCACACCATACACTGAGTCCACTTCCTGCATCATCCTTCACCCTGTACTTATGTGAGATAAATGCTGGGAGAGAAATCTGGCTCAGAGGCGGTCTGCAGCATTCTTCAAACAAGTGTTGTTGGTTCTAAGACCGACCTTCGCTCACTCCTCCAGTGATTGGTAAGAGGACCTAGGATCTGCAGCAATCTATTTTTTGCATAGGGATCAGTGGCGGCCGACACAGATCGTGGGTGCGGGGGTGGGAGGGACACTGGTGATGCAGTTGTAAATAAAAAAAAAGAAAATAACATACCTTCCTGCTGCCTCCTCGCCACGTCTCACCTTGTAGTCCCTTGCTCGGGCAAGAACATGAAGCACACCCAGGCTCCGCGTCAGCCAATCACAAAGCTGCAATGCAGCATTGTGATTGGTCTGAGCACCATGGTACTCCGCTCAGGCACTGACTGGGAGCCTGGGCATGTTCTCAAAGCAGACTGTAATGCAGCCTGCATGGAGAACATGCAAAATGCGTATGAATGTTTGGCCGGCCCGAGACAGCCGACCAATCATTCTTGCTCATTTATAGTCAGCTATGGCCGCAGCAGGTAAGAGCGGTGGGCCGGTAGGGGCAGCTGGGGGGGATTTCAAGAGACGACCATATGGGAAAAATAAATATTTATAATTTTCTTTTGTGGTTGGCTCTCGAAATCCCCCCTTAGTCGCCCCCACCACCCCACCACTCTTACCTGCAGCGGCCGCAGCTGCTTACCGTGTGGCACCACTCCCCTTGCCCTGTTGTGGGAGCAGCCCCTTCCCACAAAACTGCCGGACAGTAGGACAAAATAAAATGATAACCACGCAAGTTATTATCATTTTATTTTTCCTTATCTTCACTTCTAAAAAGCAGTGGGGCAATGCTCCTCTGCCTTAGCAGAGGAGCCATCACTGTTAGGAATAAAGCACCAAAAAGCTTAACACCAGTGCATCCACTTGCACGTCTGCCTCTGGTTGTATGTTCTACGTATGAATATGTCAAAAAATATGCTTGAAACATTTTGGAGCCGAAATACTGACTACTATAACATTGTGAAGGAAAATCCATACAGGTAAGAATAGACTGACAGTTTTAACAATCCACGTTTACGTGCATTAAAATATACATGAATATGTATATTAAATCATAGTAAATCTGTATTTACCTGTATATATTTGCCTTCACAAATGTGTTGTCATAATTATTTTGAGTACTGATTTTTTTATCATGATATTTAAAATACTATGGGGCATATTACCAAGGGCCATTATCGCCACCGTAGCAGGACTTTTTCCCGCTAAAGCGGCGATAATTTTATCGTCCTATTACCTAGCTGTCGCTAACATCAGTTAGCGTCAGCTAGTAGGAGATAGCGAGCATCTGGGGGCCTACTTTGCATGTCAGCGATATATATTGCTAATGACATGCAAAGTGGGCGTGCCAAGATGTTAGCGACTGGAAACAGTCGCTAATATCGCTATCTCCAACTATCAACAAAGCCTTACTTTTGGAAATATTCGCGCTAAGCGCGAATATCTCCAAAAGCTAACGCCTGCCCAGAGCAGTTCTTAGCCATGTTATCCAATGGAAGGTGGATAACATGGCTAAGAGCATTGTCACGATAATACATGAATATCGCTGATTTTCCAGCGATATTCATGCATTTTGCTGGATTTTTACCGCTTTTGAGATAAACCTTGATAATATCAAGGTATCTCAGCGGTAAAAATCGTCGTAGCGCGGCGATATAATTTTAGCCATGCATAGCGATAATTATCGCTATTGCTTGGTAATATGCCCCTATATTCTGGTAGAACGTCCTGAAATTCTAGTTTACTTTCCTTTAAATAAGGGAGTGTAATTGCTACCTCCTCGAACTGCTTGTATTTGGAAAGCATCGTAAAGAGAAACGCTAATGAAGACAACACTGGCCATGCCCTTTAAGTCGACGCAGTGTTCAATTTGAACTGGGTGTTGCCGGTGTGGGCCACCGGCACTCGTTTTTGGAGACAGGCACGTATTTTAACTCTTCAAACATTTGCGAGAGTGAGAGAGCAAAAACATTGAAAGGAGAAGGAGATATATGCAAACCTGTTACAAAGAGAGAATGCAGAAACGTGCAAAAAGTGAGATAAAGGGCAGGGGTGCCTGTCTGTGGTGTAAAGAGGCCTGGGCGAATGCAAGACTTTGCAGCCTTGGTATTCAGTGCACCGACATTTAATTGCACCTATCGCTGGCTTTAAGCTGAGCTTTGGGCCATAGCACTCATTATTTTACAGATTAAGCACTGAGGACGCTGCCGACCCAGATGTCCACCGCTCCAATGGTGGTGCTATACTGTTGCAGTCATGTCATGTTCTTAAGGACCTCGATGAAACATTCCCATTTGCCCCTTCATGCATGGCGTTAGGCACCGGCTAACAACTCCGCCATTCAAGCTTTCTTAACTGCTGCAAGTACATGGGGTTTCTTTTTGACTCTTTACCCAGGAGAATGAAGTCTACTCTTTTTACACAAATTATCTTCGAACCCAGTGTTAATCCTTAAATATCCCTGGGCAACCACACCTCGAAATGCACGTGTGTGTTGAGAAAACTTTCAACTCTGGTATTACAATTGTCACTCAAATGCGGTTTGCTCCGAAACGATGGAGAGTGGGTCACAGTAAACAAGCACAGTTCATCACAGTCAAAGATTTTACTGTCTGACTAAGGCCTGGATTATTAAAACTGTCACTGAACACATCAACGAAAGTTGCTGCACTGCGTTGCGTGACAAGAAAAGAGCAGGGAAGCTGCATATCTACAGAGATATGGCACTGTCCTGCTCTGTCCTTTGTACCATAGTGTCTACGTGAGCCATGGATAGATGTTACAAAATACTATGCTAACTTTAAAACAGTTCTTACTTCGAACGTCTGCTGTATGATGCAGCACAAATGCGAAGTGAAAAAAAGTAAGAGAAATAAAAGCAATACTCCTTTTTAATGTATGCTTCAAAGTCGGGTTATTTTTTGGTGTAAAACACGGTCTACTAATTGTTAGTAGATAGGGTTTTGTGTTGCTTTGCTGCTCCCTCCTTGTCTCGGAATGCAGCGCAGCGCAGCGATGCAAAATTGGTTGCTGCATTGAGTGACACTTTTTTTTATTAAATCTTTTTATTATTATATTCTCAGTGAACAATACAGCAAAGTAGCTCTTACATCGGATTACCTTTCCATTTCATCCATGTATTGTCAGATGGTGAATAATAATCATAAACAAAATCAACTCCACAATGCAATATCAAACCAGGTCTGAAGGTAGTCATGTTACAATTCCTGATATTCCTACCAACCACCCCCATATCTTCTCCTGCTAGCACCAGTCTAAATCGGCTTTCCACTCCTCTATTGTCGGCAGGCGGTCACTTCCCACATCTTTGCTATATTTCGCTTTGCAACCACCGCTGCTGCGCGGCAATCATTGTTTCACGTGTCTTTGCCAATCCCCCTCACCTGGACTGTTCCCATGAGGCACAGGGTCAGACTGATTTGCATATGGCCATGTCTGAAATGGGGTAGCAGAGTGGGCTAAAGAACGGTGATGGATTAAACCCAGATCTGTTGACTGGATGTGAGTGTTTGATTGGTTCAGATGCTCTGTCCATCACCACCCCCTTTTGTACCACTTTGTTCGCCATAAGTTGGCAGGGTATGCTCAGACCTGAGTCCCTTGCTCACTTTGCCACTGGACTCAAGCAAGCTGGGCTGAAGACGGCTGAAATGCCAGAAACCGGTCCTCGGAAGCTTGTTTCCGGTCCAGGGAAGGCATGGCTTGGCAGTTCGGGCTGGACTGTTCCCATGAGACACAGGGTCCGACTGATTTGCATATGGCCATGTCTGAACTGGGGTGGCAGAGTGGGCTAAAGAACGGTGATGGATTAAACCCAGATCTGTTGACTGGGTGTGAGTGTTTGATTGGTTCAGATGCTCTGTCCATCACCACCCCCTTTTGTACCACCATGTTACAATTCCTGACATTCCTACCAACCCCCCCCCCCATATCTTCTCCTGCTAGCACCAGTCTAAATCGGCTTTCCACTCCTCTATTGTTGGCGGGCGGTCACTTCCCACATCTTTGCTATATTTCGCTTTGCAACCACCGCTGCTGCGCGGCAATCACTGTTTCACGTGTCTCTGCCAATCCCCCTCAACTGGGATCAGTAATAGTAAAAGTTTGGCCTCTACCCACACCTCCCTACCCCCACAACTGTGGTCATCACCTCCTCAATCCTCAGCTAATATGAATGTAACACTGGGCACTCCTATAGCAGATGGTAGAAAGTCCCTTCCAGTCCACACCCTCTGTGGCAGAGTGTATTACCAATACACTCCAGCCGATGGAGAACCGATCTGGGATAATGCACCCGATGTAGAATCTTTAGCTGTATTAATCTGAATTTAGAGCATATCGCCATTTCGCTTAGGCTTTGCATCACCTCCAACCAGTCTTCGTTCTTGGGTGGGCCCAGGTTGCTCTCCTATGTTGCCTTCAATGGACCCAGTACGTTCGGTGTGTTATTTTTTTATATAATAATGAGATGGTCTTCTCCACAATGGCTCTGTCAAGAGGCTAGCCTCTAAAGGGGAGGCCTTCTCTAGAGCCTCTCCCTAACATTAACACTTTTAATGATCTTGGACTTAGTCAGAAGGTGAAAACAATTCCTGCTTGTTGTATGCAACCTGTGCTCCATCGTTTCAGTCACTAAAGTGGAGGCTACCAGCAAGGTTCAGTTCCAGTCCAGTGCTACCGTTGAGGTGGTAACTTCAAAAAAGACCTGTAGCAGCTGTTTGTGTCCTTGTAGCCTCACAGGAGGTAGGCAGACTGCTCTTTGGAGACTTATTTGTCCTGAGTACAAGAGGGAGCAGGGCACCTCTCAGATTACAGAAAGCAGGTCAAGTCCTCTTCTGATCTTCTTCAGATCCAGAAAGTGATCTCAAGGGAGTGCCTTGGGGTGTCACATTTATGGTTGGCAGCAGCTAGTGGACAGGGGTAACTACTGGCTCCTCTCGAATCAATGGGGTAAGAGTTCCCTAGGACAACCCTAATTCTTATTTGCCCTACTGCAAATAATCCCCACTAGAAGTGTGAGCATAGAAATGAGCAGTTCCCTCCTCTGTGGTCAATCAAAACTTGTTCTTGGGGCTGCTCTCCTCCCACTGAGTTTGGAGTCAGCCTAGCTGGGGGGAACAAAGCATTACTTTCTCCAGGTCTCACCTTATATTTAGCGGGCGATTACGAGGTTGGACGGAAAGCCTCCTCCCCACAGTCAGATTCCTATAGACGGTGTCGGAACACATCCGTCTGACTCAGTTGGATTCCAATCCACCCGAACGATTACTATGTTTGCGTTTGGATTCCGAACGGTCTTTCCGAATCGGTTCTGACCTGCTCTCAGAGTAATTGTGTTGGTCCGAGCCTCATTGTACAGCTCAACGGTCAGTGTTTCCGACCGAGTGATAACGACCGGAAGTCGGTCGGTCCCAGGACTGAGACGGTGTTGGGTGGACTGATGTCACCTTACATTGTAATCAGGCCCCTAGTAAGTATTATGCCTCAATTTCATGCATGTTTTGTGGTGAGGGGGACTGGATCCCACCTGGTTGTATGAAAATCAATAAAGAGCTTTTAAAAATAAACATAAAATCAAAAATAATGTTTATCGTAGAACAATATAACTGTTTAATAAAAAATTCTAACTGAAACAACCAATAAAACACAACTTTAACCAATAAAGTTAAACATACAAGTTAGGGCTTGGTTACAATCTTGGTGGTCTTACTGCCATCCCACTGTGGCGAAACTGAGTACTCTGCCGAGCTGAAGGGCTTCCTGTCTGCCATATTTAGAGTTTGCAGCTGGAGACAGAAGCCCACTGTGGTTTTTCTGCTGGCTGATAGTACTCCGCCACCATTGGACTGGTGGTCTATCCCCGCGCCGATTTAGATGTTCCTGATGGGCTGGCGGCCTGTTGGTGGTAGAGTCCTGATAGAGTACAGTTTTGCTGCAGTAAATACAGGCAAGTACTAGGTATTAATATCAGAAAATGTATACATATGTTGTGTATGTGTCGGAACGTATATGTGGGTTAAGTGTGCTGTCTGTTTTGTTGCATGCAAATTAACACAAGCCTAAAGTAACTGTTACCCTACACTACATAGGAAAAGTGACAGAGAAGCCCACCCTCCATTCTGGCGACAACGGGTTGCTCAGCGTTGTGGTCTGGGACAACAGAACAAGAAGGACCTGGGCAATGGCATCCAACATGAATTCTGAAGTGAGTCCCCGAAAAAAGAGGAGTTTGCACCTGTTTTCCTACCTTTCCAACACCTCGTGCCTGACAGTATCCCCACAAGGATAAGCTGGACGGAAAAGCAGATCTTTATCTGGATGGCAGGAAGCTTGGCAGGACGCCATCCAAGAACCACCTCTGACTCTCCTGCTGCCTACGCAGGTGCAGGAGTCTCAGCAGAGGTGGTGGAACTGCAGCTATCTTGTAGGTGAGATCCTGCCAAGATCTAAAGGGGGCGGTCGGACCACCAAGACAGCGAACAGGAAGACTGCTGAAAAAGCTAAGGCGGGTCCCATTCTGCCAAAATCGTAATCAGGCCCTTAATCAACAATATAGAAGACACACTAATTTAAACAACTAAATACTTCCAAAATAACAAATGCTGCAACATGAGGAAACTATATCGTATTCATTCACCAGATTATTAAAGATGAAATATAGTCACCTTACAAATCACTTTGGGGGTGCATTGAATGAACTAAATAATAAGTACATCTTGAATTTGTTAGAAACAGAATATACTTCAGACACAACTATAGTACCTACATTTATTGGGAAGGATGCATTGAGCACAATTGACTACATTTTAATATTAATTAATCTTTTGGGGATTTAAAAAAAAGCTAATATAATACCAAATAGCATCAGTGACTATAGCCCACTTCACTTAACCTTGAAATTAAGTAGCAGGAAAATCACATGCCAAATAACTACCAAAACATTCATACATTTATGATGAATGGGATCTTCAAAATGTGTCCCAAACCATTCACTCAAGTATGCACCATACATGGTAATAGGGTATACATCCATTTTATATATGCCCTACTGTCAAATAAACAAAGCAACACTTACTAAGAACTCTTAAACTACATTAAGCATAAAACAAATAACTACTAACTCCCCAATAAAATCTCATGGCCCGATTCATGTAGGTAAACAGATACGAAAGTCTAACTTTGCGTCTTTGGATGTTTACAAGTAGCCTTTTGTCTAAGTTAAGCTTAAGTTTAGGTCTTGAGTTTAACGAAGACAAAAGTACCCGTAAATGCACTTTGTGAATATCGAAAGACTTAAAGTTAGACTTTACATTTAAAAAATGTACCCCCACACAGTCAAACAAGACTGTTACTTTAATTTCAATCAAACCATATTGGGACACCCCCAACAATCTGCAGTAATGCCCGTGGCAGTCTGACCATCAGGCTCTCAGTCGGGGAAAGGCAGCCACCATAGGGCGGTACAGGGGAGCTGCATCACCATATGTATTTTGAGTTACCTGTTTCACAAGCAGACTGCGGCGGTCAAATTGCTTGCTTCAAGGGTATGGTGCCAAAGGATTTGGGGTGCGTACTCACCCCTTTCTTCTAAGAGGCAGATTCCGACATGGATCCCTTTTTCCAGGTCCCCCTTCACAGCAGGATCTTCACTCAGAGGATTGCAACCCTGTTTGCAGCGATCTACAGATGAGTTCCTATGAATCATATACCTATTGCCAACACTGCCGACATATGGGCTGAAACCTGATAGTGGGTATATGGTATTTTCCCACATATATCATACATATGTGTGCATCCAACACATCTGCAGTTGAAATGCACACACAGGCATTAATATATTTGTGGAAAGTACTCACCACAGCTGCAACGCCCCCTTCTCCACACCTGTGGTCAACTCGTAATACAGAGGTGTTTTGCCTGCCAGCGCCATGGGTGGCTGGCGGGGCGGAAGCAGTCCTACAAAGGCCAGACTGCCAAACTCGTGATAAGGCCCTTGGTGTGGAATATTCTACAGCCAATTTGCTTTTTTAAATAAAAAAAATAATAGCACTAGCCTATATTCCTGTCCCAACCACTACAATTTACTAACAGAAAGCTTTTTCTACCAAAAAAAGGAAATGAAACTAAGCCCTAATATTATTTTGGAGATACTTGGGTTGGCATACTGCATCGCTCTAGACACAGATGCTAAATTCAAAATATCATCGTGGAATGTCTATGACAGCACTTTGGCATAGGAAGCCAAAACAAACAATGCACTAGAAGGATGGCACAATGTCTTTCAATCCGCATTAGGCAGAACTAAACCTACTCTCCATAGATGTTTTGGAAAATTAAAAAAAGAGCAGAGCTACCAACAACTACGAATGGAGCAACTGGTTTGCCCAATTACCCCTAAACTGCTATAATTTATTGTCAATCCTTGGATAAAGAAAATAAGAAGTAGATTACTTAGAAATATTAGCCAAAGGCATATTATAAAATGTAAGCCAACATAACTGATCATTCTTTCATAAATAATAAATATAATATTTAATTACATCAGTCAAAACTTAAATACAATTTCAATATTAATGGAATAACAAAATAAAATAGTATATACATTATTTAAATAAAATATATAACCATCACAAACCAAAAAACTAAAAACAATCTCAACCAATCACATAGATTAATTACAAGACATAAGCCACACAATTCCAAATAACAATCACATAATAGTTATCAATAAAATATTACATTCCCCCCCAAAATGAAATTAATAAAACTTACTGTTTTGTAGCTGCAGATCTTCCTCTGTATCCACATAGTGAGAAATAGTAATCCAGCAAAAATGGGAACATTATTGTCTAAAAAGTCCCAAAACAGCAAAAATAAATCAAATCCAAAAGAGATCCCTTGAAGTAATCCAAAATATGTGGAAACCGTAAAAAAAACAATAAGTGGTTGAAAAAAAAGAAGTGATCCACAAAACGATAAAAAAGGAAATCAAGGAAAAGAGTGTCAGTTTGTTATAAATCAAAATTGATTTCCTTGAAAAAAATAAAACGTAAACTCCCAATGCCCATAGGATACGCTTATAGAAAAAAACCTATGAAGTAAATTAGAGAAACTCACTAGCAAAACACAATACATTCCCAAAAATTCAAGTACATCATCAAAATATAAGTAACAAAACACAATGTAACATATTGTTAGATCTGGAGGGTCTCTAGTTGGCAATCGTATTCACCTTTGTCCAAATAGGGACCCTTACTTCTAAGTCAGGATAAGGGGATTACACTCCTTAATAAACCCTGCTCACCCCCTTGGTAGCTTGGCACGTACAGGTAGGCTTTTCTCAGAGGCAGTGTGTTAAGCATTTGTGAATATACACAGTAATACAGTGGAAACACTACAGATGGACACTACACAGGTGTTATAAAAATAAGTATTCTATATATAGAATTAAACACAAGACCACAAACGACAAAAATTCACAATACTACACTTAAGATTGCTTTAAAGATGATAAAAGTTACTTAGTACAAGTTGTTGATAAATGCGACAAACGGGCATATTACCAAGCAATAGCGATAATTATCGCTATTGCTTGTTTAGAGACAAAATTTTACCGCTGAGCTGCGGCGATTTTTATCGCAGATAAACCTTGGTATTACCAAGGTTTATCGCAAATGCGATAAAAAACGGCCGCAATGCATGAATATCGCTGAAAAGTCAGCGATATTCATGCATTACCGAGCTAATGCTCTTAGCCATGTTATCCACCTCCCATTGGATAACATGGCTAAGAACTGCTCAGGGCAGGTGTTAGCTTTTGGAGATATTCGCGCTTAGCACGAATATCTCCAAAAGTTGGTAATATGAGATAGCGATGTTAGCGACTGTTTCCAGTCGCTAACATCTTGGCACGCCCACTTTGAATGTCATTAGTGATAAATATCACTGACATGCAAAGTGGGGCCCAAGATGGTCGTTGTCTCCTACTAGCTGTCGCTAACTGGTGTTAGCGACAGCTAGGTAATAGGGAGATAATTTTATCTCCACTTTCTTGGCTTTTAAAGCCAAAAAAGCGGAGATAAACCCCCTTGATAATATGCCCCAAAGTTCTTAACAAAGTACCTGGATGCATAACACAAAGTAAACAAAAGGCTCACAAAAGGGGAGATGCTTTGGTTCCGTTATCCTGGGGAAATGATGCGTCGTGCCTCAATGCTTGCGCAGAGTAGGGGATGCGTTGTGATACTTACCGGTGCGGAGGTGATGCGTAGATGCTCAGCCTGCGGGCCCGTTGTGGTGCGCAAGATGGCGCCTTGATGCGATGATCCATTTGTGATGTGAGAAGATGGCGCCCTTGATGCAACAATGCGATGATGCTGCGATGATGATGCGTTTGCGCCCTGGCAGCCTTGCGACGTCTCTGTACTTTGAAGCCGCGACAGGCCCTGCAACACGCTTCTCCGGTGATACCATGGCGACTCTCTCGATGGCGTTACGCTTCTCCGGTGATGCAACAGCAGGCAGCTTCAATGACACACGCTTCCAGGGAGATGGGGCGAAGGCTCGCTTCTCCGGCGATGCAACGATTTAAGCTGCTACGGCGACACACTTCTTCTCGATGCGTCGCGCTTCCAGCTCCCAGCGGCACGCAAATGTCTGTAGATAGAATTCCCAGCAAGGAAATTCAGAAGGGAGCTGGAGATTAAGTCTTTTGTCCCTGAGACAGGAGGCAAGCACAGTTCAAGCCCTTGGAGAATATTCTGTAGATAATGAAAGTCCTTAAAAAGTTCCTTCTCCTGTCCTTGGCAATGAAACAACCACTGCAGGCCAACCCAGGAAACAGTACACTGGCAGAGGGGCAGTCAAACTCCTGCAGCTTCCTTGGTTCTTCTCCTTGGCAAAAGGTTTCTTGTTCCAGAAGTGATCTAATTTCTTGGGATCAGGTCCCAATAATTATACCCCAAAATTCTTTGTTCTCTGAAGGCAGAGAGGCCTCTGCCTAGTCCAAACTAGTTCCTGAGCACTTTGTTTACATGACTCTCTCCTTTCTTTCACTGTACAAGGCAGAGACATCAGTCGCCCCACAGGAGGGGGAGCCAGCACAGGGACGGGAAGGCACAGCTCTGAGGCATTTTGTTGACAAGATTCCTTCTCTCCTTTCACAGTGCAGGTCAGAGACATCAGACAAGCCACACGAGGTGAAGCCAGCATTGTAGAGGGAAGGCCCAGCCCTATTCAGGTCCCAGGTGCAACTCCTCATTCCCATCCAGATGCAGATCTCTTTATTCATCACAGGGCTGCCCCAGCCTGTCTCCTGGAATCCCCCAGCCCTGTCACTCACAAACCTAGACAAGGAATACACAACCTAGCAGAGGCAGGCATGCACAGTTAGGCAAGAAAATGCCTATTTTCTAAGAGTGGTATTTTCAAACACAGAATATTAAAAACCAACTTTACTAAAAGATGTATTTTATCATTCTGAGTTCAGGCATACTAAATTCGAATTTCTACCATGTTCCCTGAGTCAGTTAGGATTATAAGGATGTAATAATCTAACTGCCCATTCTAGCCTATGCAGAATAGGTAGCCTTGCAATAGGGAAAAACGAAAATGGCTGTAATTCACTATTAGGACTTGCTACACACACCAAAGCATGTCCTACCTTATACTTACAATGCTCCCTGCCCTTGGGTCTGCCGTAGGGGTGTCTAATATGAAGCAAAGGGAAGGTTTAGGGACAGACAAGTGGGTGCACTTGCCAAGTCGACATGGCAGTCACAGACTGCACACAGGGCTTGCAATGGCAAGCCTGAGACACACTTTGCAAGCTGCTTCTGTGGGTGGCACAACCAGTGCTGCAAGTCCACCAGAAGCATTTGATTTACAAGCCCTGGGCACACATGGTGCCCTGTACTAGGTAAATCAAATAACCCAATCATGGAATCACCAATTAGTACATCAATTCAACAGAGGAAGCACTTGCACTGTGGCACTGAATAGCAGTGGCACAGTGCCCAAAGCATATCATCAGCAAAAACATATCAAAACAGAGGAGGCAATCAGTAAAAATCGAAGGGAGACTCACGCCAATGATGCCAGGTCTAACACATATCATAACAATACAGTACTAAAATAGTGTATGAAAACCGCAAACTAGAAATTATTGAAAAAACACTATTAACACATCCAAATATGCCAAACACCCAAAAATAATACTGTAACTAACTTGTAGACCTCCCCCTTAACTTCCCACCCTTAAAGCCTTCAGAAAATCCTTAAAAAAGGAATGACCTTTTGTGACTAAAAGCAGTACCTTACAGAGACCTATTCCTGGGAAAATAGACTAAGAGCCTTATTATGACTTTGGGGGGATGGCAGCACGCCGGCGCACCAATGCCCTGCTGCCACACGGCCAAGGTTGTACTGAGACCACTAGCCGTATTCCGACTGGAATTTAAGGTTGGGCCGTTTTGTGGTAGCTGGTCTGTGGCGGCACGGTGCTAAGGCTCATATGGGAACAACATTGCACGTTCCTGCAAGACTTTCCCTGTCTAGTTAATACCCTGCAGGAACGGGGGGGGTGCATGCATGCAGGGGGGCACACCATGTGCCCCCTGCATACATCCCCCAGTGCAAAGGCAACAGGGGGGCCTACGTTTCCTCACCGCCACACTTTTCATGGTGGGCTCACCGCCATGTAAAATGTGGCAGTGAGGAAACTCCTAATGTGCCTGGTGGTGGTTGACATTTACTATTCCTACTCCAATCTAAATATATATGGGGAAGGCATTGGACACTAAATGGGTGACATTTAGTATTCGCACTCCAGTCTAACCATATTGGGGTGGTCTATACTTCTCAGGTTGGGTGCCATGTTATACGGGTCCTACGGATTAAGTCGAACTGTGATTCTGGCCAACATAAGCTTGAAAATATGTGAACTTAGTTCACACATACCATCAGAGAATGTGACCTTGGTTCCCAGGTAGCTCACAGTGCCCCATCTCGACTCCTCACCTTACTAGGTACCAGATCATATCAGCAGCCTTGAACATGACCACACTTTTACTCCCCAAAGAAAATGCGGTAACATATCTACCATTTTATTGTTTACTTGTGTATGCCCATGGTAAAGACAAGAAAGATACACACTGACTTTTTAAACATTTATATTTAAATGATTGTATTCTTGTATAGAAAGAATGTACTACAAATATTAGGCAGAAGAAACAAAGCTTTGTAAGCAGCATTATAAGAATGTTGAAAAAGGTAAATAGTTCAACCATTATAACATTACTATGTGATTATATGATTTAACTCCTACCTAACACTAACTATACTATTAAAAGCATAGTGGAAGTACCTTTCTCCAGATCCCTTAGCCTAACCCCCCAACTCTGAGTATGATGTAGCAGGAACCTGACTTGGGAAGGAATGAGGTCAGAGGCAGCAAGACTGCATCTGAGACATAGGGGCTCATTACGATGTCGGTCGGTAAACCTCCAAACGGCAGTCGAATTCCTCTAAACTGATTCAAAACCTATACGTCCGACCGACTGATAACTATGATTGCATTCTGGAAGGAAACCGTTCTGTCAGTCTGAATCGGTTCCGACCAGCATTCGGAGAATCTGAGTTGGTCGAAGCTGAATCATACAGCTCTATGGTCAGTGTTTCTGACCGAGCGATTACAATGTTGGATTCTAACAGCCTCTCTGAGTCGCTCCGTCCAACACTAAAAGGCTGTGGGAAACTGACTTTGGGGGCCCCTAGCAGGGGCCCCCCCTTCATCCCGAGGCCTCCGGTTGGGACCCATGGGGTACCCAATGGCCCCCCTGCAAAGCCATGCACAATGTAGCAGGCACCATAGGGTGCCCACAACAGAGTTCAAGGTTTCCTACAAACCCCTTATTTCAATGAGAGCCTGTGTTGTGTGCTGGAACATAGGCTCCCATTGAAGTCAATGGGAGACTTTCAGAACAGTGTCTGGAAGCGTCGTAATTGGTCGCACAGACCCACCGAACGCGATTCGTTCGGAACCATTCTGACAAGTAGTCGGGAGGTTTGCTTTCCGACCGACATCGTAATGAGCCCCATAGTGCATCATGTTCCCTGACAATCTCAGCAGAAGTCCTTTTTTGCCAAATGTAATGCAGATGCTGTTTACATATTAGTAGTTAGTCTGGAACAGTAAAGCTGTCTCCAACCAGGCAACCAAGTGCCAGGGCATCATGTTCTATGTGCCTTAGCCTTGGACTGGTAGTACGAATACAATGATAATAATGTTTGATAAGAAATTAACTGCATATATAATAATTTCTCAGTACATTATTGGGTAAGTTCGAAGCATGTAAAAAGTCACCATTTGAAAATAGCAAGCTAAAATGTGAAGCTACAATGGAGACATAGCGTGGCCAATGTTGTGCCCCACAACAGGGGGAAGGCATTGGACACTACAGAGATGACATTAACCATTCCCACTCCAATGTAACCACAATAGAGTAAGGTGTTGGACACTACAGAGGTGACATTTACTATTCCCACTCCAATCTAACCATACTGGGGGAGGGTGTTGGACACTAAATGGGTGATATTTACTATTCCCCATCCAATCTTAACCTGTTTGGGGAAGCTGTTGTCCTGTAGTTCCTATATTTCCTATACAGAATCTGCACGTTCGAATAACATAAACTGTGCGTTTGGTGGCAGACTGGCTCTGAGCACCCCCACCGAAAATGTTAGCCTGTTTGCATTAGCTAGCTTTCAGTGCCACTAGAATTTCCTCTAATCGGGGAGAGAATAGTTTCTGGCAACCTTAGAACATGACAACCCTGATCCCTCAGAATCGTGGAAATAATGTAGTACCTTTTGCTCATTCACTCATGCTCACCTATTCAGTCTCAGAGAGTTACACAGAAGAAATAGTCGGGCGTGTTACAATAAGGATTTATTGCACAGTTGTTCTTCTAGTGTAGATGTGCTGTAACAGCTGTTAGACAGTAGCATAGATATATGATTAGCAGTAAAGTGAATATAAAAAGATAGTACAGTTCTATCATCTTGCAATAATGAATACATACATGAATATAAAATGCATGATAAAAGAAAGAGCGTACTCCTATGGTGCCTATCTAGATGTACCTAAGTGTACCTGGCATGTGTGTAGGTGTGAAGCCAAGAATCCCTCTATGATTTAGTCTAACCCCATTACCTGAAGTGAGAGAGTGTGGGACCCTTGACCCTGCTTGCAGGTCAGGCTGCTCCCCACTCCACACAGTGCCACCTGTGTATTCCTGCCTCCTACCCCCTGCTGCCTGCATTCGCCGCCGCTGTTGCCAGCTGCCCGCCATGCCAGCATCTGTATTCTGTTGTATTGTGCCATTCTGTTGTATTGTGCTAGCGTTTATATTCTGTACCCCACTGTACTGGTACTTTGGTTTGCCTCTAACTTACTGTCCCACACGCATCTTCTGTGTTTTTCTGCCTTCATTGTCTGCCCCCTCGCCCCTGTTCATCCGCTAAATATCACGCTTGTTTTTCCGCCGCTGCCTCCCCTGCGGCCCCGCCCGCCCTGTGCTCCCATTCCCCGCCCCGCTGCCACCTCCCATCTGCTCCTCCCTCCCACTTACCCATATATGGTGGCCGCTGTCGCGCCTAAGTCAAGCCCGTCTGCGTCCGTCCATGCCTGGACCGCGCCCAGCGGCAGAACCCCTGGCCCACGTACCCACCACGACGACCACCACCGCTACAATGCCAGCACACTCCACGCTCTCAACCGCGGACGGACCCATACCTGATTCAAGGCGCCGCGAAATGCACACACGGTCCCTTCACCTGCCGGAACTGCAGCAACACCAGCCTCAAAACCGCTGAACAACCGGCCAAGAAAGACCTCAACCACCTCCGATGCATCCTACTCAACACCCGCTCCGCACGCAAACACACGAGTTATGTGACCTGCTCGACACATCATCCCCGGACGTCGCCTTCCTAACAGAGACCTGGATGAACAATTCCTCCGGCCCCGACATCGCCATAGCCATCCCAGATGGCTACAAGATCACCCGCAGAGACTGCATCAACGGAGTCGGAGGAGTAATTGCCATCGTCCACAAGAACAGCATCAGGTTCTCGACCAGCACCGACGATACTCTCATCAACGCCGAACACATGCATTTCCAGATCCACACAGAACCCACCTCTACCCTCAGAGGCACCCTCATCTACAGACCCCCCGGAGCCCGATCCCAGTTCAGCAACCCCATCACCGACTTCATCAGCACGCATGCCCCACCCTCCACCGACTACATACTCCTCGGAGACCTGAACTTGCACCTTGAGAACAACAATGACAGCAACTCGACAACACTGATCAAAAACCTCACCAACCTCAGACTGAGGCAACTCGTCACAACGCCTACCCACTCCGCCGGCCAAACGTTTGACTCCATTTTCTCCGCAAGCCCCCACATCGCCTTCAGCCATCCCACCAAACTCCTCTGGACCGACCACCACTGCATCCACTTCTCCTCCCAGAAACCCACCACACATCACCCCACACAACAGGTCCCTCGCCGCTGCTAGAGAAAAATCACTGAAGACCAACTACATGCAAACCTTGCTCTCAGCCCACCCACCAAACCCTTCAACACCGACGACGCTGCCCACAGCCTCAGATGCTTGATCAACGACTGGGCCAACACCCTCGCCCCACTGAAGAAACCCCCCCACAGAGACACCGGCAAGAGGGCCAGCTGGTTCACCCCAGAACTCCTAGTCTTTAAGCGAGCCTAGCCTCGGCTAGTCCAAGACATTTAGAAATATATTTTGCTGTGGATTGAGACATGCTCTAAATAGCGCTTCTGTTCCCTGAACGGGCCAGTCCCTAGAACCCCAGACTGATTTTAAGTCAATTGTGTCATTCCATAGGTCAAAACCTTGTTCAGACAATTGGGCAATAAAGGAAGCAGAGTTTGGTGTTAGTCAACATAATTTTCAGTGTCGATCTCGGTGTAACCTTGGTGTTAAACCCTGAAAAATATGAAAATGTCTGTGCAAATGTTTGCAAACTACTTTTTGGTTGTGTAGGGCAATGTTCCCACTGATGGTACTCAAAAACATTTCTAGGTGTTATAGATGTGTGCAAGAAATTATGACCATAATGTTGGCAACAGTACAAAGTGTCATATTCTGAAGTACCTTCTAGCATTTCAGTGTTTGGGAATTCAGCAGTTTTCTCTAATCAAACAACATGTTATTAGCAGTTTCAGTGTCCCAATCATCAGAAAATGTACTGGAGATAATGATATCACTCAAGGAAATTTGAAATACATGAGAAATTTTTAAGAGTTCAGTCGGGTCGAATATATCGAAATCAACTATGTCCCAAACTATATCGTCCGGTATAGGAACTGCTGTAATTTTCACTGATGACAAGTCTCTTTGCTCCTGATGTGACGACTGACGTAACTTCAGAATCAAATTAACTTTTTGGGCTGTAGAGCTTTGTTGGAGGTATTGTCCATTAATAGGCATGCGAAAAGTTATAACTAAGCTTAGCCAGAAAAGAAAGAACAGTATCCCAGTAATTATCCAGAGTTCTACCTAAGGCGATACCAGGTAAGTCTTTTTGAGAAAGTGCAGAAAGTTCTTGACTTGTTGCTTACATGTTTGTTGGGCTGGCGTTGTTTCTGGTTCACTTGGATCCTATGGAAACGTATCAAAGTTCATGAAGTAGCCAGAAGCAGTTTGATCAATTGTTGGAATTGCGTCAGGATTTGTTGAAATCGCACTTTGCTCCAGTCAAGGCATGTTAACATATACGCCTGTATTAGGTCTAGTTGCAACTTGGTTGTTATTTTGAGTTTGATTTTGAAGTTGAACTTCGTGTTCAAGGGGAACGAGTTCCATAGCATTGTTGCTTAGTCCTAAATTCCGTACAGGAGGCTCTACAAACGAAATGAGTCTCTCTATTTGAACTTCTTGAATTACAGCGAGAGGAGGGTGTCTGCTGCTTTGGAGTCCACATGGCCTACTGCTTAGTATCAGCCACATAGTGTGGTTTGATTAAGTCAATTGAGACAAATATCTTCTCCTTTTTTCCGGCAAGCGGCGGCAGAAGCACAGTTCTTGTTCCTTGAATTGCTAGGACAGGTACGGGCTTTCTGCATGATGGTCCAGATTCTTTTTTGTCTGCTATTTTCTCTCTGACCAGATCCTCGACTTTTGGGATCCAGACAGGTCTTGCCATGACTGCCTTGACTTCCCCAGTAGCAGTCTGTTTCATGTGGAAGTTACTTTTTTGTGTCCTAGATTCATTCAGATTCTGTAATACAGCCAAACGATCATGAATATCAAATTGTTTCTCATCCGTCACTGTGCCTTCACAATCAAGGTCAGGTACCCACATTCTCGTCCCAAATAGGACTTCATAAGGAGTGACACCCCCTAGAGAACTTCTTGGCTGGTTGTTGAGGGCTCTCTGTATCCCATATAAGTGATTGAACTAACTACTGCCCTTGCCTAATACCCTAGCTGTTAAAGATTGCATTAAGTCCTGTTTTTTCCTCTCCACAACTGAATTTCCCTCAGGGTGGTACGGAGAGGAGTACCACAATGCTACGCCCATACTTTCCATGGCCTCTTCGTAAGCCAGAGAGCTAAACGCTGGGCCACAGTCAGAATGTATCATGCCAACTGCGTATGTCCCTATAAAAGCTCACAAATCTTTGATAACAGTTCGAGCGTCAGCTGAGCGCTGTGGCCAAACCCATAGGAATCTTGAGCATGAATCCACTGCCACCAAGAAATACTTGTAAGCCCCGTCAGATTGTAAGGGGCTGCAGTGGTCCAGATACGCACAAGTGAGAGGTTTGTCTGATTTTAATAATGGTGTCTGTACAGGGCGTGTTATGGTGGATCCTTTCATCTGCTGGCAGATGTCACATTTCAAGATAAAGGGCATCATTAGGATGGCGGGTGGACTTGTTCCGCCCACCATCCTCACGGTAAAAGGGATCGCCCACCATATGTGCGGGGGTCCGGTGGGGACATTAGGATGTGCCCGCCACACTGGCGGGTGCATCCTGCATTTTTAACATTGCGGAAAGCACCGCCTGCCGCAATGCCAAAAATGCATGCTGTGCATGCACAACGTGGCAGGCACCACGCTGTGCCTGCCATGTTGTGCATGCACATGTAGGGGGTACCATAGGTACCCCCATGTCCTCCCCACCCGCAACATCCAGTGGGCCCGTAACCGGCCCCCAACCTCGAAATCTGCATGCCTTTCCATGGCAGCAACGTTACCACGGAAAGGCTCCCTCCTGCATCCTGATATTGATGGCGGCGCCACCATATGAAACACTTTGCCACCCAGTCGACTGGTAGACCGAGCGGAAAAGTGGCAGATGGTCTTCCCGTCCACCCCGGTCCCCCGCCGTACTAATATGGTGGGGGAAAAGGAGTGGCGGGAGGGCTAGGATGTAGGGCGGATCGCCTCTGCCATGCGGGCGGTGTCGATCCACCCTACATCCTAATGGGCCGCATAGTCTTTAGTTTGCTTTGTAGACCTGGCCACCAATAGCGCTGTTTCAATAGTGAAATAGTCGCTGTAACGCCTGTGTGCGCAGAGCCCAAACCCTTGTGAACTGCAACAATCAAAACTTGTCTACGATCCATATTTAGTATTAAACTAGAAATGAACGACAGCAGTGGTTATCTAAACAGAATAACCAGCACCTCTGTTCTAATTTGCACAAAAGATAATCATAACATGTCTTGGTGTGCTCTATGTCAACACTGTGCTGTCTCCAGTGCTACTCAGTGCAGTAAGGAGAAATGACCCCAATACACTTCAAATTATAACAAAACGAAGACAGAGCACAAACCAATAGTAAAGTGTTTGCGTTTTGTCATATTTGGTATTACTCTATCCCCCACTCCAGGAATCTGAGCATTTGGAACGTTGTTTGCATCTAACTTATAGGAGTAGTTGAGTGAATTCTTTGTGGTACCCCTGAGCTGCCTTTGCGCGAAGCAATAGCAGCAAACATAATCTTACCATCTATCCTCAGCCCCCTTTGCAGCTTTACCAGCCAATGAATTCCTTTCAAGGTGAACACCATCACACTGATGACTCAGTGTATGTATCACATGAGCCCTTGGTAGTTCGTTTTTCAACTCCACTACCTGTCCCATAGCATTTTATGCTTAATTGTGCCACCTTTTGCGTCTTTGAACCCTTTTTGTTCCCAATGATGTAAATATTCATTGTACGATCGTACACAGTAAAAGGAATCACACACTGTCAGTGTGGGGAATTTGTGATCCCTATTCACCAGTGCCTGTATCAGTGCTTTTCACTCATCCAACTGAGCCGCGCAGTCTCCTAGAGATTGTGTTTTGGTGCAATTTGGATGGAACTTTCCATCTCTCATGCAACCTTTAACGATAGTACATGCTGCCCTGTATTGTTGCTTACTCCCTACGGCCGGTTGAGCAGATCCATCAGTGTACATTATGTATTCATTCTGATCTAGAGGCAAGGTTTCATTTGGTAGAGGATATTCTTGTTCGTATTGCAGAAATGCTTGTGGTTTTAGACTTGGATCAAATCTGTATTCAACATCCGTTGTAGTAAGATAATTAACACCATTGCATCCATCTCGGATATAAGGCTTTTGCATTCGAAATGCTAGCCTTTGTAACAGCTTCGAAAGCTATTACCAGTGTTACGACACTTATGCGTTTCCCTTGAGCCAGTGCTCTTTCTCCTGCTACAGCGGTCTGAACTGCTGACAGGATTTTCTCTTTTGAAGTGAAATGCATTTCTGCGTTTGTGTGCAGGTGTGATTTGTAAGTGATTGGTACTGTTTCTACTTCATTGAAGGTTAAGTGAGTGTAGCCGCATTGACCTGCTATTACGCGGATCACTAAGTTGCATATGTTTACACGTGTCTGTGAGTGTTTTGAAGCTATCATGTCTTCTTGGAGTGAACGTTGGATGTTTGTTTGTTCTTGTGTCCATTGTCTAACTGAAAAGTCAGGTTTTCTTAAGTCGTAGAAAGGTTTTACTCTAATACAAAATGTATGTTCGGCCAAAATTTTGGAATCCCAGTATTGATTGTAAATTTTCTAATGATTTTGGGGGTAATGTAAATGTCAAGGTATTTGTAAAGCGCACTGCCACCAAGCGGTTTCCTGGCGCTATTACTCATACCGCTGTGGAACCCTTCCTGGCTTTCCCTGTAAAGTGTCCACTCCTGGGCACCCCCAGGGTGAAGCCAGGCATCCTAGTGCTGTTGGGGCCGGTGGGGAGGTTAAGCAAGCTATTGCCCAGAGTTGCAGCATGGTGCCCATGATTAGAATAGGCACCGAGGCGAGAATTGTCAGGTTGAGGAAATTGAGCCCAAGACCCGCCGAGGCAGGAATTGAACCCTGGTCCCGGGCCAGAACTCTGCATCAGGGTCTGCCGCTCTAACTATTGAGCCACACTCCTCCACAGGTTGGAGCAGCACACAATTTTCTAAAAAGTTTGCTGCTAGACTTTTCCATTCACTTAACAGCTCATATCCTAAACATAGGACATTAAGGTGGGCAATTTTTGTTTTGTTTTAAATTGAATTTGTAGCCCTCATAGGCGAATCTCATAATTATGGTGCTCACCCTGGGCAAGTGCCTTTCTAAGGCATCATCCGTCAGATCCTCCACATAGGACACCACTTCCTCGTCAAAATGTTGGAGTAACTCAGTTACCCTTTCTGAAAATATCCCTGGCTGTTCTTGTACCCCTGGGTGAGATGACAAAATTGGCGATGGGACCCTAACACTGAGAATGCGGTCAAATACCTGCTTTCAGGTGCTATATTTTGGCAGAAAAATTCATTTAATATATCAAGTGTTGTTTTGTATTTTTCCGCACAATGTTATTCATTAATGCGGCACTGTGCGCATTTTGGACAGCGAATGTCTATGTGCATGTGTTTAAATGTTTGTAATCTAAAACTAGATGATATGAGTTGCCCGGTATTGATACCGGAAACAAAGGGTTGTTCATCATTGAGGTGCTTGTTTCAATGGCCCCTTGATATTCAAGTTGAGCTAAGATCTCCCTGACCAGTTTTTAAGCTTCTTCCTTTATTGAATATTGTATCTGTGCATTTGGTGAAACTTTTAACATGATCACATGGTGGGTGGAATTCTCATCCCATGCGGTATGATTTTTGTATAATGCTGGAGCTAGGATGACTGCCCACTACTTTGCATATGTATGTTTAATATGTATGGTACGAGTTTAGAGAAGGCTAGAAAAATTATATTTTCTCCCCTAGGGCACTCCCTAACTAATGCTGGCGGCCAATCTTGTTCAGCTAACAGGATGTCATAACTAAATGACAGATTTTCCCAAGGGACGTTTAACTTTCCTTGGCTTATCCCCCTCCATCTGGAGTGTCATTTCATGTAACTTTTGTTGGAAGCTCACCCTCGTAACTGGTGTTTCCACCGAGATGTAATCATGCAAGTCTGCTGTCACCAGAAATTCCATCAGGTTCTGGGGAGCTATTGTTACTTCTGTCTCACTGTCTAGCATCGTCTGAGCCCATTCCCCTTCAGAAGTTGTGTCCTCAGAATTATGTGCATGTCTGATCTTCAGGCCTGCAACTTTCTTCTTTTTAAAATGAGGTTTTGATTTTGGCTTTTCTTCTTTTTTTGAAGTGTAGTCCTGAGCGTGCTGCTTGTCTCTGGACTTAATTTGCTCTTCTTTGTGTTCTGACCGTCCTTCTCTCTCTCTGAGTTTTTCGTCGATCCCTGAAAGGAACGAGAGTAATGTGTATCAGTATCCTGATACCTGTCAGGTTTCCTAATATTTATCCCTATTTCTAAGGTTGTATCACAAAAGCTACTACGCCACTCCTAGCTTGTAAACCACTGTCTAATAGTTTCAGGGTGATTGTAAAGGCTTTCTGCACTTCCTCATTGTTTGAATACATCTGAATCTGATCATTCAACCCGCTCCTCATTTGTCTCTTTAGAAAACCCAGTTCCTTGAGCAAACTAAAAATCAAAAAATTATTCAGGGGGTGTGGCTTGAGCTGCCAAAAGATGGACGCGTCCGGCTGAGACTCTGAGTTTCAAAAGGGCCTTTATTGTTTACTGGAGCTGAATTGCCAATTCCCTGGGGCAATGGACTGACTTTAGTTGAAGAGCGCTCCCCTCAGGATTCTTGGCAGCGCCTACTATTTTGTTCGTAACGGATGCTGCTTTATTTTATGGATCTTCCTGTGCTGCTTGAGGCAAGGTTTGGGGCAACACTGCAATTTTCCCTTGGGAGCTCATTGAAGAGTGATACGTACAAGAGAGCTTCATGTTTTTCAATGGAATTCTCTGTTATAATGGCAAATTCTCCTACATTCAAATATTGAGGAGAGACTCTTATTACTGACATAACATGCAATCCGGAACCGCTTCATGTTAATAAAATAAAGTTATCTGTGAGAACAGCTTTTTACATCACAAGGCGGCTACATATTAATTGATGCAAAAACAACAGTTGATGGGCAGAATGCAGAAGAATGTCATACATTCACAGCAGTACCGAGATCTGTGCCTCAATCCATTGTTTTTTGCTCACCAAGCCATTCCAGTTTGAACCCAGCCATATGCAAATCAGTCTTGACCATGTGCCCCATGGGAACAGTCTAGCTCGAACTGCCAAGCCAGGTCCTCCCTGGACTGGAAACAAGCATCCTAGGACCGGTTTCGGGTTTTCAGCCCTCATCAGCCAGGATAGCTTGATTCCAGTGGCATTGAGAGCACGAGACTCACGTCTGAGCATACCCGAACATGCCCGAACATATTAATTGAGGCTTAGTCCCTGGTATGCCTTACATTTGAGACAGGTGTGACTGAGTCTGTGCGTCACACATTAAGTGCTCCCTCCCTACCTTTGCACTCCTGTAATCGGTCAGGCACTTTCTTAATAGTTAACTAACAGCCAGATTCATCAAGGGAAAATCGGCTCGCAAAGCGCCAGATTCTGAGAATCTGGCCCTTTGCGAGCGCAATTTTTGCATTTGGGATTCATCATCCCAAATGCAAAAATCGCAAAATGCGAAATCGCTATATTGCGAGGAATTGCATTTAAGGAATCTCTATTTGAGATTCCTTAAATTCAATTCATGAACTATTTTAGAATTAAGAATTCGCAATTTTTGGCCGCTATTTACCGCGAAGTCTGACTTCGAGGTAAATAGCGAAAACATAGAAAAATGCACTTTAGTGCATTTTTCTACGTTGTATGTTACACACACACATGTTCTTTGGACATGTGTGTGCGCAACAACAGTCTACATGTTCATTTCAGGGGTGCTACAGGGTGTCCTTTGGACACCCCTGGCACCCTTGAAATCGCATCCTTATTTGCGATTAGCACATTGCTAATCGCAAATAAGGAAGCTGTAGAAATCGCAATTATTTTTGCGATTTCTACATGAATCCCGTTTTGCGAGTCATTATTAGCGATTCCTTAATAATCGCTATTAAGGACTCGCAAAACAGGACATTGATGAATCTGGCCGTTAGCATCCAGGCGGTACTCATGAACTTATAAAATCATCCACTCACTTGTTATGTACTTCAGTAATCGTCCAGAAATTAGCCTTACAAGCATGTCATTATCCAGAGTCTAGTAACGTAGTTTCCCTGCAGTCATACAATCATGCAGACTGTACCTATGCAGTCATGTAATAACCTACACACTACTCTTACAGTCATAGAATCACCCATACCCTTCTCCTGCATTCGTCTATTTACCTATGCAGTACTCAATAACTCATAGATCCCTTCAGGTGCTATTTACACACTTAACCATGCAGTGAATGTGGATGTATGCACTCAGGCAATTAGCTAGCCATTATCTATCTTCTCCTGCAAAAATCCAGTGATTACCGTTGCTTTCAATCACCCAAGCACTACCTACAATTTTTTGAATCACTCAGGCAGATGTAGTACATGTGTCAGTGTCTAGGTTTTTCTGTATTTCAGAAATATTGAATATATATTTCTTTTAGATATCATGATGATTTGGGAAGCTAGATCCATAAGTATGTGTGCTTTTAACAATATGGTGACACTTATAGATGAGTCATGCAATAGTGTGTGGCTTTATATTTGGCCAGGCCCGAGTGTCATGCACTTATAAAAACACCCATGTACTCGCCATACAGTCTTACAAATATGCAGCAATAACAAATGCAGTGCTCTAATTACTCAGCCATTGCTGATGCACAGAGGCACTCATTTAGGCACTATCTATGCACTTATGCAGTCACTAAGGTATAACGCATGTACTTATATAATCAACCAAGCACAACTGTTGCTTTGTCTGTTTGTGCACCCTTCCTGCATCTTTCCCAACCTCTGTGGATTCTTTCTGCAGTTCTGTTCCTGTTTCTGCACACCATCTCCCCGTTGTGTAGCCCTCTTGCCTCATTCGGCACATCTCCTTTCTCTTTATGTACTCTTGTTGTCTCTTTTTACAGTTCTATTTGCATCTCTTTTGCTTCTTTCTGCACTTTACTTGCCTTTTTATGTAGCCATCTTTCCTCTTTGTAAACTTATGTTTATTCTTTCTGTACTGCTTTTTGTTCTTCCTGTACCCTTGTTTTGAATTCCTCCATCCCTCTTTCCTTTTTCTGCACCCTTGTTCTCTCTTTTGCACCTCTGTTGTTTCATTCTGCCCATCTGCTCCCTTTTTCTATAACGTTTTTGCTTATTTCTGTAACTTAGCTAACTCTTTTTACAGTTCTCTTGACTCTTTCTGTACCTCAATTGCCTCTTTTTGCAGCTCTGTTGCTTCTTTTGTACTACTGTTACTTCTGTCTCCATCTCTATGTCTTATGCAATTATAAAAACACCAAAGGGGTTTTTATGTGGTCTTACAATAATGCAGGTACTAGATATTTAGTACTGAAATCATTCAGACATTAATGCTGCATTTGTTTTTGTACACCCCTCTTCACTTATTTTACAGCTCATGTGTAATTGTGAATATATTCCGAAAACCATATCTGCACTTGTTTGTACCTTTTAAATGGAAGGTGTTTCTTTAGTGATAGATTAGTATATTTCAATATAATTATTTTAATAATATTAAATTCATTTAAAATATTTTTTTCAGATATTCTTCATTACTTATTAAGAAAGACTTACCATGACAAAAAAAAGGGAAAAGAGAAAACAAGAAAAGAAACAATACTATTTAAAGAAAAGACAACATCAGGACTTAGATAAACTACAACATGTGGCAAAAAAGAAAAAGTCTAGAGGTAAGAGAACTAAAGAATTTAATAAAAGACTTTCAAGGACTAGAAAGTGTTTTGACAACGTAAAAAAGAGAAAGGATAGCTCTAGAACAAAGAAGAAAGGAGTGAGAAAAGGACAAATTAATGGCAAATCATGTTCTGATAAAACAATCTATGCTGAAAGAAGGACAAATCAATTTTATGATGTAAGGAAACGTATTTATAAAAGTAGAGTGCTACAAAATTTATTAAAACAGGGTAAGAAATATAAAAGACAATCTGCATTTTATAAAAAGAAATAACAGATTGAAACTATCGTTGGAAAGGCTTTTGAAATAAAAAGAAAATTGTTCATTTGAGTTTTAAACAGAATGCGAACATTAGATAAACCAATGCATTCTATGAAGGGAAAAAGGAAAAAGAAGAGACTAATTAACAGAACTAAATTTTGTAAAAAAATTTGGGGTGAATGGAAGCCCACTTCAAGTTCAGATCCTTTTTTTAATGAAGAGAGCTATTTTCAAAACAATACATTAGTTCACTCAGTTGATACCAGTGGTCGTGCTTATGAAGTGAAGAACGGTTGTGCAAATGCAAAAGAAAAGATGGTTCTTAGAAATGTAGAAGAAGTGATAGCTGATAAAGTTCTAGGGAGATGTTCTAAAGTCCCAGTGTATACATGGAATTGTAGTAGTATTTGCAATATACAACTGGTGTCCATTGATATTTTACAAAATTTCTTATGAAAGTATATTAAAAAAAGCATTAGACAAAAAGATTACGATGTTGCAAGAACTAGATCCTGGTAAAGTGGGGAAAAATACTGTTTTGCAAGGTCATTCTCTGGCTTGTCTTTCTATAAAAGTATGTCAAAGTGTTTTTCATCATTTGAGAATGTTAGCAGTACATCACTTTGCAATGCGGAAGTTAGTAAGAAGATTGTTCTATGTAAAAAGTCCTGCAATAATTTTAAGTGAATTAAACACTGCCCTTTTGCATGGGTCAGTATTGTGTGTAAAAAAAAGTTTGTGATATAGAGTTTTGTTTCAAGAGTGTAGAGAAAGTGAGAATTTGATAAGTGTAGGTGTCAAAGAAGAGGTGGAAGATAGCAGTACTGAGAAGTTTGAAGAAGAAATTACGAAGTTAAAGGTAATTTATTGTGAAAGACCAGACTATGGGGTCATTAGCATGGCGGGCAGATCGCCACTGCCCGACCGACGGTGGTGATCCGCCCACCAAAACATTCGCCGGACGGGCTGTTACCCCTGCCCCATTAGCATGGTGGGGGTACCACGGCAGACGGAATGACCGTTCACCGCTTTTCCACCAGCAGATAATCCAGAAAAAGCCCATAATATGGTGGGGGTGACTTGCATGTGGCATATTCAATGGAAAGGCATGCAGGGTTCTCTTTGGGCCCCCAGGTGGTGGGGGGCTGCACTTGGGGGGTAACCATGGCACCACCCAACATTGGCATGCACAAGGTGGCAGGCACCGCCCCTGACTGTCACGTTGTGCATGCCAATGCACACCATGCATTGTGGCTGGTGCTGCGTACAGCACCGCCCGCCACAATGTAATATATGCGGGATGCCACTGCCACTGTGGTGGTGACATCCTAATTCCCATGCCGAAACCGCCGCACCACTGGCGGCCGGTTCCAGCAACGACAGGGTCCTAATGAACCCCTATGATTGTATTTGTTGTCGATGAACTCACTATAGAAATCAAACTAGGAATGTTAATCTGTAATTAAAAAAGTGAAAAAGAAAACAATGATAAGTGGAAGGAATTTGGAGCATATTGGAGGAAGATTGCTTTGAGTTGGGTAGTGATCAACGTATTTGTAAATATTGTTATAGAAAATTAGAGGAGAACAAAATGCCAGCTGGAGCTGTATATCATGACCTAGAGTTGGTAGGTATTCCTCCAGAACTGGTAGATTTAAATACGTATGAGTCCATTCTGATTCAATCTGTGTACCCTTTTCAGGCTATTGTTCGTATGGAGCCTAAAACAGGTTAGTTGCCTCCCACAGGTTTACAAAGGGGATTAAAAGGAAAAGTTGTGTATTTACCTTTAGATTTAAGGAAAAGTATTGAAACTATTGGTGTAGAGAAAGAGGAAACTGAACCTGTAGTTATTTTAGTTAATGGTGTTCCTACGAATCGTCCGAAAATATGGCAAGAATTAATAGATGTCACCAAAGTGCAAAAGGCTACGTTATAGCTCCTAAAAAACAATCTTTATTACAAAAATGTTTATGTGGAAAAAGAAGAAATAGTTTTAGGAGATGATAGCGAAATTTTAAGTGGCCAAATTGAAAAAGTGGAAATCTCCAAAAGTGAAGAAATTTACGAACATTATAGTGTACATTTTTTACATTCAAAGGAAGTGATTGGAAATACTATTAAATAATTCCAAATGAAGAAAGCAAAGGGAACTCCCATTAGTGTTTGGGAAAGAAGCTTGGAAGCTTGTTGTTTTCCACAGCTCTTCCCCACTAGAAAAGGTGAACGATATGACAAACGACCAGTACAGATTCCAGAGTCAGAATATCGTACAACGTATGCATGTACTCAGAAGATCCATGATTTCGACAATGTATTCCATATATATTTCATCTTTTGTTTGAAAGTGACTTGTCTAGACTTTCATATGCAGTAAATCACATATTAAAAACAGGAGTTCATCTTCAACATGTTTCTTCAAAGGAATTCATGGCAAAGTACACCAGAGAGACGATCATTTAGAATCTCAATTGATTAATGTAATGACGTTTCAACGTGGTACTAATGAGTATTGGTATGGTTGTCATGGAAAACTTAAATGTATGTTAAGGAACTTAGGAACCCCTACATCGTTTGTTACTCTAAGCTGTGCTGAATATGCATGGCACGATTTACTTGAATTTCTTCTAGACGCAAATTCAAATATTAAACACATTCAATTCAAGACAGCTGGAGAACTGTGTTCCTTGGATCCTGTAAATGTGTGCAGATATTTTAATCATAGGTTTCAAGCTATGATCTCTTTTATCTGCAATAAAAAAAACACCTCTTGTAAAAGTTATTGATTTCTTTTGAAGAAAGGAGTACCAAGTTAGAGGTGCTCCTAATATAAATATGCTTTTATGGATCCAGGATGCACCTACATTTGGAACTGATTCTAACTAAACTGTTTTACCTTTCATTGAAGGCTATGTTATATGTCGTATTCGAAAATCAGGAGAAGAAAATACCTTAAGACAACTGGTTTTACGGTTTCAAACTCATCGATGTGGCAAATACTGTAGACGGAAATACAAGTCAAAGGAAAAGTTTTATACAAAATGTTGTTTTGGATCTTCACGTTCAGTCATTTCCAAAGGAAGAGTCAACAGTTTTAATGTCAGTAGTGGGGCATACTATAACTCGAAAATCTCCCAAAAATACTTAAGTGAACATTCAAAGTATATTAATGATTACAGTCCAGTGGTTTTGTCGATGTGGAATGCAAATATGGATATCCAGTATGTTGCAGATATTTCCATTTCTGTTGCTCGCTATGTTACGTCATACATAAAATCTGAAAAGACGGAGTTGAAAGAAATGTGGAAAGAAATTTCACAAGAGAAGACGCTTAGTAACAAATTGTACAGCTTTAGTTTGAAGATGCTGTCCCATCGAGAGATTTGATCCTACGAATGCTTGGATCGGTTGACCTCTGCAAGTTTATATTCAAAGTCAAGAGGAATCATTTGGGTTGGTCTAGGTCTTGCTGCGACACAAAATCGAGTATTGAAATCTGTGCAAGAAATTGAATAATTAGCATTAAATGAACCGGAAAGCACAGATGTTGTTAAAACAAACATGTTGGATACGTACTATCCTAAAAGAAGTCCCTATGTTGAAAACATATGTCTCTATGAAGTACTGCAATATTACAGCTTTAAGAGAAATATTATAGAAAATATAAATAAAAAGAAATATGCATTGATTAGTTCTGATGGATGTCTGGTGAAATATACTAAAGGAAATCTCATTAATCACAGTAAAATGAGTTGTAATACTCCAGATAAAAGGGAATTTTTCTATTTAGCACTTCTGCAACTCTTCAAGCCTTGGCATACTGGAATGGAATTACTTGAAGATTTTCAGTGCTATGAAGATTCTTTTAATGCATGTAAAGATGGCATTCAATGCCCATTTTTCCAAATTATCTACACATGTTGAATGAAGAAATTGAACAAGAAGCTACTATTGCAGCTGAGATTACTAGAGACAGTTCTCAAGATAGCCAAAGTTCCGCTCCAATGAGTCAAGATCCACTAGGAGAACCTATTCTTGAAAATGAAGCAGCAATAGTCATGGGTGTGTGGAAAAGTAAATTTTGCCATGTTCTGTGTCCCTACGCCTCCTCCATCATATGTTATGTGTGCATGATTATTATGCATATGTATTCCCCATGTTTGATTAAAGACGCAATTATAGTTGTGTCCACCTCTAATATGCCAGTTTCCAGTCCTCGTGAATACTACGAATATCAGGCCTATGTAAAGCTACGTTGCCACGTCTCTCAGTGTGCACGTTATTCCATTATAAAGTCCCCGTTTCTAGGCCTCAAAAAGGGCCTGGACACCAGATTCAGCTCCTGTCTCCTGAAACCTCGCTGAGGAGCGATACAGCCCCCACCTGTATCCTCGACCCTTCACTTACTTCCTGCCACGCCGTGCCCGGTTCAGCCTGGCTCTGCCTCTGAGTCTGCCAAAAGTATGTTATAGTTCCAGTTATCAGTTCAGTCCTCCTTCTCTGCATTCCTAAGCTACTGAATCGCATCAATAGTTTCCGTCATTGTCTAGCCTTCACGTCTCCACGTTAGAGAAATACTGCATTTAATGGTCATTTAATATTCTTCATCACGTACTACATGTAGAATAATGCATGGTCCAGTCTTAGAATCAAGTCAGCCTTTCCCCTCCTAACTTCTAGTTTATATCAACATGTTCTCTAAACATCAGATACTAGATACTGCTTAGGTACATGTCGCCCTGACTCTCCAGACTTCAGTCTCTGCTCCTAGCACAGAGTTCATAGCCCCCAGCTTCTCCTAGTGATACGTCATTGCTAGTTTGCGCGCACCATCAGGTTAGAGGTCCCGGCTCCTCAGGTAGCCCCCTCCATGGTTTCCGCCCCATTCATGACATATTCTGTTACGTTTGCATCACATGTCTATGTATACGCCCTGTTACACCTCTTTTCACCCTTATCTTTCGCGACTGCTACGCGTCACACCTTCTGCTCCACCCACTGCTACGCCTATTGCAATGTAATGCTATGTGTTTGCGTTATGTATATATGCTCATGCACTGTTATTAAAAAAGGCATCCTTTTCCTTGTCCCGATCCTGACACCAGCAGCGCTGCTGGGCCCTGCCATCCTATTCCTATGCAGGTTGTCCTGTTCCTGTCCTTTATGCTGTAATAAACCTGCGAAACTCCTACTACCTCGAATTTTGACTCTTATTTATTGAGCTATCTGTTATTCATTTATACATTCAAAAATAGGGTATTATTTATTTATTTACCACATAATGGCGCCCGAATAGGGACTTGCCCTTTCCCCACGCGTCGGTGAAGCCACGCCGACCCCCTGACCCTCTGCAGTCGTGACGGAACTCTTCTGCGCACCGGCAGATATTTCTGCTCCAAGTATCCCTCAGGCCCACGGAGGAGACGGAGGAGGCGGTCCAGCATCCAAACGAGACGGTGGAGGAACGCGGCGAGTCCCGACCAGAGCCCAAGCCGAGAGTCCAAGGTCCGAGGTATCCGGAGGCCCACCCGTAACTGAAGTCCGAAGTTCGTCGTCCGTCGTCGTAGCAGTCCAGTCCAGTCCGAGGCCTTCCGTTCTTGCTGCCCGGTGAGTACCGTTACTGGGGTGGTATCTAGACAGGGTCAATCTAATTGACTCTTGTCCGTGGGTTGGTGGTACACAGACCCACAAACGAAGTGTCCACTTCGGTGGATGCGGGTCCTGACGTGTCTCTTTATGAGACCGGTAAGTTTCGTACTGTTTCAGCAGTGCATCTAGTTCCTGTTCTAGTCAGTTCTGTTCTCGAGAAAATTCATGTATTCTGTGTTCCGTATTCCAGGTAGTATTCTGTTCGAACTGTTATTTTTAAATGTTCTTCATGTATTTTAATGTCGTGGTATGAATGGGGAATAAGTATCGTGTTTATTGTGTATTGTATTGTGTCTAGATTATAGTTCAGTCATGCCGCTCTTTTCGAAATTACGTCAGTTAAAAACCAGAAAGGGTCTGCTGGAAGCAGCAGTTCCAGTTCCGCCTAGGGACAGTCCAGGTCATTTTATGTATCAGAAGCATGGCATAAGCGCCATATTGTATCTAGATTTATGGGTAGAGTATACCAAACAGTTAGAGGAAAAGTATAGATGGCCTGTATCGGGTACATGGGATGCCGAGTGCATCATGCGAGTAGAAGAAGCATTATGGAAAAAGAAAGCCAGACAGTCACAGAAAGATGCCATCGAGTTATGGCGCAAGGAAGCTCATAAAAGAACTGAAAAGGAAATCAGAAAGTCAGAATTAAGTAGAGAATCCTTAGAACGAGCACAAGAAAAAGAACTAATCGAGATAGGTGAACAAGTCAAAGCCGAACAGTCAGACAGACAGAGGCATGCCCTTATTAGGGGTATGTATCCTCTCTTTGCCGAGGGCTTGCCAAAAGCGACCCCAGAGGCATCCAGTAATTTCCCACCACCATTAGTTCCGACCAAGCTACGTCACAAACAGACCGCAGCTGATATTTTTATTTCGTCCTATTTGGACGACACAGTCCCAGAATATGCAAATCCTGTTCGCGCTCCGCCAGTCCCTGTAAATCAGGCACTTCCCGCTCCTCCAGACACCGGAGTACCTGTTACGGTACCCCCGGTCCAGCCCGCCATACAAGTCCAGCCTGCATTTCCATTTCCCACTCTGCCAGGACGAAGAGCCTCAGTAGACGACTCTAGTTTAGGGGCCGCAGGGGGAGGTACTCCTCAAACCCCGCCGCCACACAAGCGTTTAACGACAGCCGAATTACATGCACAAGCGTCACAGCGCACGCCCAGACATCAGACTGTAGCAGAAATAAGAAAATCCCTTGCCGAATGCGGCTATGATCCAGTCCCAGGCGAGGATAATATGGTTTTATATTCATTCCGCGTAAGAAAGGTGGCCGAGTATCTAGTCACCTTACCGAATATGAAAGAAGATCTAGACAGAATATATCGTTTCATCCGTACAGGGGATGATCCAGAAAGCATTAGCGAGTCCATGTCTCAAAGGAAAGCCGAGATCCAGCTCATGATATTAAAGTTTCTGATTAACTGTCTAATAAGAGAACAAGATTACCCGTCTAAAGATCAAGCCGAAATGAGAACCCTGACAAGGTGGAGTGATAATATAGCCGAGGGTAAGCACAAGACCGTCGGTGCTATGGAGAGTATGTACAAGAAAATCCGTAAAGAAATAATAAAGTTACACGAACAGCGTAAAGAAGCACAAGTAAGCGAGAAAGAAAGTAACTCTGATCCTGAAGAGTTAGACGACGAGAATCCTGACAGAATAGCGTATGTAGGAAAATCTAGATTTCCAGATCGCCATTTACGCCTAGAACACAAGTCTATTTTTCATTCTCCAGCACCAGAACAAGGTTCTCTAGAACAAGTGTTTCAAGCTACCGATCACATTCTGAAATCACGAATCGGTTACAGTGAGTTAAGTACCATGCATGAACAAGAACTAGTCCGATCAGCAGTCCGATGGATTACTGATTCTACCACTTTTCCAGACGAAATAGTGGCACAAATGTTTCTAAAAATGCCCCCAGCCGAGCAGCGACTGGTGGATATGTATATGATTCAGCACCTCATTACATTGTATGAGGGTCAGCACTCTGATCCAGGCCCGTTACATGATGTCCTGAACGAGTTACTCCAGTATAGATGGAAAGGTTTAGGTACCGACTTAATTAGTGTCATTCTAGAACAGCGTCACAAATATAGAACGTTTCTGAACCCGCATTTTGTTCATGTCTCACCCCCAGAAAGTAAACCATTTTACATGGAGAGACAGAATCCGTTACGAGAAGTCCACCCAGTCAGAGGAACGGGTGGCGAACTAGAACGAGTGTTTGTTTACACTCCGATTACAAAGATGGAACTCCTCGAGATGAAGAAATTAATTCCCTGTCATGACAAAGATCCAGCAGGGTTCCATAGAGAATTAAAAGACATGCTCCGTATGGGAGAATACACGTATCCAGATATAATTAAAATGTTAAAGGTTCTGCTGCCCGCAGGGGTGTATGAAAAGCTCAAGGAAAAAGAATGGGAGGTGGGGGAGAAAAAGATCGATTGGGCAGTTCTAGAAGCTGAAGATAAGGCACGAGTACCAGGTACCGGTCTTGGAGATAAATGTAAAGAATTACCGGAATTATTAATACAAGTTTTACCCAGATTATTGACAACTAGAAAAGAAGACTGGGATGCAATCTCAGCCTGTAAACAGAAACAAGACGAAGATATTAGTGATTTTTATTCTAGATTTGAAAAATGTTTTAGCATCAACAGTGGCCTCAAGACAAGTAGTGAGTCATACCCTCACCTTTTTGTTACTAAATTAGTCGAGAATTCAAGCCCACAAATTAAAAATCGAGTTTTGAAAGTCGAAAGTACCTGGCAAGCTAATACCCCGTCCCAGATGTTGCAGATGCTTCAATACCACCAGAATAGAATCAGGGAAGAACAAGAACACGAGAGAAAACGTATGAAAGACACGAAAATGAAAGTACTAGTTGCACAATCTGTTCCTCAAGACAGTCAGAAGAGGGGTCCGAATCAAGCCAGTCATCCTGCAGCTCCCGTTAAAGGGAACTGCAATTATTGTAAACAGCCAGGTCATTTTATAAATGAGTGTGCAGTTCTGAAACACAACATAGCTACTGGTAAGACTAAAGAAAGACCACGTCCGCCTAGACAAGAACAAGTTTCACAGATTCCTCAGCCACAGAATGCACAACAGACAGTTACAGCTCCGCAGCCTATCGCTGCAACACAGCATGTCACACAGCAGATGTACCAGTATGCACAGTCTGAGTATCCAGAGTACCAGCAGTATTCATGAAACAGCCTAGAGAGGGAGGTAGGCTTGCCTCTCATCGAGATACCTGTAGATCAAGAAGGTCCCTATGTTCACAGTCAAGTATTAGGGAAAGACAGAAAGTTTTTGATTGATACAGGGGCAAGTAGGACCACAATTAGTCACGCCGAAGTTCCAGGGGCTCCGCTCTCAGGCTCAAGAAATGTTTCCCTTGGATTTTCAGGAAAGCCTATCGTAAATGAGATTTCAAAGCCAGTTACTCTAGAAGTGGGTCCATTGTCCCGCACTACTGATCTGTTACTTACTAAGTCATGTCCAGAAAATCTATTAGGCATTAAAACACTGAAAGAGTTAGGTGCAGTTATATGCTGTTCCCCAGAGGGAATACGATTGTTCCTACGTGACTTTAAGGGTCACTATGTATTACGAGATTTTGATTCAAGACTGTCTAATGTCCCGCAGCACTTATGGGCGCA
This sequence comes from Lissotriton helveticus, assembly GCF_964261635.1. Classification (NCBI taxonomy): domain Eukaryota; kingdom Metazoa; phylum Chordata; class Amphibia; order Caudata; family Salamandridae; genus Lissotriton; species Lissotriton helveticus. The sequence goes on along the minus strand of NC_136068.1, from coordinate 1,693,717,083 downwards.
AGGTCCAACTGATGTAGGTTACATGCAAATCACACCCTATCGTGTGACTCTCAAGCCAGGTGTAGTGTTACCACGAATCAGACAGTACAGATTGCCACCTGAGGCTGTAGCAGCCTTATCCAAAATTATTGACGAGCTCATGGCTCAAGGAGTGGTTGTAGAAACTGACTCCAATGTATGTAATTCTCCGATCATTCCAGTCATGAAACGTACTGATCCAAATGCACCCCCAGTATATCGATTAGTGATTGACCTACGAGAGCTTAATAAGTGTATTATTCCTCAGTACCCAGTTGTCCCAGACATCTCTTCCCTATTAACGGCCATTGATTCCGAAGCCACGTTCTTCACTGTAATCGACCTCAAGAACGCATTTTTCAGTGTTCCTATTCATCCAGACAGCCAGTTCCTTTTTGGATTTTGTTTAAATGGAAGGAGCTATATGTTCACACGCGCTCCTCAAGGTTTCACAGAAAGTCCTAGTATTTACAGTCAAGCACTCAAGAGACAACTAGACAACATTCACATGCCAACTGACACTGCCCTGCTCCAGTATGTCGATGATCTACTGAACACAGCCCGTTCTGAACGTGCTTGCGAGCGAGCATCACTGACAGTTCTGTATTTCCTAGCCGAGATGGGGCACAAGGTGTCCCCTTCTAAGCTTCAATTCTGTGTCCAGCAAGTGGTCTACTTAGGACACTTACTGTCCAAGAGGGGTAGGCAGTTGACACCAGACCGTATCCAGTTAATAGCGTGTCTTCCTCAGCCCAAGACCCAGAAGGAGGTACGTGCTTTTATCGGCCTTACTTCTTACTGCCGACAATGGATTCCTCAGTATGCATTTCTAGCCAAGCCACTGATACAGTTAACGACACAGGAGGCAGCCGTATCGACTGTCCTCCCTTGGACATCTGAACATACACTTAGTTTCAATGAGTTAAAGAAAGCCCTATGCCAAGCTCCAGTTCTAGCGACACCGAACTACAGTAAGCCTTTTACACTTTTCGTCACTGAACGCGAAGGTACAGCATTATCTGTTCTCACACAAGATCAAGCAGGACAATACAAGCCCTGTGCTTATTTTTCGAGCACATTAGATCCTGTAGCCCAGGCGCTGCCTGCGTGCCTCAAGTCAGTTGCAGCCGCAGCCCTGGCTATCAGACAAAGTGATTCCATAGTCTTAGGACACTCCTTGACAGTACAAGTTCCACATTCCGTGGAAGTTCTTTTAAACCGAACACAAACTCAGCACTTGACAATTGCACGTTTAACAGGTTATGAATTGACACTGTTCCAGCCACACATAGAAATCAGACGCTGCAACATCCTGAATCCTGCTACACTGTTACCATCAGTTACTTCGAATTCTGCCACACATGATTGCGTGGAAGTAGTTAACATTACGACAAAGCCAAGACAAGATCTGACAGATATTCCGTTACCAGACCCCGACCTGACCCTTTATGTGGATGGTTCATGTATGAGAACAAGTACAGGAGAACTAGTCGCCGCGTATGCAGTGACTACTGACACTGAAGTTATTGAAACACACCGTATTGATACCCTGTCCGCTCAAGCAGCAGAGCTAGTTGCTCTGACACAAGCCTGCATACACGCCAAGAACTTGAAAGTTAATGTTTACACAGATTCACGTTACGCATTTGAAGTTGTACACGACTTCGGAGTGCTCTGGCAGGAGAGAGGTTTCATGACTTCTCATGGAACCAAGATTCAGCATGGTCTCCTTATTCAAGCTCTGTTAGATGCCATACATTTACCGACATCTATCGCTATCATGAAGTGCAAAGCACATACGAAAGTTACGGACACCATTTCTCAAGGTAACGATCTAGCAGATCACACAGCCAAGCTTACAGCACAGACTCTAGACATTCCAGTTAACATGACACACACTCCAGATCCGACCACATGTATGACAGTTAAGGACCCTACACAAGATGTCATAGATATCCAGTTACATGCTACTCCCGAAGAAATCAAGAAATGGTCCGAACAAGGAGGGGTCCAGACAGATCAAGGATGGTTAACGAAGGGTAGAGCCACATGGTTTCTCCCCGACTCTATGGTTCAAGTCATTATTAATACCGCACATAGTCCAGCACATTTAGGAGAAAAAGCTATGTTAGACAGTATCCAGAACATCTGGTTCAACAAGCATTTACGAGCTGCAGCCAAGCAGAAAGTCCGTACCTGTATGATATGTTGTCAGTTTAATCCAGGTAAAAGTGTCCCGGTGGAACAAGGTGGATTCCAGCCCCCTGACCACCCTTTTGAAGTCCTCCAGATGGATTATATTCAGATGGAGCGATGTCGAGGTTTCAAGTATGTCCTTGTAGTTGTATGCGCTTTGTCCAGGTGGACAGAAGCATATCCAGTCCCAGATTACACAGCCGCGACCACTGCCAAGCAGTTGGTTCGTGAGTTTTTCCCCCGTTATGGACTCCCTAGAGTCGTATATTCTGACAACGGCCAGCCATTCTCATCTGAGTTAATGAAGCATGTTTCCCTGTTGTTAGGGTACCAGTGGAAGTTTCATTGTGTACGCCATCCTGAAGCAGCCGGTCTTGTAGAGAGACATAATCAGACTCTGAAAATCCGTATCGCCAAAGTATGCAAAGAAAAAGGTGTGGACTGGCTAGTAGCTCTGCCAGTTGCTTTATTTTATATGCGCATGGTCGCACATTCCAGATCAGGTCTGTCCCCGTATGAGGTCGTTTTCGGCCGCCCCCCTAACATGTGGGGTACTCCTAGACCCCGAAGTATTACCGATGTTTCAAGTAATATGCTGACAGATTACCTAGCTTCCTTGATGTCTGCCCTCAACTCATGTCGTTCACAGGTTGCCGCCGCATTTCCAGACAATACCGAGGTGGCACCGCATGAAATCGTTCCAGGATCCATGGTGATGGTGAGGAATTTTGACAGATCAAGTCCGCTGGAGCCTCGCTGGAAAGAGCCCCGACAGGTCCTCCTCACCACCCGTACAGCCGTGAAGTTGGAAGGTCGCAAAGGCTGGGTGCACCTTTCTCATATAAAAAAGTTTAATGGACTGAAACCCGTCTTAAAGAACATTTCCCAGGATTTGAAGGATTGCCAAAGCATTGTTCTCAAGGACTGTCCCGCAAAAGACATTGCTACAAACCCTCCCCTGTTAGAGAAAACTCCGCAACAGGAGTATAAACTCAAGTTAAGGTCTAGTAAAATAAGTCAGTCAGTTTGATTGTCTAAGTCCTCCCCTAGGTGAAACGGTTAGACTGTTTCTGACATGTATAAAATAGACCCCCATAGTGAGAGAGTTAGTCAAAACTCAATCCGATGTATCATTTTTCTATGTTTCATATTATTTCTCAGCATTATGATTTCCTGCACCAGTTATGCATTTTTCTTGTATTTCCCAGTTCTTCATGTAAATATGTCTGCTAATGCTACAGTAGAGCACACGTTTAGTGATCTGCCTCCTCATGAACTCTCTTACCGCCTCGCTATGCGAAATAACTCATTCATCCGCATGTTACATTACTCACATCAGACCAGCAATGCCACGAAATGTTGGGTGTGTGGTCGACTCCCCCCTTTCCAGATACCGAAGGGAGTTCTGCCACTTTTTCCTTATCCATTTTCACATAATGGTTCGTGTGGAGCATGGTCCACGTTAACGTCATCCTCAACAGATACGTCTTTTCTTAACAATACATGTTTTCCAGACAAGCAAGGTCTTCCCCACAGAACAGGGTTAGATCTAGAAAATGAAGTGTATAATTTAGGTAATTATTCTTCGAATTTCATGGTCTTGAATGTTCAGTCTGATACTACTCCAGACTTACCTGCTATTTCAGTACTACCAGTCAAAGGCGAATTATGTGTCCGAAATTATGGTTCTGTACATGTAGGACATAGTGATTGTACTACTATTGTCAAGTATAGTGACAGTGGGAAATCTATCTTCAAAGCTTCACGTCATTCTTATTTTATTTGTGGTCAAACTGCATATGTTCGTCTGCCCCTCGATTGGGAGGGAACCTGTTACATTGCCTTCCTACTGCCACCTGTTTTTCTAGCCCCATCTGATTATCACAGGAATACACATCTAGTACACATTAGACATAGAAGGGAGTCCCCAATTGTCGATTATACTGAAACTGCTCTAGAACAGTATACAGATTTCAATAGAGGTTTCTTTTTCTTTATAGGACCTATCCAGAATAGTAAGCTAATCCGTAGGTTAACTAGAACCCTCGAAGCTGTAGTAAATGAGACTGCCTCTGCTCTAGGTAACTTAACCGAAGAGCAATCTGCTATGAGATTTGTCGTTTTACAGAATCGTCTCGTCCTTGACGTCATACTGGCCGATAGGGGCGGGGCCTGTAGAGTCATCGGATCCAGTTGCTGCATTTTCATTCCAAATAACGCGCCGTCTGTTTATTCAGCTATAACCAGACTCCATAAAATTGCCCATCTGATACACCAAGATCCAGGCACCTGGACATGGTCCGGTTGGTTCTGGAATATAATTTCCGCATGGGGATGGAAAATATTGTCCTTCCTAGGTATTGCAGTAGCGATCATATTCAGCTGCTGCCTCTGTATACAATGTGGCCCTGCGATTTGCGGCATTTGTGCTACCTCTTGTATTCCTAGTCCCAAGCCCCGTTCTAAATCCCGTTCCAAGAAAATTCGAGACGAGCAAATGATACTGTATGAAATGATAGACGGTATCATGAAAATTGATGTTTCCTGATGGAAACGTAGTGACAAGGAGGGAATGTGGAAAAGTAAATTTTGCCATGTTCTGTGTCCCTACGCCTCCTCCATCATATGTTATGTGTGCATGATTAATATGCATATGTATTCCCCATGTTTGATTAAAGACGCAATTATAGTTGTGTCCACCTCTAATATGCCAGTTTCCAGTCCTCGTGAATACTACGAATATCAGGCCTATGTAAAGCTACGTTGCCACGTCTCTCAGTGTGCACGTTATTCCATTATAAAGTCCCCGTTTCTAGGCCTCAAAAAGGGCCTGGACACCAGATTCAGCTCCTGTCTCCTGAAACCTCGCTGAGGAGCGATACAGCCCCCACCTGTATCCTCGACCCTTCACTTACTTCCTGCCACGCCGTGCCCGGTTCAGCCTGGCTCTGCCTCTGAGTCTGCCAAAAGTATGTTATAGTTCCAGTTATCAGTTCAGTCCTCCTTCTCTGCATTCCTAAGCTACTGAATCGCATCAATAGTTTCCGTCATTGTCTAGCCTTCACGTCTCCACGTTAGAGAAATACTGCATTTAATGGTCATTTAATATTCTTCATCACGTACTACATGTAGAATAATGCATGGTCCAGTCTTAGAATCAAGTCAGCCTTTCCCCTCCTAACTTCTAGTTTATATCAACATGTTCTCTAAACATCAGATACTAGATACTGCTTAGGTACATGTCGCCCTGACTCTCCAGACTTCAGTCTCTGCTCCTAGCACAGAGTTCATAGCCCCCAGCTTCTCCTAGTGATACGTCATTGCTAGTTTGCGCGCACCATCAGGTTAGAGGTCCCGGCTCCTCAGGTAGCCCCCTCCATGGTTTCCGCCCCATTCATGACATATTCTGTTACGTTTGCATCACATGTCTATGTATACGCCCTGTTACACCTCTTTTCACCCTTATCTTTCGCGACTGCTACGCGTCACACCTTCTGCTCCACCCACTGCTACGCCTATTGCAATGTAATGCTATGTGTTTGCGTTATGTATATATGCTCATGCACTGTTATTAAAAAAGGCATCCTTTTCCTTGTCCCGATCCTGACACCAGCAGCGCTGCTGGGCCCTGCCATCCTATTCCTATGCAGGTTGTCCTGTTCCTGTCCTTTATGCTGTAATAAACCTGCGAAACTCCTACTACCTCGAATTTTGACTCTTATTTATTGAGCTATCTGTTATTCATTTATACATTCAAAAATAGGGTATTATTTATTTATTTACCACAGGTGGAGTAGAAACAGCAATGCATAAAGCTCAACAGGATATTATGGAGTTGGGAAACTTGGAAGAACAACTAAATATTGAACAGAAAGAAATATATCAGCAAGTTATCAACAAATAGACCATGGTTTACTTCATGAAAATAAAGAATGTAACTGCACATCATTTAAACCTATTCAAATGTATATCAGTGGTCAAGCTGGTACAGGAAAAAGTTTCTTAATTAAATTTTTGACCAGTTATCTACAGAAAACCACTGAATCATATTTATCTTGTGTTGTAACCGCTTCAACTGGGTTAGCAGCACACAACATTAAAGGGATTACATTACATGATTAACTGATGCTACCTGTTGAACAAGAAAACATGTTGGAATATCACAAGCTAACTGGAGAAGCTTGAGGTTTCAAGAGTAAGAAAGAAAATGAAACCTCTGATAATTGATAAGATGAGCATGGTCTCAAACTTAATGCTTGTCTTTGTACATTTAAGAATACAGAAATTTTAAAAACAGATTATGATGTCTTATTTGGAGGAAAACATGTGATTGTTTATGGCGATCTACTGCAACTTACTCCTGTAAAAGGGCAACCAGTGTTTAAAACACTTGTGAAAGATAACACCAGGAAATCATTGGGAAGTACTGGAAATGTCAACATTTGGTCATATTTTGAATATAAAGAACCTATTAAGAATATGCGACAGGTAAGTGATGAAGATTATGGAAGCACCCTTGAAGATATAAGAATTTGTGTATTGACAGAACATGAAAAAGAAGCTTTGCAAAGCTGGCTACTTACAAACTTGTTTCCAAATGAAAATGTTGCTCAAGAAATAATATAAAAAACAATTGGAGAAAAGAAATCTATAATTTGCCTAATATCAACGCTGCAAGAGTGTTCTAGATTCAATCAAGAACTTTTGGAGTTGGAAAAACAACAAATAATTCAAATGGAAGCCATTGATAAAATAGGACACAAAAGAATTACTATTATTTTGTCAGAAAAATTAAAATCAAAATTAGATTCTTTGGAAAAATCTTTATCTAAGACTGATGGTTTAGAAAATAATTTATATGTGTGTGAAACTGTTGGGTAATTTTACAGCGTAATTTGGATGTGGAAAAAGGTTTAGTAAATGGAGCAATGGGAAAAGTTGTTGATTTTGTTAATTATCCAAATAGAGATGGAATTGAATATTTTTTAAGAATAAATTTGATCAGATCGAAGAGGTAAAACAGATTGGACATTGTGCTGTTCGTTATTTGCTTGTTAAAGACTTGTATGTTAGTTGGAAACAGTTTCCTCTTTCTTTACCATATGCAGTGACAATTTATAAATCTCTACGTTTAAGTGTAAACAGCGCTGTAGTAAACATTGGAAGTACCGTGTTTAAAGAAGAGGGGATGGCATATGTTGCATTGTTCCGAGTCAGAACGTTATCTGGATTGTATTAGATTGATTTTGATGAGAGAAAGATTAGTGCAGATGCAAATTGTGAAAGAGAGTAAAATCGGTTAGGTGAATGTCCTGTATATGAAAAGCGTGTAGTATATTGAAAATGAACATATGAGAAACTCTGTAGTGAGGTTGGAAATAAGAAAAAAAATCAAAAGAATGTTGAGGCTTCAAACAAAAAGAAAATGGACACTGTTGATGATATTGTAGGAAATCAGTTAGAAAATAGTTCAGGTATCAACTGCTATGCTAATGTAGTTGCGAATGTCATACTTTTTCTAGAAAATCTTCAAAAACAAATTATGGAGAATCAAGAAAAAAGGTTTTGTTCTTTGTTGCATTATATTTTTGAAAAATTTACAACCGATAAAACTAAAATCCAAAGTGCTTCTGGCATTTGGCATCTTCTGGATATATGTTTTGGTTCTTCACAATTTACACTTAACGTACAACAAGATGCTCAAGAATTTCTTATGTTTATGCTTGCAGTATTGGAAGATGAAGGAATACAAATTGTACGTCTGTTTTGACTTCATTACAGATGGGATCATAAATGTGAAGATTGTTCATTTTCTTCTACCACTGAAATAGACAGTGAACGATTCATATATTTGACAATACCAAATTGCGAAACAGTATCTTTTAACAAATTAGTATAATCAGCTAATCAAAATATGGAATGTACCCACTGCAAATCTGAAATGTTATCAACATTATTTATAGAAAGATTTGGACAATATGTCATTTTAATGCTACAATGCTGTGGAGCAGATGGAAGAAAATTGGAAACTAAAATTAAAAATGTTGTGGCAATTCAACTGTCAATTTCAGGAAGAACTTTCAAAGCAGTGGCAATTGAACGATGGCCCTTCTACAACATCTGGACAATATACTGTGTATTTAAAGTGCAATAAAGGATGGACACATTGTAATGATGCCCATTTGGAATTACAATGTTGGTTGCCTTATGAATTACCAAATTCATATCTAATATGTTTTATGCCAAAGTTCTGGAAATATCATTCGGCCTATTGAGAAGATGTCAATATGAATTAAGAAGTTTATTTTTGGATATTTTCAATGTGAATGACTTCGGAAACATCATTCGGCATATGGGGAAGATGCCAACAATTTCTGTTTCAAATATCATTTCTGTTCTTTGATATTGTATTTAGACAATTGTTTTTTAAAGAAGGAGTTCATATAGTTGATATTTGTATTATATGCAATGTTATTGAGGGTGTTTATTTTTGAAAATGCAAACAGATAGTTGAGTTTGTTGTAAATATTTAGAACACAGACTTATTTTTCTTATCAATCTTATTGATTGTATTTTTTTGCCTGCTGTTACATGATGATCAACATTGAAATCACTGTGTATGGTGAAATTCATTAGAATCTGAAAACAGCAAAAAAGGCAAACTGAATATGTTATGTAATTGTAAAATGATGTTGTATTCCTAAAACTATAATATTATATTATAATGTAATAACAGTATGTTTCTTCTCTTTTAAAGACACTAATTCTAAAGTTTTAATTTTTTTAAATTTAGATTATAATAAAGCAACTAACAAAATTGTTTCAATTACTTTTATATCTACTTCAAAAAAGGTAAGGTTAAGTGACCCAAGCACTACTCATGCACTGCTACCATCACTTGTGCAATACCCATGCAAAACTCAAATCACCTAGACACTCCTCATTCACTCCTTAAATTGCCCAGGTAGTACCCTTGCATTCCAACAATCACCCTGTCACTACCCATTCACTCCTCCAATCACCCAGCCAGTACCATGTACTAATCCAATCACTCCCAAGCACTTGTAAATTTACCATGCAAGATCCTTGCAGTAATCTAATCATCCTGTCAATACCCATGTACTCATGCAATGACCCAGGCACTACCTATGCACTCATTGAATTACCCAGGCACTACTTATACACTACTCCAATTACCCATGCACTACTCATGCACTCCTCCAATTATCCAGGCACTACCCATGTATTCTTCCATTCACCCAGGCACTACCCATGCACTCATGGAACCATCCATGCAGTATTCATCCAATCCTCCAATCACCCAGCCATTACCCATGCAGTTCCTCAATTACTCACGCAGTACCCATGCACTCTTCCAATCACCTAAACATTGCCTCCAGACTCATGCAATCACCCAGGCACTATGCGTGCACTTCTTAAATCACTCAGCCAGTACTTATACACTCCTCCAAACACCAAGCTACTAGTCATACAGTTATGCAAATAGTCCACCAATACTGAAGCGCTTATAAAATCATCACACACTACCCTTGCAATGTTCTAAACACCCAGGTATTACCCATGCACTCATGCACTAACCCAGACATTAGCCATGCACTCGTCCAATCATGCAGGCATTAACCATGCACTCATACAAGCACCTATATGCTACTGATGCACTTATGCAATCACCCAGCCATTACCCATGCACTCATCCAATCAGACAGGTACTATCCATGTACTCATACAAGCAAGTATGTACTACTGATGTACTCATGCAATTACCCTGACACTACCCATGCAGTCTTCCAATCACTCAACCACTACCTATGTACTCATGCAACAACCCAGGCACTACTGATGCACTCATACGATCACCCAATCACTACTGATACTGTATTCCAATCATCCAAACACCACTTATATACTAATGCAAACACCCAAGCATCACCCATGCACTCATGCAATAATCCAGGCATTACTCATGCACTCTTTAAATCAACCAAGCTCTACGCGTGTACTTATGGAATCATCCAGGCATTACCATGCAGTTATTTCTCTTTTGTTAACAGATAAGGTAGTTCTGAAAATAACTCTTTTTTTTCTTCTTTTTTCTTTTTACATTTTTAGTGTTTTTTAAACCATTTTGTGTATTTCTTTGGTGTTTTTTTAAAAACACAGGAAAAACAACAGAACTAGCTCTTAACTTTTGCAAATAAAAAGTCATTTCTTGCTGTAGAAACCACAGCATCTACAGACTGCTCCCCATAACAGAGCACAGTCTTCATTTGATGCAGTGTTGCTCGAGATGAGCAAATTCGGGACGAATGTCCGGTCCTCGAGATGAGGAGCTTGAGGCTCCTGAAGTGCTTGGACCAGCTCCCTGGTCATCTTGCTGCATAGCTTCTTAGGCACGTTGGTGTTCACGCACCAGATGTAGAGGGTGAATTGTTTGTAGATGTTTCATCATACTTGATGGTCCACATGAGTATTTTTTTCACTTCCCATTGACAATACTCTTGGGCAAAGTGTGCAGCTCACTTTGTGTGTATTCACGATGGGTGGATGGAATTTGCGTTATTGCATTACGCAAATCTCCGTGAAATGGTAAAAAATCTCCACGAACACGCAGAAATTCAGCAAACACGCAGGATTGCTTGTTCGCAATGCTTTTTTCCTGTTCGCAATCGCTGTTTGTGTGCTCGGGGGGAAAGATCTCGCAAACACGCACTTTGAGAACGCGAACAAGCAAAAAATTACGCAAAGTCGTGGAACGCAGACTTTTGGGCAATTTTGCGTTCTCCGCGGAACGCGAAATTACCCAAATTACGCGAGCGGACCGGAATTTAACCGCCCAGGCCTAGTATTCACCATCTTTTCTCATTCTGGAATGGTGAAAAAACTTCCAAATGATAGATTCCTTCCTTTTTCTAAGAGGTTGGTCCAAGTCTTCTTCATCAGATGGAACATCAAGAACAGGAGTAGAAGAAGTCATTTTTGAAGTTGTGAGAAAACACAAATAAAATACACCAACCAGCTCAAAAAACACAGCAGGTGTGTCTCCTGTGTTGGTGTGGAAAGAATGAGAAATATGGGTGGGGTACTTTAACTTCTAGAATGGAAAACCTTGTGAACCAATGAAATGCTTTCATTTAGAGTTACATGGGAGTCACGCACCGGGAGCCCAACCAGTGCACACCCGACGTGATTTCGCCAAAATATTTTTAGAGTAATATAACTTTATTGCTACAACAAATACATGATTTTCATAATTAGTTTGGATAATTTCTTGCTCCCATATACACATTAACGTTACATACATATAGTTTTAAGACTTACATTTTTTACGGGAGTCGCACACTCGGCGCGACCCCATACGTATATGACGTTACGCGGAGCCGGGCACCGCACATCTGTTGCATACCAAACGAGCACACAACGTGATTCCATACGTATATGACGTTATGCGGGGCCAGCCACCGCCCACCCATCGCTAACCAAACGTCCATCCTTCACAACTTTGGCAATATGGTGGCTTGAATCCACGCACTCACTAAGATAGGTACACAATGGGTAGGCGACTCCACTTCCCCCCCCAAAAAATATATATATTTATACTTTAGAAAACACAAGACATTACATAATTGTAATAACAAAAAAAAACTAAGAAAAACTATTTTTAGGATAATAAAGTTACAAAATATCACTAAAAAACTTTGGAAATTACTGACAAAAACCATAGGTTTCATGAACATTATGGTTAGAAATTTGTATTTAAAAAACCTTTGAAATTCACTAAAAAAACAATGGTTTCAGGTATGTTATAGTTAGAAATTAGCATTTAAAAAACCTTAGAAATTCACGGAAAAAAACATAGGTTTCAGGGAAGTTATAGTTAGAAATTAGCATAAAAAAAACTTAGAAATTCACAGAAAAAAACACAGGGTTCAGGGATGTTATAGTTAGTTGGACATTTCACTCATACAGAACCAGAGAAGTACTGCTGTTATTGTTAGTAGAGCTAACTATATCTCGCGCCCTCGCAATGCACTGCTGATGACGTCACATATTTCATCACTCAAGACATGGTCAGTGACATCACTGATGAAATCGAAAATGACATCACTGATGATGATTTAAGTGCTTTTCTTGCATGTTTAAGAAAAGACGATTGCAATAGTCCAGTTTTGAAAGGACTAGTGCAGAGATCACATTTTTCCTATAATTGTTAGGAACATAGGACAGTATTTTCCTAATCAGTTACAATATAGTAGGCTAAGATCACTGCTGATATTTGGGCTCCCATGTTGAGATTGTCATTAATGATGACTCATAAGTTTTTTAGCTTTGGGAATGGGAAGTGGGGGTTGAAGAAGTTGCTCAGACCACCAACTAGGGGACCATGATGGAGAAGGCTTCCCAAAAGCAAAATTCTCAGTTTTACCCGAGTTTAGTTTCAGGCAATGCCTGCTCACCCAACAGCTGACAGCCTCGATACAGTCTTGACATCCTTGCGGACCTGCCAAGTCATTGTTGGCCGCAGAGATTATGAATTGTGTATCGTCAGCATATGAGGTTACATCCCTCCTAAAACTTTTAATAAGTGGGGCCAATTTAGCCACATGCACATTAAATAGCGTGGGGCTCAATGATGATCCTGGAGGGACTCCACAAGGCAATAAAAAAGGAGCAAATTCGTACTTACCAAATGCTACAGTTTGTTTCCTATCATTGAGAAAGGAGGTAAGCAGATCCAGCACCTTGCCCTTAATTCCTATCTCTGCTAAGCAGGGGATAAGGGTTTTGTGATCAAATGTATCAAAAGCAGCTGATATATCCAATAGTACCATGACTGCCGAACCCCCATTATCCTCCGTCATCCTCACTTCTTGCATTGCTTTTACCAGGGCAGTTTTGGTGCTGTGTCCTACTCTAAAGCCTAACTGAGTTTTAGGGGGGATAGGGGTATAGGGTGATAAGGGCATTTTTAAGGTATAGGGTGAGTATAGACATAGGATGGTAAGGGTATTTTTAGGGTTCAGGAGTGGGTAGGATATAGGAGTATAGGGTGGTAAGTTTATTTTTATGTTTTATGGATGGATGAGGTTATGGGTGCTAGGGGTATTTGTAGTGTTTAGGGATTGGTAAGAGTATGGGTGCGAAGGGTATTTTCAGGGCTTTAGAGCTTAGGGGTGGGTAAGGATATGGAGTGGTAAAAGTACATTTTAAAATTATAAATCACAAAAAAAGTGGGGGGTGTTTGGGGGTCTCCCCAAATAAGATTAAACAAACGTAATGTTAAATGTTATAAATGCAATGAGAGGAGGGCAGGTGGGCAAGCAACACAAGTGAGGTGCAGGCGCAAATGGCCTTGGCGCTAGTGCACAGATGACCATCATTGTCGCTCAAAAGAAAAAAAATATTAGAGGGAACATTGTCCACAATGTCCTGCATTTCCAAGGCACTGTTTGCGGGTCATTTCGACACCATAGCTGGCCAGTGATGCAGCGGTCGTCCTGAAGTGTTGGATTTGTTTGTTCACGATGCTGTGATAGCCCCGGATGGAACTATTGACTTAAAGGAACTGCATTTTAAGGCTATTTTTGCAATATTCGTCTCTTGATTATTGTATGTTGTTTTTTTTCTCGTTTTTTTTCTGTTTTCACAGATAAATATTGGCTATTTTTCTAAAAATGGTGCAGTGTCTTTTTGTACAGCTATCACTATGTCTTATGTGCAAATGTTTTACACATTGCATCTGAGATAAGCCTGCCTGCTTGGGCCAAACTACCAAGACGGTGAGCAGGGGTTATTTTAGAATTCTAATCCCCTTATTCTGGCTAGAAAGAAGGACCCCTACTTGGACACGGTGCATACCTCAGCCAACCTGGGACCCCAATTCCTAACACATCTCCTCAGGAATGTCCATCACTCTAGGGTGCCTGTCAGGGCTAGTTCAGTAGATAAGCAGGATAGTTGAGCTCAGCTTTCACCTTTTGTTTGTTAAGGAGACAAGATGGCCTGTGGATTGTAAACCAGACACTGTATTGTAGAGTCAAGGAGTAGGACAGAAGGAAGGTAAGCTTCATGAGGAGTGTACCAAGAAGGCTCAGTGCCAGAGCAAAAAACAAGAGGATTTAGAGTTTCACCTTTGCCAACAGAGCACCAACACACACTCAGCTGCATTTCCCAAATCAACACACCTCTCTGCATTCCGCATTGCTGAGTATTAGGACCCAGAGTCATGGTTTCCCTTTGAGTTGATGACTTCTTTCTTCTAGCTGTTGATGAGGTAGTCCAACCCTGAGTTCTTCATCTGCCTCCTGATTCCGTCCCAGTCGTGTCCCAAGCTAGATAGACATGAAGTGCACTGCTGTTGAAGAAGAAGGAGAGGAACAGAATTACAGTATTTTGAATAGGTTTTTGTTTGTTATCTAAAGAGACTGGCCTGGTCTGTGAAGAAATAGAAAAAAGGAGAGGACCCTGCAAGTGAATATGTGAAAGGGCCAATCACCTTCAGCAAAAATGATCACCAATTATTCAAGCTCTAAGCATTGCAAATCATCTAAAACAAGTTTACAAATTACAGTTTAACACCCTTCCTCACTGTCTGCCACCACATGAATCCACAATCATCACTCAAAATCACTTAATAATATGTCACTCAGTAGTGTAATAGTTACCTGTTCCAATCCAAGCATGGTAGTAGGTACAAAATTGTATCTCGTCTTTCATGCAAGCAACAGATTGGAATTTGGCAGTCTTGTAAATCCAATGATCAACTGGGGTAGCCCTTCTAGGTGAAGAAAAAAAGGAGTAGACTGTACAAGTTAATTTTTGTCAAGTAAATTTGCAAAGGCCCATCACCTTCAGGAAAAATGATCATTTAGGCCCAACACGTTGAAATCATCTAAATCAAACTTACAGATTACAGTGGAACACCCTCCCTCACTGTCTGCCACCACATGAATCATCACTCACAATCACTCACTCATTGTTGCAATAGTTGTAGTTACCTCTGCCGCTACAAGCACGGGTAGGTTAGGTTGTAAGTACCCAATGGTATCTTTGAATTGGATATTGGCACTCTTGTAAATTAACTATCTTCTCGGTCAGCCGTGCTAAGTACTGTAAAAAAGGATAAGCTTGCTAGGGAGGTAGGCATTATCTTCAATGTCATGAAGGAAATGTGGGGGCTTCTTTACTTCACACTGGCCCAACTTCAATCCAGCCATATACGTGACAAAAAATAAATTTGACACAAATACCATGTTCTACTATTGACCCACAGGACCCCCTTGACCAGCAGGATTTTTTGATCACTAGAGATGATTTCAATGCAACTTTTGAACCAATGGATATATGCTGTAGTTTACCTGTCAGTGAAGAGGATGAGCTCTGGGGTATTCCTCTGCTCAATACTAAGCCATTTATGCATTGGACAAGTGCAGCCTACCAGCTCATGTCATTCACACTATTTCATGGTCTGAGGGCCTGCAATGGTTGTACCCCTGCGGATCAGCTGACTGCCTACATTTTTAATAAACCAGACTGTACTAGCAGAGGAGATTACTGCCTGATTCTGTTGATGCTATTGTGTAACTTGGTTAATGTAAGGTCTAAAATAGGGGGGGTAGCAACTACAATGCTCTCCACTGCACCCCAAGACCTGGACCGAGCTCCAGATTGACATCAGACGCACCCCCTCCCTGAACTCCTTCAGGAAGGCGCTCAAGACCTGGCTCTTCAACTGAATGGAACTGCGCACCTGCAGTGCCTTGCGACCCTCATGGGTGAGTAGTGCGCTAACAACTCACTGATTGATTGATTCATTCATTTGGAAGATAGTAGCCTATGGCAACTGTCAACCATCTAATTTCCTGGCTACTTGCATTCCTCCTGAAGTATGGTATTCCCACTTCTACGATCTTTATAAATAGGATTTGATTCATTGTAAGCTTTTTGGTTTCAGTACAAATGATCTAGCTCCATTAGGCCTCCTCAAATTTCAGGTCAGTGAGACAGTCTCTGCAATTGAGAATATTGTGAGGGGTAAGGCACCAAAGCCCAATGGCATCCCAGTTGATCTTCTTAACAGATGTTGATGGCTGGGCTGCTTATTTTAACAAGCTATTCAGTGCCATTCTTCAAGGGGCTGAGCTTCCCTGCAGTTTGGAAGGTTTCTGAAATTGACTCTATTTATAAGAAAAGTACACAGGACTCTCCTTCCAACTACAGGCCCGATCAGTCTTGTTGATGTGACCCAAAAGGTTTTTCCCAGACAGGTTTTAAGGACCCTTGAAGAATGGATAGAGGAACACCAGGTACTATCTTCCCTACAGGCAGGCTTTCGCAAAGGGGTTAGCAAAACTGGTCATTTTATTTTTAATTTTACTGATATTCTGGAAGACTGACCTTCTCTAAAAAGCATATCTTTACTTGGTATTTGTAGAACTTAAGTCTGCATTTGACCTTGTTCCACGTGTGATGCTTTGGGTGTTGCTAAAAAACAGTGGGGTCTCTTATGATCTTCTGAAGATTTTGGTTCGCCTCCATGAAAATACATATGCCCAAGTTAGATGGGGAAGGGGTAGGGAGCTCACAGATCAGATACCCATCCATAATGGAGTCCGTCAGGGAGGTGTCCTTGCACCGACCCTATTTTCTCTGTACTTAAACAATGTGGCACTTTACCTTGAAGATGATATGAATGACACACCCGAATTTGTGGGCTCCAAGGTTTCTCTCCTGCTATTTGCAGACAACACCCTATTAGTATAAAAAACCCAAAGTGGTCTGCAATGTTTAGTGGACAAATTTGCCACTTTTTGTAGCAATCATGGACTGGTGATCAATCATACCAAGATTACATTTATGGTCATCCGCCCACATAAGTCTTTTAGAATTTGTATTTCTTTGGAGGATAGACCAGTAAATAGAGTCAGCGAGTTTATTTACCGGGGGATCTATCTTACTGAATAAATGTCCTGGGCCTTGCAGGTCGAGAGAAGTAGTCTGAATCTTACCCAGCATGCAGCAGCCATTTCAAAAACTGCATTAGGGCTCACAAGATGGTCAGACATCTTTCACTCTGGAAGTGTATAGAGCAACGACAGAGGGCAGCGCATTGTATGGGGCTCAAGTGTGGGGCAATGCTGATCTGATCAAGTTGGGGGTGGCTGAGAATACCTTTATAAGAGCCCTCATGCATCTGCCAAAAACACCCCATTGATGCCTCTCAGACGTGACCTGGGCCTCAAGCCGATTTGCCATAAAGCTCAACTCCAACCACTGCTATTTTGGCAGAGTCTTAAATAGCAGTGTTCGAGGGCTAATAACTGTCTTTCCAGGATGTAGCTTCTCACAATAAGGCTAGCAATATCAAATGACTCTCTTTTGACAGAAAATATGCTGCAAAAGAAAGGCCGTGGCGAATTTTGGTCATCATGCCCTGTTTTAAAGTACTTATCAAATACATCCCTCAAAAAGGCCTTTTGGCAATATACGTGGGCTGAAGAACACATATCTCGGGGGGGTCCCTTGTGGACACATTTTCAGTTTTCAAGATTTATATAGCCTTTGAACCTCTTCTAGATTATATAACCTTGATATCTGCTAAAACCATGTACTTTAGATTTCAATATGGCACTCTACCACTAAAGACACTCCAAGCAAAATGGAACCCAGGTAGCGCTGCACTACTACATGCCCATCATGTCAGAAGGAAGAGGAATACCTAGCACACTTTATATTGTTTTGCCCATCATATGTGCACCCTAGAAAATCTTGGAAAGTAAGGCTATTTTTTGTGAGGCTTCAAAATACTTAGGGGCCGATTACGATGGCAGTGGAACCTCCACCGATAACCTGTTGGTGGCAATCTCATTGCCATTGTAGACAGGTTTATCGCCCGCCAGATTACAATGGCGGGAGGTGTGATGGCGGTCGGAAAAACCGACTGCCATGCATCCAACTGCCTCGTTAAGCCTGCCGGTGGGGCAGAGGGCATTATATTCCCTACAATGGTGGCAGTGCCTAGGGTTAAGGATGTTCCTTACTGCGGTTAACCTGCCATGAACAGGCAGGCAGAAAGGGACATTGGGGGCCTGTAGCAGTCCCACTTCCTTCCTGGTCCTAAGCTGTGGGCACAGGGGGGCACCCATGGTGCGCCCCACATATCCCTGCACCATGTGCCAGGCACAGGATGGTGCCTGGCATGTAGTGCAGGGATATGTAAAGTGTCCCTTTTTGCATTCCAGAGGGTGCTGTCGCCAGCAGCACCTGCTGCAATGCCAGATATAGGCATTGAGACTGCCGTGATGGCGGTCACATCTAATGCCTACTACGGGACTGCCGACAGCCTGTCGGGGGGTCCTGGTGCGATAGGGGGGCAGGCGGACATACGTACGCCCTCCATCATAATCAGCCCCTTATACTGAAGCTGGTGCATTAGAATGAAAGCATTGGTCTGAACTTCTGAATAGCAGAGGCCAGTGTTTTTGTCCGACAATGAGACAAATTTTGCTTGCCTTTTAAACCCTTTTTCCTCATTGGGTTTGGGTATAACGATCTTACTTTTTAATAGGGGTCATTTTTATAGATGATAATATGATTATATTTTTAAGGTTATTGCTCCTTTCTAAATTTGTCTGTCCTTTTAACTTTTAGTAAATGTTGGGCTTTTATCTTTTTAAAGGCCATTTTCTGCTTTGAAACTGTGAGACCTCATGGTGCTAATTATTTTAAAAAATGTGTTATTTGTATATGTGTCTTATCTGTTGTGTACTTTTATGGTTGTCAAAAGTATTTGATGATAATGTTTCACTAGCTATTTTTATTTTCTTTGAAAAGAAAGAAGTTCAACAGGAAACAATTAAAATGTCCAATGGTGGCACTGGCATAGTCCTCAAACTCAGGTGGTACACCCAGAAGTTGATCAGCTAACACACTTGATTCTGACCAATCCTCCTCCTCCTGTGCTGTTTCATTTTGGGTTATTTAATACAGCAATGTTAGAAAACTCACTGAGCTATGAAAATTTTACAACAACACACATCTGCTCAAGGCATCAAATATTACCACACATATATACTTTTTATATATGAAGTAAAATACAAAAAAACACATTTTTAATTTAATCCATTGTCATCCCAGTCCTAAATAATGTTTTAAAACAACGTATACCATAGAAACAGTAGTTTCATGAACCCATATCTAGCACTGGCCTATGCCTACTGGATGGCTCCTTGGCAGACTAGTCCACATACTACAATAGATAAATATTGCAAATTTAACAAACATGGAAAAAATGTACTGAACTGTGCAACACTGTTCCTTTACAAAAGAAGAAACATTAATTGCAAAAATATAGCTAGGCCCCTACTGAAAATGAAGGACACCCATCACAGTAACTTTGAAAATCCAAATAAAAGTACAAATTAATATTGGTGCAAGTCCTCAACCAAACAAACAACACCCTTATACAAGAGCTTTTGAACTTAGTTGTTGAATCTCAATTACAAAGTCCTTAAATCCAATTGTATATGCAGTAGACAAGGAGATTGATCCTTCCACCTCAATTGGAAAGTTACCAGGAGTGGGACAAAACACTGGGAGGAGCCTGCTGGACTGGAATAGGAAGTAGGAGTCTCTGGGGAACCTCCTTCTTCTTTGAATTTTTTTTTTTAAATAAGCTTCTCGCACAAAAAACTACAACTGTCCATTGGTGAAGAAAATCCACTCAAAAACCTCTCTAGCTGCTTCTCAAGTACAAAAGGTAGTTGAGTGGTGTGTTCGCAACTGGGAGCGGTGCTCCATTGGCATCGGCATTGTCGGAAGCCGTGCAAGCACGGGAAAAGTCTCCCGCATGCTCGCGAGCGAGCAGCCTGAGAATATCGTGCCACTCACAAGTGCGTGTCAAATCTAATCTTTTGAGCGCAAATGGAAAAAAACCTTTGTTTCTCGCCCAGAAGCCAGAATCCAGGAACTCTGTGCTATGCCGCGGAGTACCCGAATTCCGCAAACTCTGCGAGTGGAGCAGATTTTACCACCCAGGCCTAACAATAACTCTCCTCACATCTAGAGAGGAATTTCCTGCTCACTTCCTCTCAATCCGGATTCCACAGCAACTATAGCACTGAGACAACCCTCATCGCAACTTCAGATAGCATTTGATATGATCTCCTACCACACACTCATTAGAAGGGTGCATATCATAAGTATCTAAGGAGCCACTCTCAGATGGTTCCCCTCTTTCCTTACAGTAAGAAAGCAAAAAGTCCATCTTCCTCCCTTCACCTCTTGGCCCAAGGAAATCATCCGTGGAGTTCCCAGAAGATCCTCGCTGAGCCTCACCCTCCTAAACACTTATATGACACCTCTGGACAGCATCGCCAAAACCTACTACTCAACATCCTAGCCTATGCAGATGACATACAATTCATCCTCTCCGAAGAAACCACAAAGACCAGCTTCCACAACTACATGACAGACATCACCAACTGGATGAAGGAGTTCAACATGGAAAAGAAAGATGATTTTTGAAAACAAAAATTCCCCATGGGACAAACCCTGGTGACCCTCAGAACTCATACTTACTCCTACCCCCACTAAGAGTGCTGGGAACCTAGGCATCCTTCTAGACAACAAGGTAACCATGACACCTCAGGTCAACTTTGTCTCCTTCCCCTGCTTTTTCATTCTCTGCATACTTTGTAAGATATTTATATGGCTACCCTAAAGCTCAAGACGCACCATCACCATGGCCCTCATCTCCAACTGACGGGAGTACGACAACGGTTTCTGCGCAGGGATCATAGCTTACCTCCTCCAGTCTACAGTCCATACAGAACTCCACAGCCCATACAGCCCCTACTTCAGGGTACTCCGCTGGCTCGCTGTACAGAAAAGGTGCCAGTTTAACTTCAGACCCTCCTACTTGAACTACTGCCTGTAATTCCATCAGCCCACCAGACCCCTCTGCTGCACGTCACTCCCACCTTCCGCATCCGGTGCAGCAGATACAAAGGTCCCCACTTCTCCTACCTAGCAGCAAAGACATAGAATGAGCTACACTTTCATCTACGGACCTCCCCTTCTCTTCTAGAGTTCTGACAGTCCCTGAAGACCTTGCTATTCAGTTAATCAATTGGACCCTGCCTGCGTATGGATACCCTCATGAGTAACAAGAAGTGCTCTATAAATTTATTGATTGATAAGTTAACTTTAAGTTAAATGTTTTTTACAACCAGAACATCTAAAACTTAACAGTAAATGTCAAACTTATTAAATACAATGCACCGTGCTCTACGTGTTGTTCGGGGACTTCCCTAGGGGTAACTTGTATTTATGAAAAAGTAAGGTTTATTTTGTCATGTCAAAATGGCAGCTTAAACTACACACGCATGCTGCAAAGGCAGTGTCATGGAGGTTTCTCCTGCATAAACACCATGGCTGAGAGGCCCGGCAGGGCCCCCTGTCCTCCGCTTGTTGATGCACAAAGGGAGGGCACAAGATGTGCCTTCCTGTGTGCATGCACCCCAGTTCCTGCACAGCATGGTCTTTTCGGTCCATGCCATGCACAAACAGGTTTTGCCATTCTCATTGGGGTGCCATTTTTAGAGGCCCGACGATAGGAACGCCAAAAACTAGCCTCCCAGACAGGAGGAAACTCCTAATCCTTCGGGTGGTCAGACCATGGCTTTGGTGGTGGTGCGGCGGGGTCACAGTCGTAATCGGGCCCTTTGTACTTTTTAGCACTGAAATCTTTAAAATTGCATATGTCAAGTGCTTCTGATTTTGTTTGTGTAGTTTTTGTCTTAAATTATGTATTACGTTTTACTATATTCTTCTAAATTGGTGTAGAGTTTTTTTGTGTTGTGTTTCACTTTATTACTGTTTGAAGTGCTGCATCAATACTATACACATTGCCTCTAAGTTAAGCCTGACTGCGTTTGTGCCAAGCTACCAGAGAGTTAAGCACAGGTTAATTTGAGGTTTGCTTATGACTTCACCATGACAAGGATTTTGGTTGCTCAGTGAGTAGGGTTTCACCTACCTCAACCTGCAACCCAATTTCTTGAATTGGTATTAAGTGCTGAGAATTAGAACTTGGGTTTGTGCAGTGCCATACTATGATTTTGTGTTATAATAAAAATCCCAAATAAGTAATCCAAGCCCAAATTGGTTTGTATGATTCTCCCCAGTTTTCTGATTGGCTGTTTTTTCTAAATTTAAGTTCCCTACCTCTTTGTCCTGTATCATGGAGATAGATATACTCAATGTGGATAGCCTCAGCAGGGCTGAGCTGCAGAAGCTCTGCAAGGAGAGTGGGATGTGTGTTGAAAACAGGGCCGCAAAGCAGGACCTTTAGATAGCACTCTGTGCCTATGAGAAAGTCACAAGGATGGAGTCCGACCCTTAGGAGTCTGAATAGTAGGATCTAAATGAAGATGATCCTGAAGAAGAGGAACTTGATTTAGGAATAGAGAAAGGCCTAGCAACGGGCCCAGAGGAGGGAGACTATTTATAACGAATGATTAATTATTAATAACTACAATTTATGAATAATTCACCATAATTAATTTACTTCCCACCCTGTACTCCTACAAACCCCACAACCCACACCTAAATCATAACTTAAAACAGAATTAATGGCACAGTTTATATACTTAATTATCAATTACTTAATTGATAATAAATATTTATTAATTAATTATAAGTAAATCACTTCCCACCCTGACCCCTAACAAACGCCACAACCTACACCTAATACATAATTTAAAAAGAAATTTATCAAACAATTGACATGCTTAATTATTGCTTAATTGATAATAAATATTAATTAATTATAAGTAATTCACTTCCCATCCTGTACCCCTAAAAACCCCACGAAAAAAAATTAATTACAGAATTTGCATATTTAATTATCAATTAACTATTTTATAATATTTACAAATTAATCATTAATTAATTTTAATCAATTTACTTCCCACCCTATACCCTTACAAACCCCACAACTCACACCTTGTGTGACCGGCAACTGAAGGAAATGGCCGCACACTAACGCGGCTCCATGATCCCACTCACGAAATCCCTTAGTATCATCATTCCACCAAACGACTCAAAGGGTACGAAATCTATCAGCTGAGCACACCACACAACCTTCCGACTGCGTACCTCCTTTGGGATGGCGACCCATTTGACTGCCTGCGTGACAGCAGAGGCATTCTCCGGAGACGCAAAGGAAATGGTGTCTTTCTGGGAAGTGAGGTGAAGCCGAAAAGGCAGACACGAGCAGAGAGACAGGCACCAAGGTCTGGGTCTTGTGGGCTGAGGTCTGTGGCCTGTATGGAACCGGAGGTAATGCCAGAGCCAACTGCAGGCTGCAGTGGGCGCTCCGGCGGTGAGGAGGCCGGGTGAAGTAGTGATGCCCGGAGGAGGAATGGGACGTGTCGGTGCCGGGTCCTGGAGGAGATCGGGAATACTTAGAGGTGAGAGCAATCGAACCTATCATAAGAACCGGGGCGGCGCCACACGGGGCAAATTACGTTAAATCGGTGACACTTGGTCCCCGGGGGGACACAAAGTGGCGCAAACTACAGAAACCATCGGGTCAACTCTAGCCACGAGGCAGCTGTCTGGACTGGGCCGTGGGAGCTGCGGCAATTGGCGGGGTTATGGGGCAGCCACATGCAATTGTTGGCAATCGGCTTTAGGGAAAGACACCGCTAAGGAATATTGCCAGGGAAACAGGGTGATTGTGAGACAATGAGCCATTTGAAATGTTTGGTGGCACAAAACGGAAGAATAAACATCATAGGCCATGTGGGATCTGAGAAATGCCTGAAAAGGAGTGGTTATTGCAGCACTACCTGTAGACAGAGAGTGAGCAGTGAGTACATCATCCCTAAAGGTGTGCAGAGCGCAATAGTACAACAGCAAGGAAATACCCCCACTCACCACGAGAGAAAATAGTCTATAAAAGAGGAACCCTTCCGAGGAAACCCAACAGGCCGGACAGGGCGGACAGCCCCAGAGGAAGCGGCGAGGACTACCCAGTGAAACCTACAGCACTAAGTTAACGCTCCCAGTTGAGAAGATGGCAGGGGGAACTGGATGGGCAGCTCTACAGTAAAAAAAGGGACAAATACACTTGGCAAAAGGGGGCAGAAAAACAAGAGACGATACCACATACTAGTCAGCCAAAGACATAATCAGGTACAGACCAAGCTGATGTTACCCTAGAAGATATAACGGTGGCAATAACCTGTGTGCGCACCTTGCTGGAGTCATGGTTAGATTCAGTCTTTACTGAGGTCTCCATGGTTAGGGCAGATCTGCGAAAAAAGGGCACCAGAGTTAAAGAAGTGGAAACTGCAACGCAATCCCCCTCCACCAATGTAACCTGCTTGAAGTAATATATTAGTGACCCGCAAACAAAAAGCAAACTTATGGATGCCAAATTAGATGATTATTAGTGCTGAGCGAGACGAAATAACATTCGAATCCTATGAGTTCCAGAACGGGCGGAGAGGCCGGCAACAGACTTATTTCAATCAATCACTCATTTGTAGAGCGCCATAATCACCCGTGAGGGTCTCAAGGCACTGAGGGGGGGAGGGGTGCAGCTACTGCTCGAACAGCCAGGTCTTGAGAAGTCTCCTGAAAGTTAGCAGGTCCTTGGTCTGTTGCAGATGGAGGGTGTCTAATGGCTTGGCGGTGAGGGAGGAAAAAGATCTGCCACCAGTGGTTCTCCTGTGGATGCGTGGGACGGTGGCGAGGTCAGCAGAGCGAAGCTGGCGGTTCGGGTTGTAAAAGGTGAGCCGTTTGTTGAGGTATGTTGGGCCGGCATTGTGGAGTGCTTTGTGGGTATGGGTGAGGAGCTTGAAGGTGATCCTCTTGTTGACTGGTAGCCAGTGCAGGTTTCTCAGGTGGGCTGTGATATGAGTGTGGTGGGGGATGTCAAGGATGAGCCATGCTGAGGCTTTCTGTATGTGCTGTAGTCTTTTCTAGAGTTTGGCTATGGTTCCTGGGTAGTTTGGCCGTAGTCCAGTCTGCTGCTGACAAGGGCCTGGGTGACCGTCTTTCTGGTTTCGGTGGGGATCCATCTGTAGATCTTGCGAAGCAGGCGGAAGGTGTTGAAGCAGGAGGAGGAGACGGCGTTGATTTGCTGTGTCATAGAGAGCGATGAGTCCATGATGAACCCCAGGTTGCTTGTGTGGTCGGTGGGTTACGGTGCGGTTCCCAGCGCAGCCAGCCACCAAGAGTCATCCCAGGCGCAGGGGGTGCAGCCGAAGATGAGGGCCTCTGTCTTGTCTGAGTTAAGCTTCAAGCGACTGTTCTTCATCCAGTTGGCGATGGCCTTTATTCCTTCATTGAAGTTGGTTTTGGCGGTGGCGGGGTCCTTGGTGAGTGAGAGGATCAGCTGAGTGTCGTCGGCATAGGAGATGATGTTGAGGTTGTGTGAGTGGACGATGTTGGCGAGCAGTGCCATGTAGACGTTGAAGAGGGTAGGCCTGAGAGATTATCCTTGGGGCACGCCGCAGGAGATCTTGCTTGTTTGCGATCGGAATGGGGGAGGTGGACCCACTGTATTCTGTTGGTGCGGAAGGAGATGATCCAGTCCAGGGCTCTGTCGCTGATACCTGCGTTGTGGAGATGTGTGCGTAGGGTGTGGTGGCAGACGGTGTCGAAGGCGGCTGAGAGGTCCAGGAGGATGAGTGCCGAGGTTTTGCCGTTGTCCAATAGGATCCTGATGTCTTCGGTGGCAGTGATTAGGGGGGTCTCGGTGATATGGTTGCTGCGGAATCTGCATTGGAACAGGTCCAGGATGTTATTTTCAAGGTTATGGGCCAGTTGCCTGTTGACGATCTTCTTGGTGACTTTCGCCGGGAACGGGAGCAGGGATATGGGCCCGAAGTTCTTGAGGTCCTTTGGGTCTGCTGTGGGTTTCTGAGAAGGGCGTTGATCTCAGCGTGCTTCCAGCTTTCTGGGAAGGTGGCGGTCTCGAAGGAGCTGTTGATGATCTTCCGGAGTTGAGGTGCGATGATGCAATTTGCTTTCTTGTAGACGTGCTAAGGGCATGGGTAGGAAGGTGAGCCGGAGTGGATGGTGTTCATGGTTTTGATGGTATCGTCGTCGTTGACGTGGGTCCAGGAAACCAGGAGGTTGGTGCGGTTGGGGGGTGGTGGGTCTGTGGTGGCTGTCTGGGTGTTGAAGCTGTCGTGGATGCCTGCGATCTTGCCGTGAAAGAAGGTGGCTACGGAGTCGCAGATGTCTTGCGCTGGTGGGGTGTTGTAGGAGCTGGAGATGAGTTTGAAGAGTTCCTTCACGATGTTGAAGAGCTCTTTGCTGTTGTGTGAGTTGTTGTCAATGCGTTCTTTGAAGGGGCCTTTTAGGTGGCTCTATTGAGTTGGTGGTGCTTGCGGCTGGTGCTCTTGAGGGCTGCGTGGTGATAGAGCGCGGGCTCACCTGCTCAGGATTTTACAATACTCACCTGGGCCCATAAAACATACATTGAACAGGTAAACCTACACTTAATCAGAATTGTATTAAACCATTTAGGACCTTTACCATTTGTCTTACCAATCCTTTTCACTGGTACCTGAAGTCCTAAGGGATCAAGGGAGTTAGTATAATAGGCAGTATATAACCATTTGCACTCATAAAATAACCACAGACTCGGGAAAGGTTTAAACACTTTATCTATGTGAGTTCTTAAATGTCAGAGTCCATACCAGTTTAATTAGAGCTTGTTCAATTAGGAAGAAAATAATCAAAGTAAGATGATGTGAAAACATTATGAGACTTTCTTTAAGCATTGAAACATAGGAAGGGTAAGCAAAGGGAAACAGTACAATGACATACCCACGCAACCTTATATTTACCTAAAATGGTGTGAAGACCAACCCTGGACACGGGCTGGGATAAAGGACAGGACTCCCATTAGTTCAGGTGCCTAAAGAACAGGATAGGTGCAGACCAGAATCAGGATAAGTACGGACCAAATTGGATCAGGACAGGACCACTGTAGGTTAGGACCAGCACCCACAGCTAAAGTGCAGCGCCATCGTCGCGACCCTCTCTACAGCTAACAGTCAGACCCCGATTGGGTTATCGAACCTTCTCCCACAGAACCCCGATTGGGTTATCGAACTCCTTCCCAGAACCCCGATTGTGTTATCAAATCTCCTGACAGAGTGCTCCGCCAGCACCTCTGCTCTCGACCGCCTATTGAGTGCGTTGGGTCAGTGACAGGTCAGCTATTCGGACAAATCGGACAATCTAACTAACTAAGCCTACCTTAGATATATCATTTTCCAGGGCAGTGTACCACCCCCCAATGTTGCAAATGTGTTTAGTCCCTCAATTTGATTGGTCAAAAGACAAGGAGAGGTCTTCACACCATACCAGTTTTGAGGTCACTTGATTCAATAATGCAAATTATCTTTCCCGCCCATAACTTTATTTTCCCATGAATTTCATTCCACCCAACAATGGATGTTTCAGTAACAACTACATTGTATTAAAAATGTTCAATTTCACTTCCTCTCATGAGGTCGAAGGGTGACTTTCCCAGGCTCATCTTCAGGCAATACAGTTAGTAGCACAAGTTCAAAGCCATGACTTGTTGACTCTTGAGCTCTTCTGCGCAGTCGCAGGATTGCAAAATGGAGTGCAGCAAGATTGCATCAGGGCCAAGTATGCGCTAATAGCAAATTCAAAGAGAAACAATTTTAGAACAAAGAATAAATGAATGCACGGTATACCACCTATCTCTACTCTATGCCCATTACTTTATTTTAACTACAGCGTTAGGAATTAAGCAGAACGAACAATTTAATAAAAGAAGCAATGCAAGCGTTAGCACATGAAAACATAGAGCAGCCATCTTTAGTTCTAGTGCGCAGAAGAAAAGATTTCCCACCAAGCAAAGAATACGTCACCTCACGTGAGTGTGACAGACGCATGCGTAGAAAAGTTCCTGCATTGCAGCGGCCATATTAGGTCACTCAAGTTACTGTTAGTGAAATCACATATGCAAGCTTCCCCTAGATGCTAGAAATGCTGTGTGGTGCATTATTAGTAAGACGAAACATGTTGATTGAAATATTATATATTGGTTTGAGATGGTTGAATCCAAGCAAGTCTCTTTACGAGTGAAACCTTGCTCCATCAGTGGTTGTCTGGTGTCTGTTCTTGGTGCCACCTTTTCTCGAGTTTTCGGCAAGTCTGCTTAGATTCCTGGAGGTCGGTGGTGAACCAGCTGGCCTTTCTGTCGGTGCGCCTGTTGGATGGTTTTTTGATTGGGGCAAGAGTGTTGGCGCAGTCATCGATCCATTGTCTGAGGTTGCGGGCAGCTGTGTTGGTGTCCGTTGGTGGGTCCCAGGTGAGGATGGCGATGAGCTGGTCTTCGGTGACCTTGTTCTAGCTGCAGTAGGGGATCTGTTGCAGGTAATGGTGTGTGGTGGGTTTCTTGAAGGTGAAGTGGACGCAGCAGTGGTTGGTCCAGTGGAGTTCGGTGGTATGGATGAAGGTGACGTGGTTGCTGGCGGAGAAGATGGGGTCGAGCGTGTGTCCGGCTGAGTGGGAAGGGGTCGTCCGAGCTATTTGACTCCAAGGTTGGTGAGGTTTTTGAGCAGGGTGATAGAGTTGCTGTCGTCGACGTTCTCGGGGTGGAAGTTCAGGTCTCCGAGGAGGATGTAGTCTGTAGAGGCCAGAGCGTGCGTTCTGACGATGTCAGTGATGGAGACGCTGAACTGTGACCAGGGTCAGAGTGGTCTGTAGATGAGGGAAGTGCAGGTGCTCGGCGCTGCTGGAGGCGTCTTCAGTACTGGTTGAAACTCTCAGGGTTTTCCTGTGGATGATGGCGATTCCTCCTCCTGGTCTGTTATTGCGGTCCCTTCGGGTGATTTTGTAGCCGTCAAGGATGGCTATGGCAATGTCGGGTGCCAAGGAGGAGTTCATCCAGGACTCCGTTAGGAAGGCGACGACCGGGGAGGCTGCGTCAAGTAGGTCCCAGAGTTCAACGGCATGCTTGTGGATGGTGCGGGTGTTGAGTAGTATGCATCTGAGATGGTTGCGTCCAGCCCTGGCAGGTGTTCTGTGGCTGGTGAAGGTGCAGCTTTGGCAGGAGAAGTGTCCGTGGGTGAGCTTCAGGGTGCCCTGGTAGCAGTTGGGTGATCGTCGGGTGTTGAGTTCGTGGATGAAGTTGGCGTTGTATCGGCGTCGGGTGTCAGTGTTTTGCCGGGGCCAGGGGGTCTTGCGCTGGGCGCAGTCCAAGTGCGTACGGGTGCAGACGGGCTTGCCTTATGTGCACCTTTAGATCAGAAGCGGCGTGACTGCATACCAGCTGCCATTAAGTAGGGGAGGGGTGGGACTGGAGGTGGGGAGGTGGGGAGGTGGGGAGGTGGGAGCGGGGAAGCTACAAGGGAAAAGCTTAGTGCGGGAAGTGGGCGGCAGGGCAGGAGCAGGTGGAAGCTGATGATGCCCAGGGAGGTAAAATCAGGGAAAGTAAGCCAAAAGTGACAATAGCTTAACAAAAAATAAAATAAGTGATGAGCTGGGGAGCGCTGGGAAAAGTCGCGGTGGCGGCGGACTGCCGGTGAGAACATGTGAGGCAGGGAGTCCAGGTGCTGCAGCAGGGAAGTGCTACAATCAGAGCTGCTGAGGAGAGTGTTGCCTGAACCGGAGGTCTGGGTTTCATTTGTGGAAGAACTGATCACAAAACACCTCAAACCATGTGGACTCTCAAACTACTTCTCTATTAAAAGGGCTCATAGAAACGCCAGTGGAAGGCCAAAAACTGGGACCCCTCCTAGACCTATACTTGTTCGAGTCTTTAATTTCCTGAGATAGAGACGTTATCCTTCAAACGGCTTGCAGTTCCCCACCTGTCAAATATGAGAACACCAATATAACATTCTTTCCCGATTTTACAATTAAAGTACAAAGAAGAATCTGCCTGGATGTCAAGAAAGCACTAAAAGAAAGGGACCTTAAATATGCCATGTTATTCCCAGCAAAACTGAGTAGAAGCAGAAGGTAAAACATGGTTCTTTTTAAGCCCTGAAGAAGCGTGGGAATGGTTGGATGGTTGGAGACTGGTAGGAAAGCAAACATTGGATGGACATTGACTGAAATAGAAGTGGAGCCGCCAGTAACAGATGCAAAAGAATCCAAAAGGAACAAGTTCAACGAAATGCGATGCGACCACAGTACAGAATGAACACTGAGACTCCGGGGGCAATGAGGGGCTGATCCTAAGATCACATGGTCCATCATTAGTCAGACAGAAGCTTAAGGGGAAAAGTTATTAGCCTGCAGTGCAGGAGGGGTAGAATATGCCCCTTGGATTTCGAATCGGACTGCAACCATGTCAGGTACTAGGATACAAAACTGCTAATATACAGATATTATCGGAAGAGTTGGAACTCTGCTGCTCGCTTAAGATGTCTGATAGCTGTACAAAGGGAAAGGGGGAGGGTCCGGTGTGACCAGACCCTTTCTGTTTTGGGGAGGTTAGCAGGCACTCTGCAACGTTAGGGAGGCAGGTAGTTTGTAAACTGTCATGCAGGGTGGCAGGGAGGGGGGATTTGTTATCTCTGGGGTCAACGGGTAGTTTTCAGTTTCTCTATGTTACGCCAGTAAAAAGAACTTTTAAAGAACAAGCAATAGACCTTTTTCATCAACTGGAAAAGACTTATCTGGCTTCAATATTGATTGAACTTTGGATTGTGTTGGGTGTACTTTTTCTTCTACTTTGGTTGACTCTTGTAATAACTTTGGGAATGCTGATAAATGGAAGATATGTTAAAAAGGACACAGCAAGTAAGAACATCAACTTACTACTCAAGCCACACAAATCATCTCATCGTGAACAAATAGACTTGTCATCAGTGAACATCACAGCCGTTCCTATACCTGGTGGTATAGCTTGGAACAGAACTGGTTATGACATTTTCGGTCTGGCAGAGCTGTTGAAGAGTCTACACCAGTTCAAGATTTCCTTCAATGACTTTGTTTCATCTAGTACCTTTTCTGATGATTGGGACTTCGAGACTGCTAATAATATGTTGTCAGTCTTAGAAAAGTCTGCTGTATTTACAAATCATGAATACTTAGAAGGTTCATCAGATTATGAACAAATGTATTGTTGCAATCACTATGGTCATCATTTCTTGCACAAATCTGCAAGTCCTAGACATTTATTGAAATATAACCAATGGGAACACTGTCCAGCCAAAGGGTAGCTCAAAAACATTTTATGGCAAATTTCCATACTTTTCAGGTTTTAATGTTTCAAATCGAGAATCATTTTAGTTTAAAAATGTTAATAGGACAGGAATGAAGAGTATGTTGACAAACACCAAGCAAATTTATTCTGCGGCCGTTTATGCTCAGCTGTCTTCATTAGCTTTCGACTTTTGAAAAGACAACATTGAGACAAAAACTGTCTGGGGCACAAAAGACTGGCAGGTGCAGGGTTTGGATGCCTTATTTAGAGCCTGCATCATCCCAGAGCAAATAATGCTTTTGATGACACTGTCCAACAGACATCTTGTCTTGGGTTAGCCAAGATAAAAGATTTAAACAAACCATCAATACCTACACCTACACCTGATAGCAGTAACACTTCAGAGGGGGTAGTCGACGTACATACTATTTTGCTTCACAACAGAACAGATCCAGATTCGAAAAAATGGTTAATCTGGCCCACAGACACAAACAACTGTCAAAATAGATTCCTGAATAAGACTCAAGGGTTCACATTCACTAGGCCAGATCAAGATATGTTCAGAGACACCATTCAGGAATAGTAACAACATACAGTGTAGGGAAACTGTGCCATGAATGGCTACACAAGTCTACACTAAAGGAAGTAAAACAACACTTATCTTTACTTAAAGATGGCCCTGATCTGAGGGACTTCTTACAAGGACCTACTAAACCGCGTCATAAACGTTTTATATATGCCGGTATCTATGCTCTTTATAATGAAGTATGGAAGATTACGCAAGCAGAGACTGCAGAACGAATATGAGAAATTGATCATATTAATTTAGAGAAATCTCTCTCTGTAGTTGGCAATGGGTCCTCCAGGATATATTCTTTGGACAGCATAGTATTCTCTGCCATAGACATAATGGAACAGGACTTGGTCATGTTGCAACATGGTCAGTCGCAATTACGTTCTATAATGCTATTAGGCTGCACGTTACAAAACCTTCGTTCAGGATATGTGCCTTGGTGTTTAATCAATACCACGTCACTTTTTTCAGAATTTAATCTCACTGATAAACAGATCAAACTGTCACAGAGGGGAGCAGACTATACGGTGGTGAGCATTGAAAAACTGGCACGATTGCCATTTACTGTCGCTGAAAAGGCAGCCATTGAATGGATAATTCACGGAACAATCACTCTGCCTGTTACAATTTTCCATTTTCAGGATTGCTTAAAACATATACCAGCAGGCATATATGAAAGGTTGGGTAAAGAATACATCAAGACATCTTGGGAATTACCATACACACACAGATGTTTTATGTTAGAGTGGGGGGGAAGAAGTGTTTCTTGGTCGTAAAAATTGTGAAAACCCACTAAGCGTCTCTCTCCTTTGTCAGGGTATTAATTTACATTGGGCCTGCAATGGTTTCTCTAACAATTTATACTGCTACCTGCAATGTTCACCAGCTGCAGTGATTGATCAAATTTTTAGGCAACTTTCTAATGGGAGTTACATTATGTTGAATGATCACAGCTACTGTGGCATGTTGCCAGGTTTAGCCTATCTCGTAACTATGTCAGCCAGGGTCACTTGCTGTATGCAAGTATTGTTTCCAAAAACCAAGACAGACCGGGAGTCGCCGTTATGGCCTTCACTGAACATCTCTTCTATACAAATTGATACTGTAAGCAGAATGAAAGCCATTCTTTTGCAAAAAACTGTGCCATTGACCT
Organism: Lissotriton helveticus; assembly: GCF_964261635.1. NCBI lineage: Eukaryota > Metazoa > Chordata > Amphibia > Caudata > Salamandridae > Lissotriton > Lissotriton helveticus. The sequence continues at coordinate 1,693,683,906 of NC_136068.1, read as the reverse complement.
CGTCCAAAGAGACCTATGATCTGCAAGTCGCAAGGACTTCTGCAGAGATACACACCCTCTTAACTACAAATTGCCCTGTATATTTTGCAGAAATGCTAGGTCGTATCTTAAACATATCTGATACGAGTGGTATTGTACATGTATTTAAGACGATTTTTTCAGGACTGTTAGCACCCTTTGAAGCAGTCCTAGGAATATTTCCAAACTTCGTCCACTCTGTTTTTGACGGATTGCCTTTCATTTTGGGACTTGCTGCAGGGATAAATATTTTTGCTCCTACTGCTTCGATATGACAAGCCAATCCACAGCAGACACCCAGATCACCGTGGAAAATACTCTACTGGTGATGGAGTGTTGTGAGCGCATAGTCCAAATTTTGGGATTAACTCATTTAAGAGAATTGAATGCCACATGGTTTATGTTATTCAGACCAATCTGGCAAGATTGCATCTTACCTGTTCTACGATGCCTGCTATGTGGAGAAGAATGTGTGTTAGACATCTGTCTCACACTCCCGTCAGTGCTGCCAGCGCATGTTGATACTTTGCTTGGACCAGTGACGACTCATGCACTGTGTTGTCCCCAGCAGCTACCAATCCTGATGACGGCATTCATTGAGATCTCACAGACACAAAATGCTGACGGTGAGGTACGAGAGAAAAGAGGCACACAGGTACCATCCAATTTGGACATTGCTAACACAACCAACACTGACGGCGATGCTTCAAATCTATGTGTGATTAATCTTCTTAACGAGGTAATCCAACTTTCACCTACAATGGTAGACAAATTCTTTACAGACTTAGAAGATTTGATGTTTCCACCAAACAATAACACTGACTTTTGATTTGGCATGCAGTGTTCTGAGAGATTCTGAATTCGACCTTCATTTTTCAGAACAAAGTCCTAACTTTGGAACTTTATTTTTTTTTTCTATGATGTATCTTTTGTTTTTCCAAATTTGTATTTTTCTTTTTTTGGCACAAAGTAATCTGCTTAAAGTGGAACTATTCATAGAGAACTAGAATTCTTTGAAAAACTTCCAAGAGACAATATTTGACCTTGTCCACACTCAAACAGTTCATATAATCTGCCATGTAATGGTCTCGACTTTTTCTTCTGTAATTAAGAGCCATTTCCTAAATGTATTTTCGTGATTCATTCGGATAGTATTTTCAAATGTCATCTACATTGCTTTAAATACAGCACAAATGCTTTTCGTGTACAACCAGTACCAATGCATTTTTATGTATTTTGGGTGGGTTTTTAACACATCATGTTTAGATATGTTTTTATGTTTTTAGAACTTAGTAATGTCCTACATAACAAAGTGGAGTGGATGTTGTGTGGGGTTTTAAGCTCCGAATGAATTTTCCCAATTCATGCCCTTATATAGGTACAATTCACATTGCCCTTATATAGGCATAGAAATCAAACCCTTATTTAGGCATAGCCAATGCTACCCAAATACAGGCATGGCTACTTCCACCCGTACCAAACGTCACAACGACTTCTTGGAAAACCAGCTTAAGCAGTTAGGGACTTCCCCTTGCTTGAATATTGATTTGTCTAAGAACTCAGTTACTTTACAAATAACAACTATTCCCTAGGGGTTCTTTCTTGACGTTCATATGAACGGGAGCAGGGATATGGGCCCGAAGTTCTTGAGGTCCTTTGGGTCTGCTGTGGGTTTCTGAGAAGGGCGTTGATCTTAGCGTGCATCCAGTTTTCTGGGAAGGTGGCAGTCTCGAAGGAGCTGTTGATGATCTTCCGGAGTTGAGGTGCGATGATGCAATTTGCTTTCTTGTAGACGTGCTAAGAGCATGGGTAGGAAGGTGAGCCGGAGTGGATGGTGTTCATGGTTTTGATGGTATCGTCGTCGTTGACGTGGGTCCAGGAAACCAGGAGGTTGGTGCGGTTGGGGGGTGGTGGGTCTGTGGTGGCTGTCTGGGTGTTGAAGATGTCGTGGATGCCTGCGATCTTGCCGTGAAAGAAGGTGGCTACGGAGTCGCAGCTGTCTTGCGCTGGTGGGGTGTTGTAGGAGCTGGAGATGAGTTTGAAGAGTTCCTTCACGATGTTGAAGAGCTCTTTGCTGTTGTGTGAGTTGTTGTCAATGCGTTCTTTGAAGGGGCCTTTTAGGTGGCTCTATTGAGTTGGTGGTGCTTGCGGCTGGTGCTCTTGAGGGCTGCGTGGTGATAGAGCGCGGGCTCACCTGCTCAGGATTTTACAATACTCACCTGGGCCCATAAAACATACATTGAACAGGTAAACCTACACTTAATCAGAATTGTATTAAACCATTTAGGACCTTTACCATTTGTCTTACCAATCCTTTTCACTGGTACCTGAAGTCCTAAGGGATCAAGGGAGTTAGTATAATAGGCAGTATATAACCATTTGCACTCATAAAATAACCACAGACTCGTGAAAGGTTTAAACACTTTATCTATGTGAATTCTTAAATGTCAGAGTCCATACCAGTTTAATTAGAGCTTGTTCAATTAGGAAGAAAATAATCAAAGTAAGATGATGTGAAAACATTACGAGACTTTCTTTAAGCATTGAAACATAGGAAGGGTAAGCAAAGGGAAACAGTACAATGACATACCCACGCAACCTTATATTTACCTAAAATGGTGTGAAGACCAACCCTGGACACGGGCTGGGATAAAGGACAGGACTCCCATTAGTTCAGGTGCCTAAAGAACAGGATAGGTGCAGACCAGAATCAGGATAAGTACGGACCAAATTGGATAAGGACAGGACCACTGTAGGTTAGGACCAGCACCCACAGCTAAAGTGCAGCACCATCGTCGCGACCCTCTCTGCAGCTAACAGTCAGACCCCGATTGGGTTATCGAACCTTCTCCCACAGAACCCCGATTGGGTTATCAAACTCCTTCCCAGAACCCCAATTGTGTTATCAAATCTCCTGACAGAGTGCTCCGCCAGCACCTCTGCTCTCGACCGCCTATTGAGTGCGTTGAGTCAGTGACAGGTCAGCTATTCGGACAAATCGGACAATCTAACTAACTAAGCCTACCTTAGATATATCATTTTCCAGGGCAGTGTACCACCTCCCAATGTTGCAAATGTGTTTAGTCCCTCAATTTGATTGGTCAAAAGACAAGGAGAGGTCATCACACCATACCAGTTTTGAGGTCACTTGATTCAATATTGCAAATTATCTTTCCCGCCCATAACTTTATTTTCCCATGAATTTCATTCCACCCAACAATGGATGTTTCAGTAACAACTACATTGTATTAAAAATGTTCAATTTCACTTCCTCTCATGAGGTCGAAGGGTGACTTTCCCAGGCGCATCTTCAGGCAATACAGTTACTAGCACAAGTTCAAAGCCATGACTTGTTGACTCTTGAGCTCTTCTGCGCAGTCGCAGGATTGCAAAATGGAGTGCAGCAAGATTGCATCAGGGCCAAGTATGCGCTAATAGCAAATTCAAAGAGAAACAATTTTAGAACAAAGAATAAATGAATGCACGGTATACCAGCTATCTCTACTCTATGCCCATTAGTTTATTTTAACTACAGCGTTAGGAATTAAGCAGAACGAACAATTTAATAAAAGAAGCAATGCAAGCGTTAGCACATGAAAACATAGAGCAGCCATCTTTAGTTCTAGTGCGCAGAAGAAAAGATTTCCCACCAAGCAAAGAATACGTCACCTCACGTGAGTGTGACAGACGCATGCGTAGAAAAGTTCCTGCATTGCAGCGGCCATATTAGGTCACTCAAGTTACTGTTAGTGAAATCACATATGCAAGCTTCCCCTAGATGCTAGAAATGCAGTGTGGTGCATTATTAGTAAGACGAAACATGTTGATTGAAATATTATATATTGGTTTGAGATGATTGAATCCGAGCAAGTCTCTTTACGAGTGAAACCTTGCTCCATCAGTGGTTGTCTGGTGTCTGTTCTTGGTGCCACCTTTTCTCGAGTTTTCGGCAAGTCTGCTTGGATTCCTGGAGGTCGGTGGTGAACCAGCTGGCCTTTCTGTCGGTGCGCCTGTTGGATGGTTTTTTGATTGGGGCAAGAGTGTTGGCGCAGTCGTCGATCCATTGTCTGAGGTTGCGGGCAGCTGTGTTGGTGTCCGTTGGTGGGTCCCAGGTGAGGATGGCGATGAGCTGGTCTTCGGTGACCTTGTTCTAGCTGCAGTAGGGGATCTGTTGCAGGTAATGGTGTGTGGTGGGTTTCTTGAAGGTGAAGTGGACGCAGCAGTGGTTGGTCCAGTGGAGTTCGGTGGTATGGATGAAGGTGACGTGGTTGCTGGCGGAGAAGATGGGGTCGAGCGTGTGTCCGGCTGAGTGGGTAGGGGTCGTCCGAGCTATTTGACTCCAAGGTTGGTGAGGTTTTTGAGCAGGGTGATAGAGTTGCTGTCGTCGACGTTCTCGGGGTGGAAGTTCAGGTCTCCGAGGAGGATGTAGTCTGTAGAGGCCAGAGCGTGCGTGCTGACGATGTCAGTGATGGAGATGCTGAACTGTGACCAGGGTCAGAGTGGTCTGTAGATGAGGGAAGTGCAGGTGCTCGACGCTGCTGGAGGCGTCTTCAGTACTGGTTGAAACTCTCATGGTTTTCCTGTGGATGATGGCGATTCCTCCACCTGGTCTGTTATTGCGGTCCCTTCGGGTGATTTTGTAGCCGTCAAGGATGGCTATGGCAATGTCGGGTGCCAAGGAGGAGTTCATCCAGGACTCCGTTAGGAAGGCGACGACAGGGGAGGCTGCGTCAAGTAGGTCCCAGAGTTCAACGGCATGCTTGTGGATGGTGCGGGTGTTGAGTAGTATGCATCTGAGATGGTTGCGTCCAGCCCTGGCAGGTGTTCTGTGGCTGGTGAAGGTGCAGCTTTGGCAGGAGAAGTGTCCGTGGGTGAGCTGCAGGGTGGCCTGGTAGCAGTTGGGTGATCGTCGGGTGTTGAGTTCGTGGATGAAGTTGGCGTTGTATCGGCGTCGGGTGTCAGCGTTTTGCCGGGGCCAGGGGGTCTTGCGCTGGGCGCAGTCCAAGTGCAGACGGGTGCAGACGGGCTTGCCTTATGTGCACCTTTAGATCAGAAGCCGCGTGACTGCATACCAGCTGCCATTAAGTAGGGGAGGGGTGGGACTGGAGGTGGGGAGGTGGGGAGGGGGGAGGTTGGAGCGGGGAAGCTACAAGGGAAAAGCTTAATGCGGGAAGTGGGCGGCAGGTCAGGAGCAGGTGGAAGCTGACGATGCCCAGGGAGGTAAAATCAGGGAAAGTAAGCCAAAAGTGACAATAGCTTAACAAAAAATAAAATAAGTGTTGAGCTGGGGAGCGCTGGGAAAAGTCGCGGTGGCGGCGGACTGCCGGTGAGAACGCGTGAGGCAGGGAGTCCAGGTGCTGCAGCAGGGAAGTGCTACAATCAGAGCTGCTGAGGAGAGTGTTGCCCGAACCGGAGGTCTGGGTTTCATTTGTGGAAGAACTGAACACAAAACACCTCAAACCATGTGGACTCTCAAACTACTTCTCTATTAAAAGGGCTCATAGAAACGCCAGTGGAAGGCCAAAAACTGGGACCCCTCCTAGACCTATACTTGTTCGAGTCTTTAATTTCCTGAGATAGAGACGTTATCCTTCAAACGGCTTGCAGTTCCCCACCTGTCAAATATGAGAACACCAATATAACATTCTTTCCCGATTTTACAATTAAAGTACAAAGAAGAAGCTGCCTGGATGTCAAGAAAGCACTAAAAGAAAGGGACCTTAAATATGCCATGTTATTCCCAGCAAAACTGAGTAGAAGCAGAAGGTAAAACATGGTTCTTTTTAAGCCCTGAAGAAGCGTGGGAATGGTTGGATGGGTGGAGACTGGTAGGAAAGCAAACATTGGATGGACATTGACTGAAATAGAAGTGGAGCCGCCAGTAACAGATGCAAAAGAATCCAAAAGGAACAAGTTCAACGAAATGCGATGCGACCACAGCACAGAATGAACACTGAGACTCCGGGGGCAATGAGCGGCTGATCCTAAGATCACATGGTCCATTATTAGTCAGACAGAAGCTTAAGGGGAAAAGTTATTAGCCTGCAGTGCAGGAGGGGTAGAATATGCCCCTTGGATTTCGAATCGGACTGCAACCATGGCAGGTACTAGGATACAAAACTGCTAATATACAGATATTATCGGAAGAGTTGGAACTCTGCTGCTCGCTTAAGATGTCTGATAGCTCCTTTCTGTTTTGGGGAGGTTAGCAGGCACTCTGCAACGTTAGGGAGGCAGGTAGTTTGTAAACTGTCATGCAGGGTGGCAGGGAGGGGGGATTTGTTATCTCTGGGGTCAACGGGTAGTTTTCAGTTTCTCTATGTTATAGTCAGCAGAGAAGAGAGAGGAGAAATATTAGCAATGCAACTATGCATTTTGTTCCAAAGAAAGCAGATAACTAAACAGCAACTACAACAAGGCACTATCTACAATGTAATGAGACTATTCAAACCCAGGGAGGTCAACCACCGTAAACCAGAGTAGACTAGGCTCATATCCACTCAGAAATAGACTCTACTATACACATGCCGGGCACTCTGGGTGAGACTACACTTAAATTGCTCACCTGGAATCTAAATGGACAGGGTAATAAACTCAAGCGAGTGATAGTGCTCCAGTTTATAGGACGGCAAGCCCAGACCATAGTATTTCTACAGGAAATGCACTTGTTTGGCAACACCTGCAAAGCTATAAATAGAGGGAGATATAAACTGATTGTGCATGCTGAATTACGTTGGGCTCCGGAGGGACGGGCATAATGGTCCACAGTTGTCTTCTCCTCATAATACCAAACACCTGTACCGATGCGCTGGGCAGATTTGCAGTAATAAAAGTGCAGTAGGAGGAGAGTAAAACCATCGTAGAGTTTCTGGTTGGGACCCTGGTGCTTTGGGGGGACTTGAACATGACACTACAAGATCAAATCAACCGACACCCACCACAAAGACAAACACGCGAGAACACAATCCTGGTGGACTTCCTTGTCGCATTGGGTCTGAAGGATGTCTGGCGATATTTTGTTCCTCAAGCATCTCAATATACATTTTACTCTGAGGCCCATAATAGACTGTTACGCATAGACTATATATTGACATTATCAAACGATATAAACAGTTTTAGGTAAGCTCGCTGTCTGGCAAGAGGCATCTCTGATCACTCTCCGGTATGGGACAGATTAGTTTTGGGCTTGCGTCATGCACAAACAAATATTACATTGAACCCATGGTACCTTAAACGCCCCAATTTTAGGAAGGAAATTGTACAATATACAGACGGCTATTTCAAAGATAGCAAAGAGTATGTTGAATTGGTGCAAACACTATGGGAGGCCTTTAAAACAGTATTGAAAGGCTAGGCACTCTCACTCACATTAGGGCATAGAAGAGCACAAAGAGCCAGGATTGAAAACCTTGAACAAGAAATAGTGGAAAAGGCGTGACAAATTTAGAATGGGCCTAGACAATAAGAGGCTTGAGCACAAATCATTACTTTCTGAGGGAACCAGAACCAAACTCGAAGCATCACAACATAAAATATATGAAATTGGGGATAGAGCGGGTAAACTCTTGGACTGGTTAAAAAAAAGTGAACAGACCCAACGCTGGGTACCTGCACTGAAAGTAAAAAGGCATAAGCCCTCAGGGACCCCCAAGATACAGCAAAAGCAATTGAGGACTATTTAGAACATCGCCATGCGTCAGCAATTAAGACCACAGGAGAGGACTCACAAGATCTACTGAAGGACGTCCCATTGTTGACCCTGTGCCCTTAAGACGGGACTCCTTAGGAGACGAGTTAACATAGGAGGAATTGCGCACTGCGATCCGTAGTGTGCAGTCAGGGAAGGCGATGGGCCCTAACAGCCTCCCAATCAAATTCTTTAAATTAACGGCATCACAGATAACACCTTACTTGAGGGACATGTATCTCGAGAGGTACCATAAAGGAGCACTGCCATATGAACAGAGACTGGCCTCCATAGTGGTTATATGCAAACAAGGTAAACCGACAGAAAGTTGTAGCTCCTATCGACCCATCCCCCATCATCACCAAAATAGTGCATCCCGATCAGTCAGGCTTCGTGCCGGGGAGAAACACAACACTCAACTGCCTCTGGCTCTTTGATTAACTTTGGGACATTTTCCGAGGGTCCCAGCGAACCTGAAACAACGCCAGTAAAAAGAACTTTTAAAGAACAAGCAATAGACCTTTTTCATCAACTGGAAAAGACTTATCTGGCTTCAATATTGATTGAACTTTGGATTGTGTTGGGTGTACTTTTTCTTCTACTTTGGTTGACTCTTGTAATAACTTTGGGAATGCTGATAAATGGAAGATATGTTAAAAAGGACACAGCAAGTAAGAACATCAACTTACTACTCAAGCCACACAAATCATCTCATCGTGAACAAATAGACTTGTCATCAGTGAACATCACAGCCGTTCCTATACCTGGTGGTATAGCTTGGAACAGAACTGGTTATGACATTTTCGGTCTGGCGGAGCTGTTGAAGAGTCAACACCAGTTCAAGATTTCCTTCAATGACTTTGTTTCATCTAGTACCTTTTCTGATGATTGGGACTTCGAGACTGCTAATAATATGTTGTCAGTCTTAGAAAAGTCTGCTGTATTTACAAATCATGAATACTTAGAAGGTTCATCAGATTATGAACAAATGTATTGTTGCAATCACTATGGTCATCATTTCTTGCACAAATCTGCAAGTCCTAGACATTTATTGAAATATAACCAATGGGAACATTGTCCAGCCAAAGGGTAGCTCAAAAACATTTTATGGCAAATTTCCATACTTTTCAGGTTTTAATGTTTCAAATCGAGAATCATTTTACTTTAAAAATGTTAATAGGACAGGAATGAAGAGTATGTTGACAAACACCAAGCAAATTTATTCTGCGGCCGTTTATGCTCAGCTGTCTTCATTAGCTTTCGACTTTTGAAAAGACAACATTGAGACAAAAACTGTCTGGGGCACAAAAGACTGGCAGGTGCAGGGTTTGGATGCCTTATTTAGAGCCTGCATCATCCCAGAGCAAATAATGCTTTTGATGACACTGTCCAACAGACATCTTGTCTTGGGTTAGCCAAGATACAAGATTTAAACAACCATCAATACCTACACCTACACCTGATAGCAGTAACACTTCAGAGGGGGTGGTCAACGTACATACTATTTTGCTTCACAACAGAACAGATCCAGATTCGAAAAAATGGTTAATCTGGCCCACAGACACAAACAACTGTCAAAATAGATTCCTGAATAAGACTCAAGGGTTCACATTCACTAGGCCAGATCAAGATATGTTCAGAGACACCATTCAGGAATAGTAACAACATACAGTGTAGGGAAACTGTGCCATGAATGGCTACACAAGTCTACACTAAAGGAAGTAAAACAACACTTATCTTTACTTAAAGATGGCCCTGATCTGAGGGACTTCTTACAAGGACCTACTAAACCGCGTCATAAACGTTTTATATATGCCGGTATCTATGCTCTTTATAATGAAGTATGGAAGATTACACAAGCAGAGACTGCAGAATATGAGAAATTGATCATATTAATTTAGAGAAATCTCTCTCTGTAGTTGACAATGGGTCCTCCAGGATATATTCTTTGGACAGCATAGTATTCTCTGCCATAGACATAATGGAACAGGACTTGGTCATGTTGCAACATGGTCAGTCGCAATTACGTTCTATAATGCTATTAGGCTGCACGTTACAAAACCTTCATTCAGGCTATGTGCCTTGGTGTTTAATCAATACCACGTCACTTTTTTCAGAATTTAATCTCACTGATAAACAGATCAAACTGTCACAGAGGGGAGCAGACTATACGGTGCTGAGCATTGAAAAACTGGCCCGATTGCCTTTTACTGTTGCTGAAAAGGCAGCCATTGAATGGATAATACACGGAACAATCACTCTGCCTGTTACAATTTTCCATTTTCAGGATTGCTTAAAACATATACCAGCAGGCATATATGAAAGGTTGGGTAAAGAATACATCAAGACATCTTGGGAATTACCATACACACACAGATGTTTTATGTTAGAGTGGGGGGGAAGAAGTGTTTCTTGGTGGTAAAAATTGTGAAAACCCACTAAGCGTCTCTCTCCTTTGTCAGGGTATTAATTTACATTGGGCCTGCGATGGTTTCTCTAACAATTTATACTGCTACCTGCAATGTTCACCAGCTGCAGTGATTGATCAAATTTTTAGGCAACTTTCTAATGGGAGTTACATTATGTTGAATGATCACAGCTACTGTGGCATGTTGCCAGGTTTAGCCTATCTCGTAACTATGTCAGCCAGGGTCACTTGCTGTATGCAAGTATTGTTATCAAAAACCAAGACAGACCGGGAGTCGCCGTTATGGCCTTCACTGAACATCTCTTCTATACAAATTGATACTGTAAGCAGAATGAAAGCCATTCTTTTGCAAAAAACTGTGCCATTGACCTCGTCCAAAGAGACCTATGATCTGCAAGTCGCAAGGACTTCTGCAGAGATACACACCCTCTTAACTACAAATTGCCCTGTATATTTTGCAGAAATGCTAGGTCGTATCTTAAACATGTCTGATACGAGTGGTATTGTACATGTATTTAAGACGATTTTTTCAGGACTGTTAGCACCCTTTGAAGCAGTCCTAGGAATATTTCCAAACTTCATCCACTCTGTGTTTGACGGATTGCCTTTCATTTTGGGACTTGCTGCAGGGATATTATTTTTGCTCCTACTGCTTCGATATGGCAAGCCAATCCACAGCAGACACCCAGATCACCGTGGAAATACTCTACTGGCGATGGAGTGTTGTGAGCGCATAGTCCAAATTTTGGGATTAACTCATTTAAGAGAATTGAATGCCACATGGTTTATGTTATTCAGACCAATCTGGCAAGATTGCATCTTACCTGTTCTACGATGCCTGCTATGTGGAGAAGAATGTGTGTTAGACATCTGTCTCACACTCCCGTCAGTCCTGCCAACGCATGTTGATACTTTGCTTGGACCAGTGACGACTCATGCACTGTGTTGTCCCCAGCAGCTACCAATCCTGATGACGGCATTCATTGAGATCTCACAGACACAAAATGCTGACGGTGAGGTACGAGAGAAAAGAGGCACACAGGTACCATCCAATTTGAACATTGCTAACACGACCAACGCTGACCGCGATGCTTCACATCTATGTGTGATTAATCTTCTTAACGAGGTAATCCAACTTTCACCTACAATGGTAGGCAAATTCTTTACAGACTTAGAAGATTTGATGTTTCCACCAAACAATAACACTGACTTTTGATTTGGCACGCAGTGTTCTGAGAGATTCTGAATTCGACCTTCATTTTTCAGAACAAAGTCCTAACTTTGGAACTTTATTTTTTTTTTCTATGATGAATCTTTTGTTTTTCCAAATTTGTATTTTTCTTTTTTTGGCACAAAGTAATCTGCTTAAAGTGGAACTATTCATAGAGAACTAGAATTCTTTGAAAAACTTCCAAGAGACAATATTTGACCTTGTCCACACTCAAACAGTTCATATAATCTGCCATGTAATGGTCTCGACTTTTTCTTCTGTAATTAAGAGCCATTTCATAAATGTATTTTCGTGATTCATTCGGATAGCATTTTCAAATGTCATCTACATTGCTTTAAATACAGCACAAATGCTTTTCGTGTACAACCAGTACCAATGCATTTTTATGTATTTTGGGTGGGTTTTTAACACATAATGTTTAGATATGTTTTTATGTTTTTAGAACTTAGTAATGTCCTACATAACAAAGTGGAGTGGATGTTGTGTGGGGTTTTAAGCTCCGAGTGAATTTTCCCAATTCATGCCCTTATATAGGTACAATTCACATTGCCCTTATATAGGCATAGAAATCAAACCCTTATTTAGGCATAGCCAATGCTACCCAAATACAGGCATGGCTACTTCCACCCGTACCAAACGTCACAACGACTTCTTGGAAAACCAGCTTAAGCAGTTAGGGACTTCCCCTTGCTTGAATATTGATTTGTCTAAGAACTCAGTTACTTTACAAATAACAACTATTCCCTAGGGGTTCTACCTTGACGTTCATATGCCCGACTTTACGCCAAACTATGGCATTACTAAACACCTTTGAGGTATAAATATACCTTCACTTGCACTAGCAAGATACCATAGTTCAGAGCAGTTCGAAGACCTACTTGCCCGACGCAGCTCGCTACAGCAAGTGCAGAAGGAAGTCGACTCTTCAGCTAACGCACTGATCAGGAAATGAAAGCAAATTTATGAAATGAAATGAAAGCAAATTTATAACACGCAAACTCAGCCCCATGGGCATCAAGGTGCCTAACCAAAAAATACTGACATGTCCAGAGGGCTAATTACTGGTAAGCTTTCTTGAAACACCATGTTTTGAGGGCTTTTTTGAAGAGGGGCAATGAGGATAGGGACTTAAGCTCTAAGGGGAGTGCATTCCAAAGACGAGGGGCAACTGTAGAGAAAGCTCTTCCTCCCCATCTGGTCTTCTTAGTCCGAGGGATCACCAAAAGATTCTGTTGTGATGAACGTAAACATCTGCTGGGAACATAGCCAGCGAGAAGTGATCCCAACCCATCAGAAGTTCCAGCTTTCAGAGCCCTATGCACTAAACAAATGATTTTAAAAGAGATACGGTGTTCTATAGGAAGCCAGTGGAGGCTCTTTCTGGCTAGTGTCGCAGAGGAAGAGCAGGGAGTGTTTAGTACAAATCTTGCTGCCGCATTCTATACTATTTGGAGGCGCTGGATCAGTCCTTTATTGATCACTGCATACAGTGAGTTGCAATAGTCCAATCTTGAACCGACCAACGCAACCACTGTCTGTTTCCTAGCTTGCGGGGAGAGGTAATGTACTATTCGTCGGAGAATTTTGATAACTCCCCAACAGGTTGCCACCGTTCTATTGACCTGAAGGGTCATTGCCAGCGAGGTATCAAAAATGACCCCGAGGTTTCTAGCTGAATGAGAGGGGACTGGGCAGGTTCCCAAGGATTGCGGCCACCATTCATTTGACCACACATCCTGGTTCCTTCCAAAGATCAGCACCTCGGTCTTATCGCCATTCAGCCTCAAGGAGTTGAGTATCATCCAGTCAGAGACTGATTGCATACAACTCCTGAAGCTGAACGCGGAGGTGCTAACTGATTGGGCCAGCGACACCATGATCTGAGTGTCGTCTGCATACGACACTACTTCCATTCCCTGCGCTTTTACTAATCTCGCTAGCGGGGCCACATAAATGTTAAATAGGGTCGGACTTAAAGCCGACCCCTGTGGTACCCCACATTGCAGAGATTTAGCAGGGGAGAGGTATTCTCCCAGTTTGACCCTCTGTTCTCTAAGGTCTAAAAAAGAGGACAGAAGGCTCAAAGCTGGCCCCTCCACCCCTATCTCCCTCAAACGAGATGTTAAAGTCGAGGGAGATAGGGTGTCGAATGCTGCGGTCAGATCGAGTAAGACCAGCAGCGTTGTCTGACCCTGGTCCACTTTCATTCTGATGGTATTTGTCACCATGTTAAGTGCAGACTCCGTACTATGGAGTTTCCTGAACCCATGCTGGGTCTGATCTAAAAACCCAGAGGAGTCCAGGAAGGCAGATAGGTGCGAGTTCAGGTGGGCCTTGAGCATTTTGGCGGGGGCAGGAAGTAAGGAGATGGGTCTGAAGTTTTTTAAGATTGTGGGGTCAAGGGAGGGCTTTTTAAGTAGTGGCTTAACAATCGCTTTCTTCCAGACTGAAGGAAAAACCCCATGCAACAGGGCGCTATTCATTACCTCCAGTAAAGGAGGACGCAGTGTGTCCCTACACTCCTTCATCACTTTGAGAGGACAGGGGTCCAAAGGAGACGAAGATTTAGTCCTGTTCAACAGTGAGTTAAGGTTATCGAGTGTGATCGGTGGGAAGTTAGAGAGAGTCTTGGTAGGATCTTTAGACCATGTTTCTAAGTTTGTGAGAACCTGGATAGTGTGGTTCCCAAGGGATTTTTTCTGAATTTCCAGGTTGACGGAGATCTCATCGATTTTAGCATAAAAGAAAGTTGAGATCTTGTCACAGAGCTCCTGCGATCCTATCACTGGGTCTGGGACTTGTAGTGAACATAGGGAATCCACTACCTTAAACAGCTCCTTCGATGAGGCGAGAGAGGTTGTAAGGTCAGAAAAGAATTCCTGCTTAGTCTTAATGACCGTGGCCTTATATTCACCTAACAATCGTTTATGAGTCTCTCTGTCTGTAGTATCCCATGTTTTCCTCCATTTTCTCTCCTGTCTCCTGCACCCTTGTCTCATCAGCCTAAGTGACTCAGTGAACCAGGGGGCGGAGGGCCTGCGCCTCGCTGAATATCGGCGTATAGCTGGAGCTAGAGCATTTATTGCTCCAACGATGGAGTTGGCAAGTTTTTGTGCTGCCTTCTCTGGGTCTAACGGCAGGGAGACAGAACTAATGAGAGGGGCCAAAGACTCATTAGTGATGTTTTTATAATTCCTTTTGCCCTCTCTCTGAGCCTGTCCCTTCATGGATGGATCTGAGTGAGGAAGGGTCAGTTCTATAGGTACTGCCAGGTGGTCTGTCCAGACCAGCGGTTCAGGAGTACCCGTCTTAACCCTAGGATCGTTAGAAAAAACTCCATCCAGCGTGTGGCCTGCCCGGTGAGTTGGGCCTTTTACCAATTGAAGAAAGCCACAAGCTTCACGGGGATCAACCAAGGAGGAGGTATCTTTAGAGGTGAGGTCTTCTAAGTGAAAGTTTAGGTCCCCTAAAATAGTGAAATGGGGCTTACCATCGTATGGCTCCAGAATTCTAAACAGATCACTGCTAAAATTTGATCTAGGGCCTGGGGGCCTATACATAAGGAGGCCTACAAAGGATGCTGATGGAGATGAGGAGATAAATAAGTGCAGTACCTGAAAGGGGTCAGATGGTACCGACAGAGCATTAATACGGCAGGTAAGATGCGACTGGTAGAGAATCGCCAATCTTCCGCCCCTTCGCTTGGCTCTGTCAAATCTGAGCAGTGCGTAGCCCTCCGGGATTGCCATTAAAAGGTCGTGCCCTGAGGTCTCCGTGGCCCAGGTTTCTGTAATAAAGACCCACACAGGTTTTCAAGACAACACAAAGTCATGAACGGCCACATTGTTTTTAATTATGGAGCGAGCATTAATGAGGTATCCTTTCTCCGAGTGGGTACTTTTAGACGAGGAGCAAATATGTTGATGTGGATGGGTAATCGTGGGGGAAGTGTCATGGTTCCGAGTACAGGCGTTATATGAGCCCCTGAGCAGTAAATCCTTGGGGTGTGACTATGCTGGCATAGGAGATCACTTGGTTTCAAGATCAACATTTCCTCCAAAGTGTAAGAATGTAATACCTGAGGGGGAAGATCCGGAAGCCCGTCCTGCAGCACGTCCTGAGCGCGGACGGGCGCAGACGGGCTGAACTCTGGCTTAACTCCAGCGCTAATACGGCGCGCCTGCTGAACGCCATAGCCGTGTGTTTTTATACTGGTGACTCACCCAAGATGGCCGCCGTTATCACTCCGCCCGAGTTCCAGGTATCCCAGCCCTAATATCGGCCGGACACTCTGGGGGGAGGCAGCGCTGAATTTAGTAAGTGCAAATAGATTTTTTAAAAAGCCACAATTAAAATGATGCCTTCACCATAAAATCGGTGTGGCAACTAACGTCGCGCTAAATCGGCGCGCTAGTGCTGGGGGGGAGAGGACACAAGGGGCAAGTGCTCACAAGTAAAAAGTTCAGTAAAGGACAAGAGAAAAGACCGCCCGGCTCAAGCCTCAGGCGTTAAGTGCAGTATTCTCACGTATGGGGCGCTCTGCTTGTTTTTATACTGGTGACTCACCCAAGATGGCCGCCGTTATCACTCCGCCCGAGTCCCAGGTATCCCAGCCCTAATATCGGCCGGACACTCTGGGGGGAGGCAGCGCTGAATTTAGTAAGTGCAAATAGATTTTTTAAAAAGCCACAATTAAAATGATGCCTTCACCATAAAATCGGTGTGGCAACTAACGTCGCGCTAAATCGGCGCGCTAGTGCTGAAGGGGAGAGGACACAAGGGGCAAGTGCTCACAAGTAAGAAGTTCAGTAAAGGACAAGAGAAAAGACCGCCCGGCTCAAGCCTCAGGTGTTAAGTGCAGTATTCTCGCGTATGGGGCGCTCTGCTTGTTTTTATACTGGTGACTCACCCAAGATGGCCGCCGTTATCACTCCGCCCGAGTCCCAGGTATCCCAGCCCTAATATCGGCCGGACACTCTGGGGGGAGGCAGCGCTGAATTTAGTAAGTGCAAATAGATTTTTTAAAAAGCCACAATTAAAATGATGCCTTCACCATAAAATCGGTGTGGCAACTAACGTCGCGCTAAATCGGCGCGCTAGTGCTGGGGGGGAGAGGACACAAGGGGCAAGTGCTCACAAGTAAAACGTTCAGTAAATGACAAGAGAAAAGACCGCCCGGCTCAAGCCTCAGGCGTTAAGTGCAGTATAGGAAGCTGCTCTTCTCCTGCCGAGAATCAAGCTCCAGTGTTTCCGGCTCCCCTTGCGGGGTGTTGGGAAATCGAGTCCCGAGACAGAGATACCAGACCTCCTTCATTCTAAACAAGGTATGGAGCTGATTAGAACCTAGAGAAACCTTTGGTAGATTCTTGGCAAAAACTAAACCTATGCTACACAATACTTACTTCTTCCCTCAAACTAGACTTAGGTTTGGTACATTGGGATACGCGTATTTTAGAAGCACCAGTTGAGTATTTCAGGCAATATTATTTATGTATGCATTTTTATATGGCTTAGAAATCATGCAATGCTCTTACAGTATTATTTCATATTATAGTTTATGCTGTACGCATTATACTTTGCAGTCTGCATAACTATTGTAGCAGCTCACCTCTCTTGCATGAGAAAGAAGACTGTTCAATAAACCCTTTTTATTGAAAATGCCCGTCTCACTATTTCTCTGCAACTCTGTAGAAAAGAAGCATGCACGATTGACTAAGTGAAATACTTATCTATTTTTTCCGCGACTCTGAGAGATATATTCTTATTATTGGGAAACAAAGTTGTCATGTTTATGCGGTTGTCAGAAACTAATCCCTTCTTGTGTATTCGAGAAAGTTTCTAGTGACCTCTGAGTTAGCTGGCACACACACAATTAAGTTTAGTATATTCGATAGAGACCTAGTTGACCTCAGTCCTACGTCAAATCTATAGGATATATTATTCCAATGCGCAGAGTCTATTGGAAATATAAGAACTACACTACGATACGTCTCCTCCATGGGCTACTGGGTATGATAGAAACACTTAGGGAGAGTTCTGTTATACTATCCCTTGATACGCAGATAGCTTTAGCTACCATATAATGACCATTCCGCTATGCGGTCACGGAGCATATGGTATTCGACCCGAAATTCAGAAAGTGGGCCAGGGTGCTTCACATGGAGCCGATGGAGCAAGCAGTCATACATAGACATACTTCACAACAATTTCAACTTGGAAGAGGGACACGACTAGGATGCCCCCTGTCACCTCTAATATTTGCTTTAATGTTGGAGCCCTTAGCAACCTGGATCAGGGGAGACCCGTCAATTTGGGGACTGCAAAGGGCAGGTAACTTCGAAGACAGAATATCCCTATATGCAGACTACATACTACTATATTTAGCATCCCCGAGTAGGTCAATTAACAGAATTCTCCAAATACTCAATAACTTTGGTAAAAACTATGGTTTCAGCATCAAATGGTCAAAATCCACAATGTACATGTTGCATGGTCCACCACAAAAAACTACCACCCGCATGTGGGGTTAGGATTGAGATGGAGGGCTTTCGATATATGGGAATTTATATCACACCAAAGCCCACCCTGTCCTTCAGCAAAAATGTTCTGTACCCCCTGACCAGACTACAAAGAAATGTGCAACACTGGAAGACATTGCCTTTATCACTACAGGGGCGTGCAGGGCTGTTCAAAATCCTTACTCTTCAGCGGTTTCTATATATATTTCAAAATACCCCCCCAAAAAGCTCCTGAAACGTATTTCATGAGTATTGAAAGTGAAGTGAGGACACTCTTATGGACCAATAAATCCCCATGCATAGCAACAAACAAACTGACGAAAAGCTGGTATGATGGGGGGATTGCGGTGCCTAATGTCAAATTGTACTGTTGGGCAGCCCAACTGATGGTTATAAATCACTGGGCATACCACCCACATTATGACCCGGCATACCGGATGGACAGGCTGTTGATGGGTCCTGAAGTATATAGAGGAGCTCTGTACACAAGCCCACGACATCAGTCTCTCATGGGCCCAACGGCTCAGACGATTGATATTTGGCAGCAAGGATATAAGAAAATAGGCTGGTACAAGAGAGTGACACAAGCTATGCCTCTATGGACAGCAGAGCAACTAAGTAAGATAGGGAGTCAATCAAGGTTCAATCAATGGGACATGAGGGGCATCGCCACAGTAGGAGATCTCTAGAAAAACTGTAAAATAATCTTGTTTGCTACATTGCAGGCTGACTACCAAATGTCTGACCAGGTATTATATAGATACCTGCAAATCCCACAAAAAGGGACACTACCAGTAGCATCTCCATTAGAAGATAGATTACTTTTAGACCCAATGACCCAGAAAGCTATATCAATGACGTATCAAAAGATAAGTAACAATCTGCCAGACCTGCTACTCACAGTCAGAGAACTTTGGCAGAAAGATCTAGAGAAACCTACCAAACCCACATATTTCTAAAAACTAGAGACCCAGGGGAGTCCAGGGGGGTATGGCTTGCGTGGGTACACAATGTTTTCCTACCAAGAATCCTCTGTAAACCTCAAATTTTGATGAAAAAATCACTTATTTCTTAAATTTCTGTGTGGGAAAGTTCTGGAAATCTATGTGGATCCACAAATTTCCTACCACCCAGCATTTTCCCAGGTCACCCGATAAAAATGATAACTCACTCGCATGGGTGAGTCAAGTACCTGCAACAGGCAAGAGCCCAAAACGTGTTGAGGAAACATCAAAATGTGCTATCACAAAACAACCTGGTTTGGCAAGGGGTGTCACCCTCGGTTTTTGGCCCGGGGCTTTGTGGCCATCTTGAAACCTACCAAACCCACACATTTCTGAAATCTAGACACCCAGGGGAGTCCAGCTAGGTATGGCTTGCATGGGTCCCCCAACGTTTTCCTACCCAGAATTCCCTGCAAACCTCAAATTTAGATGAAAAAAATCACTTTCTTCTCAAATTTCTGTGTGGGAAAGTTCTGGAATCTATGTGGATCTACAAATATCCTACCACCCAGCGTTCCCCCATGTCTCCCGATAAAAATGATACCTTACTCGCGTGGGTGGGTCAAGTACCTGCGACAGGCAAGAGCCCAAAACGTATTGAGGAGACATCAACATGACCTATCACAAAACAACCTGGTTTTGCAAGCAAGGGGTGACCTGGGTTTTTAGCCCCGGGCTCTAATGCCATCTTTAAAATCAACCAAGCCCACACATTTCTGAAAACTAGACACCCGGGGGAGTCCAACAAGGTATGACTTGCGTGGATCCCCACACGTTTTTCTACTCAGAATGCCCTGCAAACCTTAAATTAAGCTCATATTTTTCACATATTTTTGGGTGTAATCATCGTGCCGGCACAAATGTTCTACCCCACAGCATTCCCCATAGTCTCCCGAGTAAAATGATACCTCACTTGTGTGGGTGGGGCAAGGGCCTGTGACTTGGAAGAGCTCAAAAGATAGGGAATATGGGTATAGCACCGAGAATTCTAAGCGCTACTTTTTTTTATATGTTTTTAGCCAATTCTGCATTGGACACCCACACAAGTGAGGTATCATTTTACTCGGGATACTAAGGAGAATGCTGTGGGGTAGGACATTTGTACCGCCACGGTGATTCCACACAAAAATATGTGGAAAATGTGTTTTTTTCAGCTAGACTTCAGTCACAGTGGATTCTGGGTAGGAAAACGTTGGGGGATCCGCACAAGCCATAACTCATTGGACTCCCCAGGTTGTCTTGTTTTCAGAACTGTGTGGATTTGGTAGGTTTCCCTAGATGGCGGCGAGCCCAGGGCCAAAACCACAGGTGCCGCCCCCCGAAACCAGGTAGTTTTGTTATACGTAGTTTTAAAGTCTTGACATACCATTTTGGGCCATTTCCTGTTGCAGCCACTATGCCTACCTACACAAGTGAGGTACCATTTTTATTGTGAGACCTGGGGGAACGCTGGGTGGTAGGAAATTTGTGGATCCACACAGATTCCAGAACTTTCCCACACAGAAATATGTGAGAAAAGTGATTTTTTTCAGCAACATTTGTAGTTTGCATGGAATCTGGGTAGAAGAAAGTTGGGGGACCCATGCAAGTCATACCTCGCTGGACTTCCCCGGGTGTCTAGTTTCCAGAACTATGTGGGTTTGGTAGGTTTCCCAAGATGGCCGCCGAGCTCCGGGCTAAAAACTCATGGGACCCCCCCATGGCAAAACCAGGTTGGTTTGTGATAGGTCATTTTGATGTCACCTCAATATGTTTTGGGCCCTTGCCTGTCGCAAGTACTTGACCCACCCATGCAAATGATGTACCATTTTTATTGGGAGGGATGGGGGAATGGTACGTAGGAGGAAATTTGTGGATCCACGCAGATTCCAGAACTTTTTCACACAGATATTTGAGAAAAAAGTTATTTTTTCAGCGAAATTTGAGGTTTGCAGGGGACTCTGGGTATGACAATGTTGGGGGACCCACACAAGACATACCTCCCTTGACTCCCCAGGGTGTCTAGTTTTCATAAATATGTGGGTGTGATGGGTTTCTCTAGATGGCTGCCGAGCAAAGGGCCAAAAACTCATGGGACCCCCCTTGCAAAACCAGGTTGGTTTGTGATAGCTAATTTTGATGTCGCCTCAATAGTTTTGGGCCTTTGCATGTCGTGGGTACTTGACCCACCCACCCAAGTAAGGTACTATTTTTCTCAAAACACCTTGGAGAATTTAGTGTATCAACGTAGATTTCAGAACTTTCCACCACAGAAATGTGATGAAAATGTGTTTTTTTGGACACTTTTTTAGGTTTGTAAGGGATTCTGGGTAACAGAACCTAGTAAGAGCCAGTCAAGTCACCCCATCCTGGATTCCCCTGGGTTTCTAGTTTTCAAAAATGTATAGGTTTGCTAGGTTTCCTTAGGTGCCGGCAGAACTAGGGTTAAAAAACTACAGCTAGGCACTTTGCAAAAAAAGGGTAATATTTCACTGTGAAAATGTGGTGTGTCCACGTCGCGTTTTGCGCCATTTCCTGTAACAGGCACTAGGCCTACCCACACAGGTGAGGTACTGTTTTCCTCAGAAGACTTAGGGGACTGTAGAGTGGGTGGAATCTTGTGGATCCATGCAGATTCCAGAACTTTCCACCATAGAAATGTGAAGAAAATGTGTTTTTTTAGGACAATTTTGTAGGTTTGCAAGGGATTCTGGGTTACAGAACCTGGGGAAAGCCAGTCAAGTCACCCCATCCTATATTTCCCTGGGTGTCTAGTTTTAAAAAATGTTGCTTTTGGCACCGTTTCCTGTCACGGGCACTAGGCCTACCCACACAAGTGAGGTACCATTTTTCTTGGAAGACTTTGGGATACGCGGTGGGTGGAATCTTGTGGATGTACGCAGATTCCAGAACTTTCCACCATAGAAATGTGAGGGAAATTGTTTTTTTGGGACAATTTTTTAGGTTTGCAAGGTATTCTGGGTAAAGGAACCTGGTGAGAGTCAGTCAAGTCACCCCATCCTGGATTTCCCTGGGTGTCTAGTTATAAAAATGTATATGTTTGCTAGGTTTTCCTAGGTGCCGGGCAGAGCTAGGGTTAAAAAAACTACAGCTAGACACTTTGCAAAAAAAGGGTAATTTTTCAGTGAAAATGTGGTGTGTCCACGTTGCGTTTTGCGCTGTTTCCTTTCACGGTCACTAGGCCTACCCACACAAGTGAGGTACCAGTTTTCTTGAAAGTCTTTGGGGAACGCGGGCTGGGTTGAATCTTGTGGATCCACGCAGATTTCAGGACTTTCCACCTCAGAAATGTGAGGAAAATTTATTTTTTTCGACAAATATTTAGGTTTGCAAGGGATTCTGGGTAACAGAACCTGGTGAGAGGCAGTCAAGTCGCCCCATCCTAGATTTCACTGGATGTCTAGTGTTCAAAAATGTATATGTTTGCTAGGTTTACCTAGGCGTCGGCAGAGCTAGGGTTAAAAAACTACAGCTAGGCACTTTGCAAAAAAAGGGTAATTTTTCATTGTGAAAATGTGGTGTGTTGAGCCGTTTTCTGTCATCGGCACTAGGCCTACCTAAACAGGTGAGGTAGCATTTTTATCGGGTGACTTAGGGTAACACTTAGGGTAACACAGAATTGTAGAGCAACTGTTATTACCTATTGACTTTTGATGCATTTCTGCCTTCCAAATGAAAGACAATGTATAAAAAGTAAGTCATTTTGAAAAATTACCTATTATTTTCATGCTGGTATGAGTATTCCGAATTTTAGATATGTGCAAATATCCACTGCTTCTAAACTCTATATTTTTTTCCCATTTCATAAATATATAGGTGTCTTTTTTTTTTTATCCTCATTTTGCGATTGTATGTATAAGGAGTTTCGGGAGTCTGTTGTTTCAACGTTCTGTGCCGTCACTGCCCCGTGTATCTCGGACTTAGTTGGGGAGTATCCCTTTCCGTGTTGATTGTAAACAGCTTTCTCGTTTATCCTTTATCGTAGTCAATAATTCTGATTCTTGTAAAGGAGGGGAGCTAGCCATCCTGGCTACTCGGCAGAAATTATTCCACCTGAATTATTGTCATCGCTTTAATCATTGGATGTGATTAGCGGATCTTACAGAGGTATTAGTTAGCTGTTTGGAAGTACTGTTCCCATAGTTCCCAGAAATTTGACTTTTTGCTCATGTTCCCTTTCCTATCCAATTTATTCGTTGTTAATATCGAGTTTAGCCAATCTGCGTGCAAAGGGGGTACTGGTTTAATCCAGTTGATACAAATATCTCTCCTTGCCAATAGTATTAATACAAACAGTAGCTTTTCCTGTTTTTTAGTCAATTTACTTATCTCCATTTCCCTTGTAAGATGGATCCAAAGATAATTAAAGTAATACTTACATCTATATGATGACCCAACACCATAGTTATCGTCTTACCGACTTCATGCCAAAAGGTTGTGAGTAGTGGGCATTCCTGGAACATATGGATGTCGTTCGCCTTCTCCAGTCCACATTTGGGGCAAGACTTTATGTTAGCTCCTTTAAATTTCGATAGTCTTTTTGGGGTCCAGTATGACCTATGGATTGTAAACAAGTGGTTTCTTTTCAAGGCTGCTGCTTTCAGGCTAGACCAGCAATTTCCTAAATATTTTTGCCAGAGAGTATGAAGGTCTAGTTCATGCATATCTTTCCTCCATGTTGTTTCCGGGACTGGGCAGTTTCCTCTCCGGCCTCTACAAGGGCCCAGTACCATTTCGAGATTTGTTTTTTATTGTTGAGGATTTTATCATTTCTTTCTCTAAGTTTTCATTGCCCGTTTTTTTTTCCGTTAAAGATTTGGCCCAGCTGGTCAGCGGGTAGAACTTGAATTTAGACAAGTTTGAATTAGTGGCTGAGAAGATTTGGTCCCACGTAATTATGGCGTTGTCTATTAGGAGTTGCCCCCAAGTTTCGATTCTAGCTACTTTTAGTGGTAGAGCCAGGGAATCTTTTAGACAGTCAGGTGTGCCCGGGGAATTCCATATTGGTGCCATGTTGCTGTAGTATGGTATATTTACTGTGTTTCTAATTTGGTACCACATTTTTGCAGCGTTGTGTAGGATCTTTAGTTTTTTTATTTTTTTTTATTTTGGATGGCCGAATTTGAATAAGAAATGATCAACTTTGCCTGTCATGTTCTGTAAGAAAATTGGGTAGGATTGATATTTTCTTAATAAGGGTCTCATGTTCTTAAAATGGAAAGCCCTGTAGTATTCAAAGAGATCTGGGCTGGCTATTCCTCCTTGTTCTTTCTTCCTCCTTAGTTTGCTCCATGCGATTCTCGTACTTTTAGACGCCTAAATGAAACTGGCTAATTCACCCTGGATTTTCTTCAGTGCGTCTTTCTGGAATTCCAGGGGAATAGTGTTAAATAAATATGTGAACTTATGAAGGATTGACATTTTTATGATGTTAGACCTTCCCAGAAAGGTTAAAGGTAGCCCATCCCACACTTTGAGTAGCCTTCTTGTTTCTGCGAGGACTCTATTCAAGTTTAGTTGGGGGATTTTCTCCAACTCGTTGACCAGGTTAATCCCCAGGTATTTTATTTTATTTCTGGAGTATGCATATTGGGTTGTGTGTTCCAACTCATGGCCTCAGTTTTTGCTTGATTTGTTAGGTATCCAGATACATTGCCAAACTTAGAGATCGTGTCTTCTATTGCGTTGGAGAAATTGTCGTAGTTATCTGTAAATATCATCAAGTCATCCGCGTAAAGTGCCACTTTCTTTGACCACATATGATAGCTGAAGGGAGATATTGAGGTGTGTTTTCTCAGGGAGCAAGCTAGTGGCTCGATGTAAAGATTAAAGATGAGGGGGGTTAATGGACACCCCTGTCCTGTCCCTCTTTGTATTTCAATGTTGCTGGTGAGTGATCCATTGATTAATATTTTTTCTCTTGTTTTTTTTATAGATTTCTTTTATCGTGCCGCCGAATCTTGTCCCTAGATTGTATTTTTTGATGACTTGATTAAGCATGGGCGTAAAATCCGTTCCGCTCGCGGATTTTTGTCAAATTCGCAATCCGCGAACTCTCGCGAACTTTCCGAAAATTCGTAAATCCGTGCGAAGCGGATTTTTTGCTTGGTCGCACTTGCCAACTAGAATACTATACAATTTTGCGGGAGTAAACACTTGCGAACACGTAGATGCGGCGGGCAGCGACAATCTCGCAATTGTGTGGTATATAAATAAATAATACCGGATCTATTTTTGAATGAATGAATGAATAACAGATAGCTCAATAAAATAAGAGTCAAGATTCGAGGTAGTAGGAGTTTCTGCAGGTTTATTACAGCATAAGGACAGGATCAGGACAACCTGCATAGAACAGAGGTGACAGGGCCCAGCAGGACAACTGGGGCCCAGCAGCTGCCGGGGCTTGATCTGGGATGAGCGCGCTAACTTTTAATAACAATACATGGACTTATATACATAGCGCAAACACATAGCATTACATTGCAGTAGGCGTAGCAGTGGGTGGTGCAGAAGGCGTGACACGTAGCAGTCGCGAGAGATAACAGTAAAAGTAGGTGTAACTGGGAGTATACATAGACATGTGATGCAAACGTAACAGAATATGTCATGAATGGGGCGGAAACATTGGAGGGGGCTACCTAAGGAGCCGGGACCTCTAACCTAATGGTGCGCGAAAACTGGCAATGACGTATTACTAGGAGAAGCTGGGGGCTATGAACTCTGTGCTAGGAGCAGAGACTAGAGTCTGGAGGGTCGGAGCGACATGTACCTAAACCCTATCTGGTATCTGATGTTTAGGGAACATGTTGATATAAACTAGAAGTCATGAGGGGAAAAGCTAACTTGACTCTAAGACTGGACCATGCATATATCTACATGTAGTGCGTGATGAAGAATATTAAATGACCATTAATACAGTATTTCTCTAACGTGGAGCCGAATAGGCTAGACAATGACGGAAACTATTGATGCAGTTCAGTAGCTTAGGAATGCAGAGAAGGAGGACTGAACTGATAGCTGGAATCATAACATACTTTTGGCAGACTCAGAGGCAGAGCCAAGCTGCACCGGGCACTGCGAGGCAGGAAGTAAGTGAATGGTCGAGGATACAGGTGGGGGCTGTATCGCTCCTCAGCGAGGCTTTCAGGAGACAGGAGCTGAATCTGATGTCCGGGCCCTTTTGAGGCCTGGAAACGGGGACTTTATGATGAAATAACGTGCACACTGGGAAACGTGGCAACATTACTTTACATAGGCCTGATATTCGTAGTATTCACGAGGACTGGAAACTGACATATCAGAGGTGGACACAACTGTAATTGCGTCATTAATCGGACATGGGGAATAACATATGCATATTGGTCATGCACACATAACATATGATGGATGAGGCGTAGGGACACAGAACATGGCAAAATTTACTTTTCCACATTCCCCCCTTTCCATCAGGAAACATCAATTTTCATGATACCATCTATCATTTCATACAGTACCATTTGCTCGTCTCGAATTGTCTTGGAACGGGATTTAGAACGGGGCTTGGGACTAGGAATACAAGAGGTAGCGCACATGCTGCAAATCGCAGGGCCACATTGTATACAGAGGCAGCAGCTAAATATGATCGCTACTGCAATACCTAGAAAGGACAGGACTTTCCATCCCCAGGCGGAAATTATATTCCAGAACCAACCAGACCATGTCCAGGTGCCTGGATCTTGGTGTAACAGATGGGCAATTTTATGGAGTCTGGTTATAGCTGAATAAACAGACGACGCGTTATTTGGAATGAAAATGCAGCAACTAGATCCGATGACTCTACAGGCCCCGCCCCTATCGGCCAGTATGACGTCAAGGACGAGACGATTTTGCAAAACGACAAATCTCATAGCAGATTGTTCTTCGGTTAAGTTACCTAGAGCAGAGGCAGTCTCATTTACTACAGCTTCAAGGGTTCTTGTTAACCTACGGATCAGTTTACTATTCTGGACAGGTCCTACAAAGAAGAAGAAACCTTTATTGAAATCTGTATACTGTTCTAGAGTAGTTTCAGTATAATCGACAATTGGGGACTCCCTTCTATGTCTAATGTGTACTAGATGTGTATTTCTGTGATAATCAGATGGGGCTAGGAAAACAGGTGGCAGTAGGAAAGCAATGTAACAGGTTCCTTCCCAATCGAGGGGCAGACGAACATATGCAGTTTGACCACAAACAAAATAAGAATGACGTGAGGCTTTAAAAATAGATTTCCCACTGTCACTATACTTGATAACAGTAGTACATTCACTATGTCCTACGTGTACAGAACCATAACTACGGACAC
Organism: Lissotriton helveticus; assembly: GCF_964261635.1. NCBI lineage: Eukaryota > Metazoa > Chordata > Amphibia > Caudata > Salamandridae > Lissotriton > Lissotriton helveticus. The sequence continues at coordinate 1,693,656,697 of NC_136068.1, read as the reverse complement.
ATAATTCACCTTTAACTGGTAATACTGAAATAGCAGGTAAGTCTGGAGTAGTATCAGACTGAACAGTCAGGACCATGAAATTCGACGAATAATTACCTAAATTATATACTTCATTTTCTAGATCTAAACCTATTCTATGGGGGAAACCTTGCTTGTCTGAGAAACATGTACTGTTAAGAAAAGACATATCTGTTGAGGATGACGTTAACGTGGACCATGCTCCACACGAACCATTGTGTGAGAATGGATAAGGAAAGAGTGGCAGAACTCCCTTCGAGGTCTGGAAAGGGGGGAGTCGACCACACACCCAACAATTAGTGGCATTGCTGGTCTGGTGTGAATAATGCAACATACGGATAAATGTGTTGTTGCGCATAGCGAGGCGGTAAGAATATTCGTGAGGAGGTAGATCACTAAACGTGTGCTCTACTGTAGCATTAGCAGACATATTAGCATGAGGAACTGGAAAATACAGATAGAACGCATAGCTGGTGCAGGAAATCAAAATGCTGATGAATAATACGAAACTCAGAAAAACGATACACTGAATTGAACTTCGACTAACTCTCTCACTATGGGGGTCTATTTTATACATGTCAGAAACAGTCTAACCGTTTCACCTAGGGGAGGACTTATACAATCAAACTGACTGACTTATTTTACTAGACCTGAGCTTTAACTTATACTCCTGTTGCGGAGTTTTCTCTAACAAGGGAGGGGTTGTAGTAATGTCTTGTGCGGGACAGTCCTTAAGAGCAATATTCTGGCAGTCTTTCAAATCCTGGGAAATGTTTTTAGAAACGGATTTTAATCCTTTGAAAAGTTTTACATGAGAAAGATGGACCCACCCCTTCCTGCCTTCCAACTTGACGGCAGTACGGGTGGTCAAGAGGACCTGACGTGGCTCCTTCCAACGTGGTTCCAGCGGACTTGATCTGTCGAAATTCCGGACCATCACAAGGGAACCTGGAACGATTTCATGCGGTGCCACCTCGGTGTTGTCTGGAAAGGCGGCAGCAACCTGTGAACGACATGAGTTGAGGGCAGACATCAAGGAAGCTAGGTAATCTGTCAGCATATTACATGAAACATCGGTAATACTTCGGGGTCTAGGAGTACCCCACATGTTAGGGGGGCGGCCGAATACGACCTCATACGGGGACAGACCTGATCTGGAATGTGCGATCATGCGCATATAAAACAAAGCGACTGGCAGAGCTACTAGCCAGTCCACACCTTTTTCCTTACAAACCTTGGCAATGCGGATTTTCAGGGTCTGATTATGTCTCTCGACTAGACCGGCTGCTTCAGGATGGCGTACACAATGGAACTTCCACTGGTACCCTAACAACAGGGAAACGTGCTTCATCAGTTCAGATGAGAATGGCTGGCCGTTATCAGAATATACGACTCTAGGGAGTCCATATCTAGGGAAAAATTCACGAACCAACTGCTTGGCAGTGGTCGCGGCTGTGTAATCTGGGACTGGATATGCTTCTGTCCACCTGGACAAAGCGCATACAACTACAAGGACATACTTGAAACCTCGACATCGCTCCATCTGAATATAATCCATCTGGAGGACCTCAAAAGGGTGGTCAGGGGGCTGGAAACCACCTTGTTCCACCGGGACACTTTTACCTGGATTAAACTGACAACATATCATACAGGTACGGACTTTCTGCTTGGCTGCAGCTCGTAAATGCTTGTTGAACCAAATGTTCTGGATACTGTCTAACATAGCTTTTTCTCCTAAATGTGCTGGACTATGTGCGGTATTGATAATGACTTGAACCATAGAATCGGGGAGAAACCATGTGGCTCTACCCTTCGTTAACCATCCTTGATCTGTCTGGACCCCTCCTTGTTCAGACCATTTCTTGATTTCTTCAGGAGTAGCATGTAACTGGATATCTATGACATCTTGAGTAGGGTCCTTAACTGTCATGCATGTAGTCGGATCTGGAGTATGTGTCTGATTAACTGGAATGTCTAGAGTCTGTGCTGTAAGCTTGGCTGTGCGGTCGGCTAGATCATTACCCTGGGAAATAATGTCAGTAACTTTCGTATGTGCTTTACATTTCATGATAGCAATGGATGTCGGTAAATGTATGGCATCTAACAGAGCTTGAATAAGGAGACCATGCTGAATCTTGGTTCCATGAGAAGTCATGAAACCTCTCTCCTGCCAGAGCACTCCGAAGTCGTGTACAACTCCGAATGCGTAACGTGAATCTGTATAAACATTAACTTTCAGGTTCTTGGCGTGTATACAGGCTTGTGTCAGAGCGACTAGCTCTGCTGCTTGAGCGGACAGGGTATCAATACGGTGTGTTTCAATAACTTCGGTGTCAGTAGTCACTGCATACGCGGCGACTAGTTCTCCTGTACTAGTTCTCATACATGAACCATCCACATAAAGTGTCAGGTCAGGATCTGGTAACGGAATGTCTGTCAGGTCTTGTCTTGGCTTTGTCGTAATGTTAACTACTTCCACACAGTCATGTGGGTCAGGATTTGAACTAACTGATGGTAACAGTGTAGCAGGATTTAAAACGTTGCAGCGTCTAATTTCTATGTGTGGCTGGAACAGTGTCAATTCATAACCTGTTAAACGTGCAATTGTCAAGTGCTGAGTTTGTGTTCGGTTTAAAAGAACTTCCACGGAATGTGGAACTTGTACTGTCAGGGAATGTCCTAAAACTATGGAATCACTTTGTCTGATAGCTAGTGCTGTGGCTGCAACTGACTTGAGGCACGCAGGCAACGCCTGGGCGACTGGATCTAATGTGCTCGAAAAATAAGCACAGGGCTTGTATTGTCCTGCTTGATCTTGTGTGAGAACAGATAATGCTGTACCTTCACGTTCAGTAACGAAAAGTGTAAAAGGCTTACTGTAGTTCGGTGTAGCTAGAACTGGAGCTTGACATAGGGCTTTCTTTAACTCGTTGAAACTAAGTGTATGGTCAGATGTCCAAGGGAGGACAGTCGATACGGCTGCCTCCTGTGTCGTTAACTGTATCAGTGGCTTAGCTAGAAATGCATACTGGGGAATCCATTGTCTACAATAAGAAGTAAGGCCGATAAAGGCACGTACCTCCTTCTGGGTTCTGGGCTGGGGAAGACTCGCTATTAACTGGATACGGTCTGGTGTCAACTGCCTACCCCTCTTGGACAGCAAGTGTCCTAAGTATACCACTTGCTGGACACAGAATTGAAGCTTCGAAGGTGACACCTTGTGCCCCATCTCGGCTAGAAAATACAGGACTGTAAGTGATGCTCGCTCGCAAGCACGTTCAGAACGGGCTGTGATCAGTAAATCATCGACGTACTGGAGCAGGGCAGTGTCAGTTGGCATGTGAATATTATCAAGTTGTCTCTTAAGTGCTTGACTGTAAATACTAGGACTTTCTGTGAAACCTTGAGGAGCGCGTGTGAACATATAGCTCCTTCCATTTAAACAAAATCCGAAAAGAAACTGGCTGTCTGGATGAATAGGAACACTAAAAAAATGCGTTCTTGAGGTCTATGACAGTGAAGAACGTGGCTTCGGAATCAATAGCAGTTAACAGGGAAGAGATATCTGGGACAACTGGGTACTGAGGAATAATACATTTATTAAGCTCTCGTAAATCAATCACTAATCGATATACTGGGGGTGCATTTGGATCAGTACGTTTCATGACTGGAATGATCGGAGAATTACATACATTGGAGTCAGTTTCTACAACTACTCCTTGAGCCATGAGCTCGTCAATAATTTTGGATAAGGCTGCTACAGCCTCAGGTGGCAATCTGTACTGTCTGATTCGGGGTAACACTACACCTGGTTTGAGAGTCACACGATGGGGTGTGATTTGCATGTAACCTACATCAGTTGGACCTTGCGCCCATAAGTGCTGTGGAACATTAGACAATCTTGAATCAAAATCTCGTAATACATAGTGACCCTTAAAGTCACGTAGGAACAGACGTATTCCCTCTGGGGAACAGCAAATAACTGCACCTAACTCTTTCAGTGTCTTAATGCCTAACAGATTTTCTGGACATGACTTAGTAAGTAATAGATCAGTAGTACGGGACAATGGACCTACTTCTAGAGTGACTGGCTTTGATATCTCATTAACTATTGGCTTTCCTGAAAATCCAAGGGAAACATTTCTTGAGCCTGAGAGCGGAGCCCCTGGAACTTCGGCATGACTAATTGTGGTCCTACTTGCCCCTGTATCGATCAAAAACTTTCTGTCTTTCCCTAATACTTGACTGTGAACATAGGGACCTTCTTGATCTACAGGTATCTCGATGAGAGGCAAGCCTACCTCCCTCTCTAGGCTGTTTCATGAATATGGCTGGTACTCTGGATACTCTGTCTGAGCATACTGGTACATCTGCGATGTGACATGCTGTGTTGCAGCAATAGGCTGCGGTACTGTAACTGTCTGTTGTGCATTCTGTGACTGAGGAGTCTGTGAAACTTGTTCTTGTCTAGGCGGACGTGGTCTTTCTTTAGTCTTACCAGTAGCTATATTATGTTTCAGAACTGCACACTCGTTTATAAAATGACCTGGTTGTTTACAATAATTGCAGTTCCCTTTAACGGGAGCTGCAGGATGACTGGCTTGATTCGGACCCCTCTTCTGACTGTCTTGAGGAACAGATTGTGCAACTAGCACTTTCATTTTCGTGTCTTTCATACGTTTTCTTTCGTGCTCTTGCTCTTCTCTGATTCTATTCTGGTGATACTGGAGCATCTGGAGCATCTGGGACGGAGTATTTGCTTGCCAGGTGCTTTCGGCTTTCAAAACTCGATTTTTAATTTGTGGGCTTGAATTCTCGACCAATTTGGTAACAAAAAGGTGAGGGTATGACTCACTACTTGTCTTGAGACCACTGTTGATACTGAAACATTTCTCAAATCTAGAATAAAAATCACTAATATCTTCATCTTGTTTCTGTTTACAGGCTGAGATTGCATCCCAGTCTTCTTTTCTCGTTGTCAATAATCTGGGTAAAACTTGAATCAATAATTCTGGTAATTCTTTACATTTATCTCCAAGACCGGTACCTGGTACTCGTGCCTTGTCTTCTGCTTCTAGGACTGCCCAATCGATCTTTTTCTCTCCCACCTCCCATTCTTTTTTCTTTAACTTTTCATACACCCCTGCGGGTAACAGGACCTTTAACATTTTAATGATATCTGGGTAAGTGTATTCTCCCATACGGAGCATGTCTTTTAATTCTCTATGGAACCCTGCTGGATCTTTGTCATGACAGGGAATTAATTTCTTCATTTCAAGAAGTTCCATCTTTGAAATCGGAGTGTATACAAACACTCGTTGCATTACGCCACCCGCCCCTTGGACTGGGTGGACTTCTCGTAATGGATTCTGTCTGTCTATGTAGAATGATTTACTTTCTGGGGGTGAGACATGAACAAAATGCGGGTTCAGAAACGTTCTATATTTGTGGCGCTGTTCTAGAATGACACTAATTAAATCGGTACCTAGACCTCTCCATCTATACTGGAGTAACTCGTTCAGGATATCATGCAACGGACCTGGATCAGAGTGTTGACCCTCATACAAAGTAATGAGGTGCTGAATCATATACATACCCACCAGTCGTTGTTCGGCTGGGGGCAATTTCAGAAACATTTGTGCCACTATTTCGTCTGGAAAAGTGGTAGAATCAGTAATCCATCGGACTGCTGATCGGGCTAGTTCTTGTTCATGCATGGTACTTAACTCACTATAACCGATTCGTGATTTCAGAATGTGATCGGTAGCTTGAAATACTTGTTCTAGAGAACCTTGTTCTGGTGTTTGATGATGGAAAATAGACTTGTGTTCTAGACGTAAATGGCGATCTGGAAATCTAGATTTTCCTACATACGCTATTCTGGCGGAATTCTCGTCTTCCTCTTCAGGATCAGAGATACTTTCTTTCTCGCTTACTTGTGCTGCTTTACGCTGTTCGTGTAACCTTATTATTTCTTTACGAATTTTCTTGTACATACTCTCCATGGCACCGACGGTCTTGTGCTTACCCTCGGCTATATTATCACTCCACCTTGTCAGGATTCTCATTTCGGCGGAATCTTTAGACGGGTAATCTTGTTCTCTTATTAGACAATTGATCAGGAACTTTAATATCATGAGCTGGATCTCGGCTTTCCTTTGAGACATAATCTCGCCAATACTTTCTGGATCATCCCCTGTACGGATGAAACGATATATTCTGTCTAGATCTTCTTTCATATTCGGTAAGGTGACTAGATACTCGGTCACTCTCCTTACACGTAAGGAATATAAAACCATATTATATTCGCCTGGAACTGGATCATAGACACATTCGTTAAGGGTTTGCCTGATTTCTGTAACAGACTGATGTTTGGGGGTGCGCTGTAACGCTTGAGCATGTAATTCGAGTAATGTTAAACGCTTGTGTGGCGGCGGGGTTTGAGGAAGACCTCCTCCTGCGGCCCCTAAACTGGAATCGTCGACTGATGCCTTTCGTGCTGGCAAGGTCGGTAATTGTAACGTGGGCTGGACTTGTATGGCGGACTGGACCGGGGGAGCTGTTAAGGGCACCCCGGTGTCTGGAGGAGCGGGAAGTGCCTGATTTACAGGGACTGGCGGAGCGCGAACAGGATTTGCATATTCTGGGACTGTGTCGTCCAAATAGGACGAAATAAAAATATCAGCTGCGGTCTGTTTGTGACGTAGCTTGGTCGGAACTAATGGTGGCGGGAAATTACTAGATGCCTCTGGGGTCGCTTTTGGCAAGCCCTCGGCAAGAAGAGGATACATACCCTTAATGAGGGCATGCCTCTGTCTGTCTGACTGTTCGGTTTTGACTTGTTCACCTATCTCGATTAATTCTCTTTCTTGGGCTCGTTCTTGGGATTCTCTACTTAACTCTGACTTTCTGACTTCCTTTTCGGTTCTTCTATGCGCTTCTTTACGCCATAACTCGATGGCATCTTTCTGTGACTGTCTGGCTTTCTTTTTCCATAATGCTTCTTCTACTCGCATGATACATTCGGCATCCCATGTACCCGATACGGGCCATCTATACTTTTCTTCTAACTGTTTGGTATACTCTACCCATAAATCTAGATACAATATGGCGCTTATGCCATGTTTCTGATACATAAAATGACCTGGACTGTCCCTAGGCGGAACAGGAACTGCTGCTTCCAGCAGACCCTTTCTAGTTTTTAACTGACGTAACTTGGAAAATATAGGCATGACTGAACTGTAATCTGGACACAATACAATACACAATAAAAACACGAAATCACATCACACTCATACCACAACATTAAAATACATAAAGAACATTATAAATAACAGTTCGAACAGAATATTACCTGAAATACTGAAAACAGAAATAGAACAGAATTTCTCGAGAACGGAACAGACTAGAGTTACTGGATGCACTGCTGTAACAGTACGGAACATACCGGTCCCATAAAGGGACGCATCAAGACCCGTATCCACCTAGGTGAACACTTCGTTTGTGAGTCTGGGCACCACCAACCCACGGACCAGGAGTCAATTTAGATTGGTCCTGTCTAGATACTACCCCAGCAATGGTACTCACCGGGCAGCACGGAACGGAAGGCCTTGGACGGGACTGGACTGCTACGACGACGGACTTCGGACTTCAGTTACGGGTGGGCCTCCGGATACCTCGGACCTTGGACTCTCGGCTTGGGCTCTGGTCGGGACTCGCCGCGTTCCTCCACCGTCTCGTTCGGATGCTGGACCGCCTCCTCCGTCTCCTCCGTGGGCCTGAGGGATACTTGGAGCAGAAATATCTGCCAGTGCACGGTATGGTTCCGTCACGACTGCAGAGGGTCAGGGGGTCGGCGTGGCTTCACCGACGCGTGGGGAAAGGGCAAGTCCCTGTTCGGGCGCCATTATGTGGTATATAAATAAATAATACCGGATCTATTTTTGAATGAATGAATGAATAACAGATAGCTCAATAAAATAAGAGTCAAGATTCGAGGTAGTAGGAGTTTCTGCAGGTTTATTACAGCATAAGGACAGGATCAGGACAACCTGCATAGAACAGAGGTGACAGGGCCCAGCAGGACAACTGGGGCCCAGCAGCTGCCGGGGCTTGATCTGGGATGAGCGCGCTAACTTTTAATAACAATACATGGACTTATATACATAGCGCAAACACATAGCATTACATTGCAGTAGGCGTAGCAGTGGGTGGAGCAGAAGGCGTGACACGTAGCAGTCGCGAGAGATAACAGTAAAAGTAGGTGTAACTGGGAGTATACATAGACATGTGATGCAAACGTAACAGAATATGTCATGAATGGGGCGGAAACATTGGAGGGGGCTACCTAAGGAGCCGGGACCTCTAACCTAATGGTGCGCGAAAACTGGCAATGACGTATTACTAGGAGAAGCTGGGGGCTATGAACTCTGTGCTAGGAGCAGAGACTAGAGTCTGGAGGGTCGGAGCGACATGTACCTAAACCCTATCTGGTATCTGATGTTTAGGGAACATGTTGATATAAACTAGAAGTCATGAGGGGAAAAGCTAACTTGACTCTAAGACTGGACCATGCATTATTCTACATGTAGTGCGTGATGAAGAATATTAAATGACCATTAATACAGTATTTCTCTAACGTGGAGCCGAATAGGCTAGACAATGACGGAAACTATTGATGCAGTTCAGTAGCTTAGGAATGCAGAGAAGGAGGACTGAACTGATAGCTGGAATCATAACATACTTTTGGCAGACTCAGAGGCAGAGCCAAGCTGCACCGGGCACTGCGAGGCAGGAAGTAAGTGAATGGTCGAGGATACAGGTGGGGGCTGTATCGCTCCTCAGCGAGGCTTTCAGGAGACAGGAGCTGAATCTGATGTCCGGGCCCTTTTGAGGCCTGGAAACGGGGACTTTATGATGAAATAACGTGCACACTGGGAAACGTGGCAACATTACTTTACATAGGCCTGATATTCGTAGTATTCACGAGGACTGGAAACTGACATATCAGAGGTGGACACAACTGTAATTGCGTCATTAATCGGACATGGGGAATAACATATGCATATTGGTCATGCACACATAACATATGATGGATGAGGCGTAGGGACACAGAACATGGCAAAATTTACTTTTCCACAATTGCGAGATTGCAAAATTTGCAATTTCGCACAAGAAATCCACCAGCAGGCACCATAAACCTTGAAAATTATGATTTTTATCAGAATGACTCCTCTGTTTGACATTTACCTGCACTTTTTTTTGCAAGGAGTCCATTTTGGGGGGGGGGGAGGAAGGAAGTGCCCCACAGTCTCCAACTTCCTGTTCCTGTCCAGCAGGCTCCTCCCAGTGCTTTCTTCATGTGCTGGTCACTTTGATTTGGATCTTGACCTGGAAGGATTACTTTTTGTGGATGCTGCTGGATATTTGGATTTTTGCTAAACTGAAAGCACTCAGCAGGTGCAAAAGTTCAATCTTATCATTAGTAACCATTCCCTGTAGTGCCTGGAAGGATTACTTTTTGTGGATGCTGCTGGATATTTGGATTTTTGCAAAACTGAAAGCACTCAGCAGGTGCAAAAGTTCAATCTTATCATTAGTAACCATTCCCTGTAGTGCTTCCTGAGGGGCCCCTTCAGAGTTCAGTTGCCTACTTGCAACTATTCTATGACCCTGCTCTGACCCTCACAGCAGGCTCAGAGAATAGCTACAAGTATACAACAAAGGTCCTGTTAAAAAAATTACACTACAACAGGAAGCAATTACAGATAAGGAAGCAGGTGCCAGCCTGGAAGTTCAAATTCAGTGACACATTAATCAGCCCCTAATTCATTCATGTCAGTTGAGGCAGGGCAAGTGTGCTTTTCCCCCCATAATCTACAGTGAGGCATGGGTGAGCCAGAGGGTGGCATGGGTGAGCCAGAGGGTGGCAGTGGTGAAACAGAGGGTGGCAGTGGTGAAACAGAGGGTGCTGTGATGAACCAGACGTAGAAACAACATGGTCGCGACCGTTGCTACCCGACAAGTAAGTTCGCGTTTGCGAACTGGTAAAAAACCCTTGCGAAAGGGCAGAAACACTTGTGAACACAAAAAAAAAGGAATCCGCAAAATTCGCGAGAGTTCGCGGATTTTGCGGATTGCGAATCCGTAAATACGCAATTTCGCGGATTGCCTATTCGCAAAATCCGCCCATGCTTAGACTTGATTTAAAAAGGCCCAGTTTACTCTATTGAATGCTTTGGCTGCATCGAAGGTGATTATGGGTAAAAGCATTTTTTCACAGGCGGCTATGTCAATTGTTGCAAAAAGTTCATGTGTTATTTCGTGTAATTGTCTGCCTTTTGTAAATCCTTTCTGGTCAGGATGAATTAATTTTGGTATTACTGTGGATAGTCTCTTTGCTATGACTTGCATGAAGATTTTGTAGTCACAGTTTAGCAACGAAATAGGCCTGTAGGATTCACAGTGCTCCGAGTTTTTTCCTGCTTTTAAGATGATACTGATCGTGGCGTCATTCCAGGAATCAGGAATATTTTCCTGGTCCATATACACTTTATTTATTAGATCTGTTAAGTGGGCTACCACTGAATCCTTCGGTGCTAAGTAAAATTCATTTGGCAAAGCATCCGGGCCAGCAGCTTTACCTCTTTTCAAATTCTTTATCACCGCTCTTACTTCTTCGACTTTGATTTCGTTATTCAATTCATTCTCCTCCTCCTTCATTAGTGATGGTAGTGAGACGGTATCTAAATATTGTCTGATTTGGTCATCGGTTGGGTTTATGTCTTCTTTATATAGTTTGGAAAAAAACTATGCAAACTCCTGTTTTATCACGGAGTCGTCAGAACTCAGTATCCTTTGGTTGTTCTCAATACAGGATATTGTATTCCTTGTCTGGTCTGTTTTAGTTCTCCACGCCAGTATTTTTCCGCATCCTTCCCTATATTCGTGGTTTGACAGTTTGCTTGCTTCCCATTTTTTCTCACTATATTTTCCAGATAATCGGTTAATTTCTCCTTGAGTTGTAGGACCTTTTTTTTCTAATAGATCTTTTGGTTCTGTGGAGGTTCCTGTCATAATTTGCTCTTCCAATTGTTTAATGCCATTTTCCATGTTTTTGATTTCCTGTTTCTTGATTTTAGATTTGTAAGCACCCAAACTTAGCAGCTTCCCCCTGGCAACCGCCTTATATGTGTCCCATATAATTTGTTTTGATGTTCCAATTCGATTCTCCTCAAAGAAATTATCAGAGGTCTTTATTAATTCTTCGATGCTTTGTGGGTTAGATAATATAGTCCGATCGACTGTCCACCTCAGTGGTTGGTAGTTATTTGTAATATTTAAGGATAATTGAACTGCGGAATGGTCAGATAAGTGCGCTGGTATGTGTTCGATGCTTCTGACGCTTTTTGATAAGCTCTTATTTACCAAAAAGAAATCAATCCTGGATCTGTTGCCCAATTTTTTGTTATGATATGTGAATGGTTGCTTGTTGTCTCCCTTTTGTTTCCAAATGTCTGTCAAGTCTAAGTCTTTTTTATAGACTCCTAGCCATTCCCTCATCTTAGGTAGGTTCACATGTTTACTAGGTGGCGATCTGTCTATTTTTGGATCCAATAGGATATTGAAGTCTCCACCTAGGATTATGGGACCAGAGATGGATAGAAGCTCCGAGTATAATTTTTGCAGTCGGACCGGATCGTCTAAATTGGGGCCATAGTATCCAGCTATGGAGAGGATATTGTTGTCTACTCTCACTTTAGTAATGGCCCACCTTCCGTTACTGCCTACTGCTTTGTATTCGATTTTTGCTTTAAGAGATTTTTTATGAGGATTGCTACCCCTTTGATGTTACAGTTTTGTTTAGTGCAAACACAGACATCCACTCAGTTTAGTTTTTTCGCTATGTGATCCCACTCCGCGCTCAAGAGATGAGTCTCTTGTAGTATGATTATTTCCCTGTTGGTTTCCTTCAAGTATTCGAGAATTCTATTCCTCCTGTTAATCGTTCTAAGACCGTTGACATTCCATGAGAGAATATTAATTTTTTTCTGATTTGTCGTCATTTGTTTATATGTTCTATGTTGAATTGGATTATGTATTTCCTGATAACTCCTTTTTTGTTAGCTGTAGAGCATATTTTTTTTCTTTTTTTTCCCCTATTTTGCTCCCCACCCGTGTTCTAGTTTTACTTTGCGATAGTACTTTTTTTGTGGTGTTTAGTTTTTCCCACCCTGAGGAAGCCTCCCTTCTTCTTTTTGGGCGGTCTTCTTCGCCCTTTTCGCGCTCCTGTTTCACCTAGTAAAGTTTTAATAATTATTCCCTTTTTCTTTTTTCCCTTTTTTGTCTTTAGTTCTCCATTTATTTCTCTGTTCGTATTTGATCCTTGATCTGTTCAATGAAGGTTTCTACCTCTCTGGGGTCCCTTATATTATGCATTTTGTTTCGTCACACAATTCGGAGAGCTGCAGGGAACTTCATTTGTACTGTGGCTCCTAAGGATTTTAGTTCCTGCATGAACTGCCCCAGTTCCCATTGTCTGTCCTGTGTGGCTTTGGACATATCGGAACGGATTCTAAAAGTCCAGCTGTCTTTTTAAGTGTTCCATTCTTTAACCCTTCATTTAGAATTTTTTCTTTTAGTGTGTAAGTCTTAAAATTAATTAATATTTTTCGTGGTGACCTTCTTTCTTTGCTTTTTCCTAAGGGGTCTCTGTGGACCCTCTGAATGTCTTCCATCAGGTTAACCTCCTTGGTCCAAGGAAAAGACTCTTCTAGGAGAGAGACAATGAAGTTTTTGATGTCCGACCCTTCCAGATTTTCCGGGACATTTAAAATTCTTAAGTTATTTATTCTCGCTTGGTTCTCCAGCGATTCTAGTTTCTCTTTGATGATCCTGTCACTGTCTTTTAGTGATCTTATGTCTTTATGGTTTATGTCAACTTTTTTGCTGAGAGACTCTACTGTAGATTCGATCGCAGTGACTCTTTCACCTAGATCGTTTAATTTTTGGTCTAGGTTTTTACACATTTCTTGTATTTTATTTTGATTTGATTCTGACACTGTGAATCTCTCCTTCATTTCACTCATCATTCTATCCATACATTTTTCCATCAGATGTTCAGTCTGATTAAATGTAAGATCATTCCCTGGTTCCTCTATGGTCGCTTCAGACTGTTCTGTTCTGTGTGGAGCGTCTGGACTCGATGTTAACTCCACTTGAGGACCTTCTTGGGTGGCTCCCCCCTGTTTGCGGCTGCATTATCTTTTGTGTTTGCTATTTCCATTCCATCAGTCATTAGGGGAGTCAGTTTTCCAGTTTTGCTTGATCGTAGGTTCAGATGTTCACTCTTATCTTGTTGGACAATGTCTCTACCCCTGACTTGAGCCAGTTGTTGGACTTTAAAGAAAGATCTTAAGGAGGGGGTAACTTTTATCTTTTGCTCTAATTGAGGTTTTCCTTGCTCTTTCGCTTTTGCTGCTTTGGTCTTTATACTTTGCGATAGGCTTTCGAGTTTGGGAGACCCTTTCTGTTTTCTTTTTGGGGTTTTAGGGACTACAGTCTGCTTTGTTGGCGGGAAGTTTTGCTTTGAGAATTGTCTATTTCTGAGGCAGTAGAAGGTTTTTATTTTGTCGTTGCTCTCACTGTGGTGCTGCGTGTCTTTATCCCCCTCTACTTTTTCTGCTTCCTGGCTGCCTGGTGTAGTGACTATCCCACCGTTTGTCTCACCATTTCTCACTTCCTCCTTACCTCCCTCTGCAAAATTACCTTGCCCGGCCCCAGTCCCGGTCCCAGTCCCAAAACTAGAGAGTACCCGCTGTGGTGTATCCTGTGGTGTATCCTGTATCACATTTTGATAATTTATAAATTATGTTGGTTACACCCGGTGATTAAGTCCGGAGCAGCTGATCTCCCACCTCCTTCCCCCCTGTACCTTGATCATGGGCGTGTAGGACTTCCTCTCAGATTCTTGTTCCAGTCTGGAGTTTTGATGCTTTGCTCTGCTGGAACTCTTCTTATAACACCTTTGGTGTTTGATCTTTGTCTCCTCACTCCCCTCTGGAATATTAGGCGGTTTTCGGCGCCTCCCCAGGTTAAAATTCCTTGCTGCCGCTGACTCTTCTCTTACTTTCTTTCCTGGATCACCAGACCATCCGCCGCTACTATCACTAAGGGTATTCGGGGGTTTATTGTCAAATCGGGAGCTTCTTCCTTTCCCTTCTCGATACTGCTGTGATTCTGCTCTCTCCGAGCCCGTAGCGCAGCGCTTGCTTCCGACAGTGCTGCCGCTGCTCAGGCTGCCCCGGAACAGGAAGGAGATCCTTCCCAGTACCCTCCGGCAGTTTCTGCTCGCCTCCTGTGCTGCCGCCCAGGTGCCAGTGCGCGGTGTCTCGTCAGTTTCAGCGATGTACCTGCAAAAGGTAAATTGCATCCCGGGAGTCTCCCGATAGCGTCGCGGACCAGGTATGCTTGGTAGGATCAGTGTCATGCAATAGTGGGTATCCAGCTTACATGGGAAAAATAGAGAGGAAAAGCATGCTATATCAGATCATGCTATGGTGAGTTTCCGAGCTCGCGACCGAGCGTCTTAGCTGGCCCCCATCTTCCTCCTCGTGGCGATATATAGGTGTCTTTCATTCCAATTTTTCCATTTATACATTTTCCCAGGAAAATTGCTATATACCTGGTACATAATAAAAACCATTGCAAGTCGCTGCTCAGTTATTGGCTTTGGGTTTGTCAGGTTCTTGGTGAACATAGAAGTCCTATATATCCCCACAACCAGAAAGGTCCAGCAGATGTAACAATATATTGCTTTCAAACAGCTGTCGTAATTAGAAGAAGTTAAAGGTGAAAACATTGACACAAATGGCTGATTTCTTGAAATAAATTTCGATTTTTCCAATATTCAATATTCAATGGTTATGTTCTATAAAGAAACCTTCAAGGATCTACACAAATGACCCCTTGCTGCATTCATAATTGTGTCTACTTTTTGAAAAGATATAGTTTACCAGAATCCATTATTGCTTTTAGACCCATTTCTACCATTAACTGGAAAGAGGTTGAAAGCACAAAAAATAGCAAAAATATGCTATGTCCCAGAAAAATGCCCAAACTGTGTACAATATTGTAGTTTTCTACAAAAGTTTGCTTGTCCTTGAAAGCTGGGAAGATGGTGATTTTAGCACCACAACCCCTTTTATGATAACATTTGCAGGGAAAAAAACAGACGCTTTCATCTGTAGCCTTTTTTTCACCTTTTTCCAAACCAAAACTACATTTAGCTGTCTTTTGGCTAATTTCTGGGTCCTCTCCAGGGGAATCCATAAACCCTGGGTACCTTTAGAATCCCCATGATGTTGGAAAAAAGGACGCAAATTTGGTTTGGATACGTTATGTGGTCAAAAAGTTAAAGGGGCTTAAGCGCGAACTACCCCAAATAATGATATTTTTGTAAATGATATTAACAACAAAGATATTTTTTAAATAAATATTACTTACCTTAGAAATTCGATATTCTTGTCAATGATATTCCTGCATCACAATATTTGTGGATCACGATATTAAAAACTTGATATTTCTGCATCCCAATATTTTTTACTTGCTATTTTGGCTGAATACCCTGAATTGGCATCTCTTCTGAATGGGGAGTCAGTTGAGCTTCCTAAGGTGGGGGATGATGTGGTTCCACTTGGGGAGGTTGAGGATGAGTGTGTCTTCAAAGCTCTGTATGGTCTGTAGTATTGTCGGGAGGTGCAAGGCGATTCCTGCGTACAGTGTGTTGCCGTAGTCCAGCCGGCTGGTTACCAGGGCTTGGGTGATGTAACATCTGGAGTCAAATTGGAACCATATAAAAATATTGCGGGGCATGCGAAGAGTGAGGAAGCAGGCGGAGGATATCGTGTTGATCTGGTTTTTCATGGTGAGCCTGCTGTCCTAGATGATGCTGAGGTTGCAAGCCTGGTCTGTGGGTGTGGGTGAGGGTCTAGTTATGAAGGCCACCAGGAGTCATTCCATGGGGAGGTGAGAGGGATAAAAATGAGATTTTCCTTATATTAGGAGTATCGGACCTATATTATGTTAGCATGATGTATCTACATGTACCTTTTCTTCTGATACCTACATATACATACTTCTGATACATACATATATGCTTTGTAGGAAGGACAGTGTTTGTTTACTCCTGGCATATCCATTGATAACGGGAGCAGGCCGAAAAACCATACAGACGCCATTTTCGAACTTTTGCTCGAACAAGGGCTGTAATCACGTGATACTCTTCGGCGGTTGTCAAGCCCCAGTTCATTTGAGTTACTGAGAGCAGCTGAAAGTAGATTGTTTTCTCGACTGTCCTGGGAATGAAAGTCACATCTGGTTTTGGGTGCGATAAGCGCATTCCTAGTGGCACCGTGCCTACACTTACGGGCACCAAGACGAAAGGGAGTCACCCCTCCTGACCTTCCCAGTAATAAATAGTGAAGCTTTGAACTAATCATGTGTGCCATATATGGTCCTTTCCTGGAGCTCGAGGGCCAACTGGTGTTTTTCCTTTTACAGTAATTATCTGTATTGAACCTATAGGTATATAATCGTGTGTTTGAATACGAGCCAGCAGTCTTCTCCGCGCACCAAATGGGTGAGGGTTGGAGAGGCTCCTCTATAGAGTATTTTGCCTAATAAATGATTGAACCTTCTTCACTGCCAACTGACTGAATATTGGGTGCTTCAGATGGCAACTCTGGTGGGACTCCGTGATAGGGTTGTCCTTCCCGTAAACGGGTAAAGGGATAAAAGAGGGGAGCTCTGGTCGAGCGGGTGGACGGATAAAAAAAAAAATATATATATTTTTGTTTTGTTTTGCCTTACTCCGCTCTCGCGATTAGAGTGCCCCAGCTGCTAATGACCCTTCGCCTACGGGCGTACCCTAGGAACTGACCGTATTGGTCTTCAGGAGTTGGCAGTGGAGAATACGCAATTGTACCTGCGTGCACCAGGTGAGTGGATTGTTTTTGATGTCTTTTGGAATGCGCTGTTGAGCAGTGCTTTTGAAGCAGTTAACTGTGTAGGATTTGGTGGTCGGTGTACCACGGAGAATTTTGGGGGTCTGACGGGGCAGCATTGTGGCTGCACAGGTAGATGCTCCACGGACTTATTTTATGAATAAATATACGTCGATCGGACGCCTTGGTGTGGCCTGTGTGGTGCACACCCGGCAGGACTGGTCTCGGAACGGCCTGTGGTTGTACCTGGGTAGCCTGGGGGACATATCTGAAGCGATGCTAAGGTAGCAGGCTTAGTCGGAATAGTCCCAAGGATGAACCAGGAAGACTACGGGATGGTCTGTAGGACAGTCTGTGGTTATACCTGTCCAACGGTCTCTGTTGGTCGGAAATCTGAATTGATTAATTCTCCATGAACAAGAGTCGACGGGCTCTGTTCTCTGTTTGAAAGAAAGGAAAAAAAACAAGAGAGACATGTCATTTTGAAAATCTTTGTATGTATGTGCATTATTGCTCTCTATCGGTTCAAATATGAGTGCTGTTGAATATGTTGTGAGTATATGAACATGGCCATGTTTGAAAGTCTGTGTTTATTTTGAATGAAGAATAAGTGTAAACAACCATTATGCCGTGTATTAGCAAATTGTGTTTTGGATGTTGTTGCCGCTGAAAGGACACATGCTTGGCCGAAAGACAACCTGCCCTGCCTGAGGGCAGCTCGAGTTATGATATGTATGTAAAGCATGGTATTACCCCTATCTTGTTTAATACCCATGGCACAAACATACTAAGGATATTGTGGAGTTGTAATGGCCCTTAACTGGGTCTTTTGATGAAAACAAAAGACATTTCTTGCAAGATCGATTGTTTTCTAAGTGTAGTCGACAGGTAATGTTTGATTTCTTAAACATGTGGTAGAAGGAAGCAAAGAGTAGGCGTATACAGGAGGGGGAAATTATGTAGAATAAAGGGAGGTCAGACAATTATGCAGAAAGCCATAGCCTATGATAAAAACAAAAACAGAAAAAGGATTGATTGTGCAGACCGGCAATTTAGATTGCAGGTGGATAAGACCTATGTGACTAGGACTGAAGCCAAGGATGAAATGAGTATTTATTGGATACTCCACCTCCCCCTTATGCTCCAGAACATATATATCCTTTTGTACCCTCAACTCCAGTGCAAATCCCTTCAGCCTGTGCTCCGGCTGTTTCCCCTTCCCCTGCCTCTCCGGGAATGTCCTCTGTATTATCTCCCTCCACGTCTGAGACAGTTACTTTATGGTCTGTTACGTTGCCCTCTTCTGTCATGTCCGCAGTTTTTTGTCTCCCCCTACTCTTGCTTAGGCTTCCCAGTCTGCGAGCACGACCCCATCCTTAGCTGACCCAACTCCATCCCGTGATCTGGGGGATCTTGACACACGAAGGTTGTTTACTCGTTTTACTGTCAGATTAGATGAGAAACAGATGATTTCAAATCAGTCATCTCAGTGGGTGCAACATCCTATTTATTCTCCAACTGTTATATGGAGCACACTCCGAGACTATGAGCCTGTTATGCAGCAGCATGCCTTGAAACACAGGGCCTCATGTTTGATTACTTTATGGGAACAGTGTTTTCCAGGAGGGCAGGCCCCACAAGTGATGTATGATATCCGGGACAGGGCTCATAAGTCTGAACTTGGACCAGAGGAAGTGTACAGAAATGTTGAGGTTCTATTAAATTATCGAGGGCGCATGCACCAAAAATGTCCCTCATGGGACTCTCAGCACCCTATGCGAGAAGTCCATCCTATTTTTCACCCTGAAATACCGGAACTTAAAAATTATCAGGATGTAGTGACTAGACCTCGTGTAGAGGTGCGAGTACGGAGCAGTGGGTTTACACTCCCTGGAAAAGGAGTGAAGTCTCCCGCTAAAATCACAACTACCTGACTCCAGTAAAAATCCTACGGCTTACCACAAAGAGCTCACAGAAGCGGCTTCCTCAGCTGTTATGACCCTAGCTGACATAGAGCTATTTTTCGCATTGCTAGTCCTTGTTGATGTATGGCGCCAGGTGCATGATCAGAACCATGTTACAGAATTGGACAGAACCTGGGATCAAATAAAAGATTGGGATAAGTTACGTAAGCCTGGTGATAAACTGAAACCTGAATTGTTGGCGTTACCTGGCTGTATCATTACTTACATGCATTCCTTGATTCCACCTCGTAAGGTGGATTGGGATAAATTGACGGCATGTAAGCAGAAGAAAGATGAAAGTGTCTCTGATTTCTTCACTAGATTTGAAGGTGTATTCGTTGATTTTAGGGGACAGGATTTATCAGTGGAAGGTGGATACTATTATTTGTTAATAATTTTGTGACCAACTTGTTACCAGAAGTCTCTGCGCGGCTACAAGCCTCTGAGAGTACTTGGACCACTTCTACGCCCTCAGTAATATTGAGTATGGCCCAATATTACGAACATAGGAAGAATGAGAGTAAGGATAAAATGGAAAAGAAAGCGAAAGATCTTAAAACACGGGTATTGTTACAACAGGTTGTCCGAGGACGGGGCGGAGAAAGAGGCGGAAGAGGGTTTGTCCTGAGGGGGGCGGGAAGTGGACGAGGAAGAGGTCCCGCTGTTACTTTGGGAATAAACCATTGCGCTTACTGCAAGGAGGAAGGGCATTGGCAATTTCAGTGTTCTTTGTTGCTAGTTCAGAATGGGGCTATAAGAGGGAGAGGAAGAGGGTGAGGTGGTGTGGATCGCAGTGATATGCGACGAGAGGAGGCGACGCACGTTGGATCAGAAAATAATTACTTCGATAATTCGAGAGGTAGGCAGTATTATAACGAAGATTGTGTAATGGATGCAACAGAAGGGTATGACTATACCTAGGACAGCCAAGGACAGAGTGGGTGCCAGGTGTCAGTACCCGTTGATCAGCAAGGTCCTTATGTAAAGGCGCATTTGATGTGGACATCTGAAAAATTCTTAGTTGATACGGGTGCGATGAATAGTTCTATTTCTCGAACACTGGTCGTAGGGGCTGTTCTGTCTGGGCAAAATAATGTTTCGGTGGGATTCTCAGGAATTCCGGTGGTGAGCCCCATCTCCAAACCTATTCTGTTTACGATTGGTCCAGTCACTGTAGACTCCCCGTTTCTTTTGACTGCCCATTGTGGTGAAAATCTATTGGGCTTTGATTTGTTGAAGAAATTACATGCTAAAATTCATTGTTCACCAGATGGTGTTTATTTGACTATCAATTCCCCTGGCAAGCACACTTTGCAGTGTTTTGCTAAAAATGAACCCCCCCCCCTCTTGAGTTCGCTGCTATCCCAGCCACACTGGGCCACGGAAGACACAGATGGAGGATTATTAAAGATTCCACCAGTTTTGTTCACCTTGAAGCACAATGCTCGACTACTGCGCTTACCTCAGTATAAGATCTCTCTGGCCGGTGAGAAAGCTTTGCTCTCCATTATACAAGATTTGATCAAAAAGGGTGTAGTGGAGGAGACGGCTGCTAATATATGCAACAGCCCCATTTTACAGATCTTGAAAAAGCCTCCGGTTGGCAGTGACTCTGACCATGCTGATACTTATTGTTTTGTGATTGATTTGGGAGAAATTAATAAAATAGTGGTGCCCCAATACCCTGTGGTTTCAGACATCACTACTATTCTCACTATGATTCCTCCCACTGCAAAATATTTTTCTGTGATCAATTTGAAGAATGCTTTCTTCAGCATTCCGATCCACCCTGATAGCCGTCATATTTTTGGCTTCTCATTATCTGGTCGCAGCTTCAGATTTTGTCGCGCTCCCCAGGGGTACACGGAGAGTCCTAGTATTTATAGTCAAGCTTTGAAAACATTGTTGGATGATTTGGTCTTGCCCCCTGGTAATGTACTTTTGCAATATGTTGATGATCTATTGTTGGCCTCAGCTACTGAGGAAGGTTGTAAGGAAGCCACTGTTAATTATTATCTAATTTGGCTGCTAATGGCAATAAAGTCTCCCTTTCTAAATTCCAATATTGTCGACAGGAGGTGACCTACCTAGGTCATCTACTGTCGAAAGAGGGGAGGAGACTAACCCCTGAGCGTGTGACTACCATTTCTAATATGTCTGAGCCTCATACTCAACGTGATGTTTGTGCATTTCTCTGCATAATGTCTTACTGTCGCCAATAGATCCCTAACTTTTCCATTCTCACTAAACCTCTCCTGTACCTAACCACTAAAGATGTGCATGAACCTTTACCCTGGAACGATGATTGTCAAAATGCTTTTGATTCTTTAAAAACTTCTCTTTGCTCTGCACCTGTTCTCGGTACTCTTGATTGGATGTATGACGTTACAACGCACACTTTTACAACGCATACCTTTACAACGCAGTTTTTTACAACGCAACATCCATTACAACGCATTCCATTACAACGCATAATACCTTTACAACGCATACCATTACAAAGCATAACATTAAAATTGCATTTTTGGTAAGTATTGGATAGTGTAGGGGTAGAAATTACTATTCTAACTCCAGGGGGTGCAACAGTAGGGTAAGTGTTGGATAGTGTAGGGTAGAAATTCTAGGCTGTCTTTTCCACTTTTGAAAAAAAGAACAATAAAAAGAAATTTGATACGACTAGATGCCTTTGCAAGTTACTTTCTAAACTGGTGCTGCCTCCACGTTTCTACAGATTCCAGAACTTTCCACTACAGAAATTTGAGGAAAATCAGTTTTTTTGGCAATTTTTTAGGTTTGCAAGGGATTCTGGGTAACAGAACCTGGTGGGAGGCAGTCGAGTCACCCCATCCTGAATTCCCCTGGGTGTCTAGTTTTGAAAAATGTATATGTTTGCTAGGTTTCCCTGGGTGCCGGCAGAGCTAGGGTTCAAAAACGAAAGGTAGGCCCTTTGCCAAAAAAGGCCCATTTTTCACTGCGAAATTGAGGTGCGACCATGTTGTGTTTTGTGCCATTTCCTGTCGCAGGCAGTAGGCAGACCGACGCAAGTGAGGTACCATTTTTAGATTCCAGAACTTTCCACCACAAAAATATGAGGAAAATGCATTTTTGTTGTCAATTGTTTAGGTTTGCAAGGGATTCTGGGTAACAGAACCTGGTGGGAGGCAGTCGAGTCACCCCATCCTGAATTCCCCTGGGTGTCTAGTTTTCAAAAATGTATATGTTTGCTAGGTTTCCCTAGGTGCCGGCAGAGCTAGGGTTCAAAAACAACAGGTAGGCACTTTGCCAAAAAAGGCCCATTTTTCACTGCGAAATTGAGGTGCGACCATGTTGTGTTTTGTGGCCATTTCCTGTCGCAGGCACTAGGCAGACCGACGCAAGTGAGGTACCATTTTTAGATTCCAGAACTTTCCACCACAAAAATGTGAGGAAAATGCATTTTTGTTGTCAATTGTTTAGGTTTGCAAGGGATTCTGGGTAACAGAACCTGGTGGGAGGCAGTCGAGTCACCCCATCCTGAATTTCCCTGGTTGTCTAGTTTTAAAAAATGTATAGGTTTGCTCGGTTTCCCTAGGTGCCGGCAGACCTAGGGTTAAAAAACGACAGGTAGGCACTTTGCCAAAAAAGGTCCATTTTTCACTGCAAAATTGAGGTGCAACCACGTTGCGTTTTGCGCCGTTTCCTGTTGCAGGCACTAGGCAGAGCCACGCAAGTGAGGTACCATTTTTCTCAGAAGACTTTGGGGAACACGGGGTGGGTGGAAATATGTTGACCCACGCAGATTCCAGAACTTTCCACCACAAACATGTGAGGAAAATGGGTTTATTTTGTCAATTATTTAGGGTTGCAAGGGATTCTGGGTGACAGAACCTATTGGGAGGCAGTCAAGTCACCCCATCCTGAATTTCCCTAGGTGTCTAGTTTTCAAAAATGTATAGGTTTGCTAGGTTTCCCTAGGTGCCGGCAGAGCTAGGGTTAAAAAACAACAGGTAGGCACTTTGCCAAAAAAGGCCCATTTTTCACTGCGAAATTGAGGTGCGACCACGTTGCGTTTTGCGCCATTTACTGTTGCAGACACTAGGCAGACCCACGCAAGTGAGGTACCATTTATCTCAGAAGACTCTGGGGAACGCAGAGTGGGTGGAAATGAGTTGATCCTTGCAGATTCCAGAACTTTCCAACACAGAAATGAGAGGAAAATGCGTTTTTTTTGTCAATTTGTTAGGTTTGCAAGGGATTCTGGGTAACAGAACCTGGTGGGAGGCAGTCGAGTCACCCCATCCTAAATTCCCCTGGGTGTCTAGTTTTCAAAAATGTATATGTTTGCTAGGTTTCCCTAGGTGCCGGCAGAGCTAGGGTTAAAAAACGACTGGTAGGCATTTTGCCAAAAAAGGCCATCTTTTTCACTGCGAAATTGCGGTGCGACCATGTTGCCATTTTGTGCCATTTCCTGTCGCAGGCACTAGGCAGACCCATGCAAGTGAGGTACCATTTTTCTCAGAAGACTTTGGGGAACGCAGAGTATGTGGAAATTTGTTTATCCATGCATATTCCACAACTTTCCACCATAAAAATGTGAGGAAAATGCATTTTTTTGGTCAATTTTTTAGGTTTGCAAGGGATTCTGGGTAACAGAACCTGGTGGGAGGCAGTCGAGTCACCCCATCCTAAATTTCCCTGGGTGTGTAGTTTTCAAAACTGTATAGGTTTGCTAGGTTTCCCTAGGTGCCGGCAGAGCTAGGGTTAAAAAACGACAGGTAGGCACTTTGCCAAAAGAGGCCCATTTTTCACTGCGAAATTGAATTGTGACCATGTTGCATTTTGCGCCGTTTCCTGGCGCAGGCACTAGGCAGACCCACGCAAGTGAGGTACCATTTTTCTCAGAAGACTTTGGGGAACGTGGGGTGGGTAGAAATTTGTTGTTCCACGCAGATTTCAGAATTTTCCACCATAGAAATGTGAGGAAAATGCTTTTTTTTGTAAATGTTTTAGGTTTGCAAGGGATTTTGGGTAACAGAACCTGGTGGGAGGCAGTCGAGTTACCTCATCCTAAATTTCCCTGGGTGTCTAGTTTTAAAAAATGTATAGGTTTGCTAGGTTTCCCTAGGTGCCGGCTGAGCTAGGGTTAAAAAACGACAGGTAGGCACTTTGCCAAAAAAGGCCCATTTTTCACTGCGAAATTGAGTTGCAACCACGTTGCGTTTTGCGCTGTATCCTGTTGCAGGCACTAGGCAGAGCCAGGCAAGTTAGCTACCATTTTTCTCAGAAGACTTTGGGGAACGTGGGGTGGATGGAAATATGTTTACCCACACAGATTCTAGAACTTTCCACCACAAAAATGTGAGGAAAATGGTTTTTTTTGTCAATTGTTTACGTTTGCAAGGGATTCTGGGTAACAGAACCTATTGGAAGGCAGTCAAGTCACCCCATTCTGAATGCCTCTGGGTGTCTAGTTTTACAAAATGTATAGGTTTGCTAGGTTTCCCTAGGTGCCGGCAGAGCTAGGGTTCAAAAAGGACAGGTAGGCACTTTGCCAAAAAAGGCCAATTTATCACTGCAAAATTGAGGTGCGACCACGTTGCGTTTTGCACCATTTACTGTCGCAGACACTAGGCAGACCCACGCTAGTGAGGTACCATTTTTCTCAGAAGACTTTGGGGAACGCAGAGTGGGTGGAAATTCGTTGATCCTTGCAGATTCCAGAACTTTCCAACACAGAAATGTGAGGAAAATGCATTTTTGTTGTCAATTGTTTAGGTTTGCAAGGGATTCTGGGTAACAGAACCTGGTGGGAGGCAGTCGAGTCACCCCATCCTGAATTCCCCTGGGTGTCTAGTTTTCAAAAATGTATATGTTTGCTAGGTTTCCCTAGGTGCCGGCAGAGCTAGGGTTCAAAAACAACAGGTAGGCACTTTGCCAAAAAAGGCCCATTTTTCACTGCGAAATTGAGGTGCGACCATGTTGTGTTTTGTGGCCATTTCCTGTCGCAGGCACTAGGCAGACCGACGCAAGTGAGGTACCATTTTTAGATTCCAGAACTTTCCACCACAAAAATGTGAGGAAAATGCATTTTTGTTGTCAATTGTTTAGGTTTGCAAGGGATTCTGGGTAACAGAACCTGGTGGGAGGCAGTCGAGTCACCCCATCCTGAATTTCCCTGGTTGTCTAGTTTTAAAAAATGTATAGGTTTGCTCGGTTTCCCTAGGTGCCGGCAGACCTAGGGTTAAAAAACGACAGGTAGGCACTTTGCCAAAAAAGGTCCATTTTTCACTGCAAAATTGAGGTGCAACCACGTTGCGTTTTGCGCCGTTTCCTGTTGCAGGCACTAGGCAGAGCCACGCAAGTGAGGTACCATTTTTCTCAGAAGACTTTGGGGAACACGGGGTGGGTGGAAATATGTTGACCCACGCAGATTCCAGAACTTTCCACCACAAACATGTGAGGAAAATGGTTTTTTTTTGTCAATTATTTAGGTTTGCAAGGGATTCTGGGTGACAGAACCTATTGGGAGGCAGTCAAGTCACCCCATCCTGAATTTCCCTAGGTGTCTAGTTTTCAAAAATGTATAGGTTTGCTAGGTTTCCCTAGGTGCCGGCAGAGCTAGGGTTAAAAAACAACAGGTAGGCACTTTGCCAAAAAAGGCCCATTTTTCACTGCGAAATTGAGGTGCGACCACGTTGCGTTTTGCGCCATTTACTGTTGCAGACACTAGGCAGACCCACGCAAGTGAGGTACCATTTATCTCAGAAGACTCTGGGGAACGCAGAGTGGGTGGAAATGAGTTGATCCTTGCAGATTCCAGAACTTTCCAACACAGAAATGAGAGGAAAATGCGTTTTTTTTGTCAATTTGTTAGGTTTGCAAGGGATTCTGGGTAACAGAACCTGGTGGGAGGCAGTCGAGTCACCCCATCCTAAATTCCCCTGGGTGTCTAGTTTTCAAAAATGTATATGTTTGCTAGGTTTCCCTAGGTGCCGGCAGAGCTAGGGTTAAAAAACGACTGGTAGGCATTTTGCCAAAAAAGGCCATCTTTTTCACTGCGAAATTGCGGTGCGACCATGTTGCCTTTTGTGCCATTTCCTGTCGCAGGCACTAGGCAGACCCATGCAAGTGAGGTACCATTTTTCTCAGAAGACTTTGGGGAACGCAGAGTATGTGGAAATTTGTTTATCCATGCATATTCCACAACTTTCCACCATAAAAATGTGAGGAAAATGCATTTTTTTGGTCAATTTTTTAGGTTTGCAAGGGATTCTGGGTAACAGAACCTGGTGGGAGGCAGTCGAGTCACCCCATCCTAAATTTCCCTGGGTGTGTAGTTTTCAAAACTGTATAGGTTTGCTAGGTTTCCCTAGGTGCCGGCAGAGCTAGGGTTAAAAAACGACAGGTAGGCACTTTGCCAAAAGAGGCCCATTTTTCTCTGCGAAATTGAATTGTGACCACGTTGCATTTTGCGCCGTTTCCTGGCGCAGGCACTAGGCAGACCCACGCAAGTGAGGTACCATTTTTCTCAGAAGACTTTGGGGAACGCGGGGTGGGTAGAAATTTGTTGTTCCACGCAGATTTCAGAATTTTCCACCATAGAAATGTGAGGAAAATGCTTTTTTTTGTAAATGTTTTAGGTTTGCAAGGGATTTTGGGTAACAGAACCTGGTGGGAGGCAGTCGAGTCACCTCATCCTAAATTTCCCTGGGTGTCTAGTTTTAAAAAATGTATAGGTTTGCTAGGTTTCCCTAGGTGCCGGCTGAGCTAGGGTTAAAAAACGACAGGTAGGCACTTTGCCAAAAAAGGCCCATTTTTCACTGCGAAATTGAGTTGCAACCACGTTGCGTTTTGCGCTGTATCCTGTTGCAGGCACTAGGCAGAGCCACGCAAGTGAGGTACCATTTTTCTCAGAAGACTTTGGGGAACGTGGGGAGGATGGAAATATGTTTACCCACACAGATTCTAGAACTTTCCACCACAAAAATGTGAGGAAAATGGTTTTTTTTGTCAATTATTTACGTTTGCAAGGGATTCTGGGTAACAGAACCTATTGGAAGGCAGTCAAGTCACCCCATCCTGAACGCCTCTGGGTGTCTAGTTTTACAAAATGTATAGGTTTGCTAGGTTTCCCTAGGTGCCGGCAGAGCTAGGGTTCAAAAAGGACAGGTAGGCACTTTGCCAAAAAAGGCCAATTTATCACTGCAAAATTGAGGTGCGACCACGTTGCGTTTTGCACCATTTACTGTCGCAGACACTAGGCAGACCCACGCTAGTGAGGTACCATTTTTCTCAGAAGACTTTGGGGAACGCAGAGTGGGTGGAAATTCGTTGATCCTTGCAGATTCCAGAACTTTCCAACACAGAAATGTGAGGAAAATGCATTTTTTTTGTCAATTTGTTAGGTTTGCAAGAGATTCTGGATAACAGAACCTGGTGGGAGGCAGTCGAGTCACCCCATCCTAAATTTCCCTGGGTGTCTAGTTTTCTAAAATGTATAGGTTTGCTAGGTTTCCCTAATAGCTGGCAGAGCTAGGGTTAAAAAACGACAGGTAGGCACTTTGCCAAAAAAGGTCAATATTTTATTGCGAAATTGTGGTGTTACCACGTTGCATTTTGCCCCGTTTCCTGTCGCAGGCTCAAGGCCGACCCACACAAGTGAGGTACCGTTTTTATCGGGAGACTTAGGGTAATTCAGATATGTAAATCAACTGTTATTACCTATTGAGTTTCCATGCATTTCCCCCTTCAAAATGAAATACATTGTGTAAAAAAAAATCATTTTGAATAATGACCAATAATTCTCATGCTAGTATGAGTATTCCCAATTTTGAAAATGTGGAAATATATACTGTTTCTAAACTCTATAATTTGTACCCAATTCAGAAATACATAGGTGTCTTTCATACCGATTTTTCCATGTATACATTTTCCCAGAATAATAGCTCTATACCAGGTACATAATAAAATACCACTGCAAGTTGCTGCTCAGTTTTTGGCTCTGGGTTTGTCGGGTTCTTGGCGAAACTACAAGTCCTGTATATCCCCACAACCAGGAAGGTCTAACGGATGTAACTTTATATTGATTTCAAAGAGCTGTCAAAATTACAAGAAGTTATAGGGGAAAACCTTGATGCAAAAGGCTGTTTTTTTCAACTAGTTTTCAATTTTTCCAATATTTAACTGTTAGTTTCTATAAAGAAACCTTCATGGATTTAGACAAATGACCCCTTTCTGAATTGAGAATTTTGTCTACTTTTCTAAAATGTATAACTTTCCAGGATCCATTATTGCTTTCAAACTCATTTCTACCATTAACTGGAAGGAGGGTGAAAGCACTAAAAATATCAAAAATAGGCTATGTCCCAGAAAAATGCCAAAACTGTGTGAAAAATGCTGGTTCGCTGACAAAAGACTGTCATTCCCTAAAAGCTGGGAAAATGCTGATTTCAGCCCCACAAACCCTTTTTTGATAACAATTGCAGGGAAAAACCCAGAGGGTTTCATTTGCAACCCGTTTGTCCCATTTTTCTGAAAAAAACAAATATTTTACTGTATTTTGCTTAATTTCTGGTACCCCTCCAAGGGAATGTACAAACCCTGGGCACCTTCAGAATTCACATGATGTTGGAAGAAAAGGACACAAATTTGGCATGGAAACCTTATGTGGTCAAAATGTTACAGGGTGCTAAGCGCGCACTACCCCAAATCGCCAAAAAAAGGCTTAGCACAGGAGGGGAAAAGGCCTAGCAGCGAAGGGGTTAATCAAATGTGAAAAAGAAGAAAAAAGAATAAAGGATTATAAATGTAATATGCCAAATTGACAATTGTAAAATATGTATTATGAGTGCTGATTCATGTAAATTTGCTGAACTCCCAACCAATATATGTTATTCAATCCACACAATTTTAAGTGCTTCACTATTGTAGATTGATTCAGTATTTGGACATTTTACAGGAAAGATCTGGGACCCGACTCAATTCAATTCAATTCAAATAATCTTTATTCAACCAAATAAGGTAATACAAGGAAGCATAGAACATGTTAAAAAGACCTGACCCTTTGTGAAGTGAGCTTCTGTTCATGATCTCCAAATATGTTAATAATCACATCTGGCGAGAAGTGGTATCTAGCAATTACTACATTGCAAAGACTTTAATCCTCTGTTTGTAAATTCTCTCTCCTCTTCAAGTAACTGTTCCTTAAAATGAGAGTCATGTTGCTTCTGAGAAAAAGGCTTTGGTGAAAAAATGCTTTTTGTGACTTACCTTCAGAGGTATGCAGCGTGACTGGTTGGGTATAGGGTGATTTTCACGTATTCATGTTGTGGTGGAGTCTTGACTATTCAGTTATTCGAAATGGCTCTTTTTGCAGGGTTAGCCCAACCTTTTTCCCTTCCTCTTCCTATTTTAGCTGAATTAATTTTGTTGGCTTCGGGACTCAGAGCACTTTACCACTGCTAACCAGTGATAAAGTGCATGTGCTTCTCCTCTAAGACTTGTTAACATAGGTATATACCTGATTGGCATATTTAGTTTACTTATAACTCTCTTGTAAAGTGATATACCATTTACAGAGGGCCTGTAATCTAAACACTACTAGTTGCCCTGCAGCACTGATTGTGCCTACCACCCAAGCAGCCTTTTAAACCTGACTCATGCCTGTCATTACAAGGCCTGTGAGTGCAGTTTACTTCAACTTGGCATTTAAAACGACATGCTAAGCCTTAAACACCCATTTTTATTACGCATAAGTCACCCCTAAGGTAGAACCCAAGTGGTCCTAAGGGCAGGGCGCTGTGTAACTAAAAGGCAGGACATATACTTTTAAGTTGTATATATCCTGGCAGTAGCAAACAGCTAAATTAATTTTTCACTGCTGTGAGGCCTAAACCTTCGATAGGCTAGTCTTGAGGATTCCTTAAAATACCTTTTAAGCTGTAATTCCTGATTGGAGTAGCTACTTTATGTTTAACATCTTTTGAATGTTGGTGATAAACCATCTTTAGTGGTAAAGTTGCATTTAACATTAAGATTTTAGAAATTCCACTTTTAGAACGTGGACATTTCTCTGCTCTTAACTTTACTTTGGTGCCTTGCAGTCTGTCCCCACTACATGTCTGGGCTATGTGACAGCTACGCTTTATGCATACTCTCTAGACAGCCACAACACAGAAAGTCAAGTGAGTCAAGTCAAGAAATTTGTATAGCGCACTACATACCCAGAGGGTCTCAAGGCGCTTGAGGGGGGGGGGGGGGGTTACTTATCAAATAGCCAGGTTTTAAGCTGTTTTCTGAAGGCTAGGTGGTTTTGGGTAAGGCGGAGGTTGATGGGAAGGGAATTCCAGGTTTTGGCCGCTAAGTAGGAGAAGGATCTTCCCCCCATGGTGGCTTTGTGGATGCGCGGAACAGCGGCGAGGGCTTGGTTGGACGAACGCAGTTGGCGGGTGGGAGTGTAGAAAGAAAGGCGCGTGTTGAGGCAGTCAGGTCCGAGTTCGTAGAGGGCTTTGTGTGCGTGGGTGAGGAGACGGAACGTGATCCTTTTGTTGATGGGGAGCCAGTGAAGGTCTTTCAGGTGACCGGAGATTTGGTCTATGCGGGGGATGTCGCGTATGAGTCTGGCTGAGGCGTTTTGAATGCGTTGGAGTTTTTTTGCAGTATTGCGGTGGTGCCGGCGTAAAGGGTGTTTCCGTAGTCCAGACGGCTTGTAATCAGTGCGTGGGTGACAGTTTTTCTTGTTTCGGTGGGGATCCAGCGAAATTGTTTTTTTGAGCATGCGTAGGATGTTGAAGCATGATGATGAGACGGCGTTAACTTGTCTGGTCATTGAAAGAGTGGAGTCCAGGATGATGCCTAGGTTTCGTGCGTGGTCCGTCGGTATGGGAGCATTTCCTAGGGCCGTTGGCCACCAAGAGTCGTCCCAGGCGGAAGGGGATGCACCTAAAATGAGGACTTCCGTCTTGTCTGAGTCCAGTTTCAGACGGCTGTGCTTCATCCACTCGGCTACTTCTTTCATCCCTTCATGAAGGTTGGTTTTGGCGGTGGTTGGGTCTTTGGTGAGTGAGAGGATCAGCTGAGTGTCATCAGCGTAGGAGATGATGTTGAGGTTGTGCTGACGTGCGATGGTTGCGAGGGGGCTCATGTAGACATTGAAGAGGGTAGGGCTGAGAGAAGATCCTTGTGGAACGCCGCAAATGACTTCGGTGGCCTCTGACTTAAAAGGGGGAGTCGGACTCTCTGAGTTCTTCCAGCGAGGAACGAGATGATCCAGTCCAATGCTTTTCCTTGAATTCCGATGTTGCTGAGGCGTTGTATTAGGGTACTATGACAGACTGTGTCGAAGGCTGCGGAGAGGTCGAGGAGGAAGAGGGCGACTGTGTCTCCGTTGTCCAGTAGGGTTCAGATGTCATCTGTTGCTGCGATGAGGGCGGTCTCGGTGCTGTGTTTGGCTCGGAAGCCAGACTGTGAGGAGTCGAGTGATTTGTTGGTTTCAAGGAAGGCAGCGAGCTGATTGTTGACAGCTTTCTCAATGACTTTGGCAGGGAATGGGAGGAGCGAGATGGGGCAGTAATTTTTGAGTTCGGTGGGGTCGGCTGTGGGTTTCTTCAGAAGGGCGCTGAGTTCGGCGTGTTTCCATTTTTCTGGGAATGTGCCGGAATTGAGGGAGCAGTTGATGACGTCTCGGAGATGGGGTGCGATAATGGAGTCTGCTTTGTTGAAGATGTGATGGGGGCAAGGGTCTGTGGGGGATCCAGAGTGGATGGAGTTCATTAGGCGAATGGTGTCTTCTGTGGTGATTGGGTTCCAGTTGAGAAGGTTATTAGGAGGGGGTGCAGGTTCGGGGGTGAGAGGGGTTGACTGGTTTGTGGGTTGGTTGTCAAAGCTGTTATGAATGTCAGTGATTTTGTCATGGAAGAAAGAGGCGAGGGAGTCGCAGAGGGCTTGAGAGGGGGTGATGTCGTTGGAGCTGGCGGTGGGGTTGGTGAATTCTTTGATGATGTTGAAAAGTTCCTTGCTGTTGTGGGCGTTGTTGTCTAGTCGGTCTTTGAGTGCTGATTTCTTGGCTGTTCGGATTAGTTGGTGGTGTTTGCGGGTGGCGTTTTTGAAGGCGGCTTGGGTTATCGTGTTTGGGTCTTTTTTCCAAGTTTTTTCAAGGGAGCGGCAGAGTTTCTTGGATTTCTTGAGGTCATCATTAAACCATGGGGCGTTCTTGCTTCCTAGCTTGATTTGATGTTTTTTCAGGGGTGCTAGTTTGTCGGCTGTTTGGGTTAACCAATGTGTGAGGTTGATGGCGGCTTGGTTAGGGTTCGTCGAGAAGGCAGGGGGGTTTTGAAGAAGTGATGTAGAGATCTGGTCGATTGAGATTTTGTTCCAGTTTCTTCGCAGAGTTGGTTGAGGGTGGTTGTGAGTCGTGGTTTTGTTGTAAATGAAGAGGATGCAACTGTGGTCCGTCCAGTGGAGGGTTGTGGAGTGAGTGAAGGAGATATGTTTGCTGGAGGTGAAGATGGGGTCGAGTGTGTGTCCTGCGTAGTGGGTGGGGGTGTTAACAAGTTGTTTGAGTCCGAGATTGGCGAGATTGTCCAGGAGGGTGGTAGTGTTCCTGTCGTTGCTCTTTTCCAGATGGAAATTGAGGTCTCACAGTAGAATGTATTCTTCTGAGGGGAGGTCGTGTGGGTTGATGAAGTCAGTGATGTCTTCACTGAATTGTGTACGGGGTCCTGGGGGTCTGTAGAGGAGGGTGCCTCTGAGTGTGGTCTTGGGGTCGGTGTGGATCTGGAAGTGGAGGTGTTCGACGATAGCGGGGTTGTCTTCTGAGCTGGTTGAGACGCGGATGGTGTTCTTATGGACGATGGCGATGCCTCCTCCTGTTTGCTTGGTGCGGTCCTTACGGATGATCTTGTAGCCGTCCGGGATGGCTATAGTGATGTCTGGAGCTGATGAGGCATTCATCCCGGCGACGTCCGGGGAAAAGGTGTCGAGTAGGTTCCAAAGGTCGATGGCGTGTTTGTGAACCAAGCGGGTGTTGAGGAGGATGCATTTAAGGTGGTTGGTGTCGGATTTCTGTTTGGTGTTTGTGGATTTGGTGTGGGTCTCGAAGGAGTCGTACTTGCAGGAGTGGCAGGCGAAGGGTCCATGGGTGTGTTCCGGGGTGGCCAGGGCGCAGTTAGGTAGTTGGCCGGGGTTAAGTGCTAGGAGGGTGGAGGCGTCGTAAGTGATGCGGGAGGGGTGGGCCAAGCGGGGACCAGGGGGTATGGCGCTGGGCGCGGTCCAGGCGCGGACGGGCGTAGACGGGCTTACCTTTGGCGCACCTTCGGCACGGCCGTAGCGCGTGGACGCTGCGCGTTGGGACATCAGTCATAAATGGATAGTGGAGGGGGCGGAGCGGGGGAGGGGAATCTGGGAGGCGGGAGGTGGGCTGTAGGTGCTGGTTAGGCACAACAACCAAAATGGTGGGGGGATCGAAATTCAGCCTGGGCGAGGTTGGGGCGCAGGGAGGAGAGACGCTGAGGGCAGTGGCACCGGCGCAACGCTGAGTAAGAAAAGTGAGTCTGAGCGCTGGCTGACAATCAATGCTAAAATAACGAGGTGCACGTTTACAAAATCGGAACTGGGTGCACAATGCAATTTTAAAACATACAAGTGCAGGTATACAGAGCGGCAGCAGTTGCAGGCAAAACAATGGCAGGCAGGCGTATAGCGCTACGATACCAGTCTCTGCAAAGCGCTATGGCAGTCGGGCAGGATGCAAGGGGAGCGGCCGCTTCCTACGAGGTAGGAGAGGTCACAGAGGAGCAGCAGGCAGGGCAAGCCTTCTGAGTCCGTGCGGGGGAGGGGCAGCTGGGAGGCGGGAGGTGGGCTGTAGGTGCTGGTTAGGCACAACAACCAAAATGGTGGGGGGATCGAAATTCAGCCTGGGCGAGGTTGGGGCGCAGGGAGGAGAGACGCTGAGGGCAGTGGCACCGGCGCAACGCTGAGTAAGAAAAGTGAGTCTGAGCGCTGGCTGACAATCAATGCTAAAATAACGAGGTGCACGTTTACAAAATCGGAAATGGGCGCACAATGCAATTTTAAAACATACAAGTGCAGGTCTACAGAGCGGCAGCAGTTGCAGGCAAAACAATGGCAGGCAGGCGTATAGCGCTACGATACCAGTCTCTGCAAAGCGCTATGGCAGTCGGGCAGGATGCAAGGGGAGCGGCCGCTTCCTACGAGGTAGGAGAGGTCACAGAGGAGCAGCAGGCAGGGCAAGCCTTCTGAGTCCGAGCGGGGGAGGGGCAGCTGGGAGGCGGGAGGTGGGCTGTAGGTGCTGGTTAGGCACAACAACCAAAATGGTGGGGGGATCGAAATTCAGCCTGGGCGAGGTTGGGGCGCAGGGAGGAGAGACGCTGAGGGCAGTGGCACCGGCGCAACGCTGAGTAAGAAAGGTGAGTCTGAGCGCTGGCTGACAATCAATGCTAAAATAACAAGGTGCACGTTTACAAAATCGGAAATGGGCGCACAATGCAATTTTAAAACATACAAGTGCAGGTATACAGAGCGGCAGCAGTTGCAGGCAAAACAATGGCAGGCAGGCGTATAGCGCTACGATACCAGTCTCTGCAAAGCGCTATGGCAGTCGGGCAGGATGCAAGGGGAGCGGCCGCTTCCTACGAGGTAGGAGAGGTCACAGAGGAGCAGCAGGCAGGGCAAGCCTTCTGAGTCCGTGTAGGGGAGGGGCAGCTGGGAGGCGGGAGGTGGGCTGTAGGTGCTGGTTAGGCACAACAACCAAAATGGTGGGGGGATCGAAATTCAGCCTGGGCGAGGTTGGGGCGCAGGGAGGAGAGACGCTGAGGGCAGTGGCTCCGGCGCAACGCTGAGTAAGAAAAGTGAGTCTGAGCGCTGGCTGACAATCAATGCTAAAATAACGAGGTGCATGTTTACAAAATCGGAAATGGGCGCACAATGCAATTTTAAAACATACAAGTGCAGGTATACAGAGCGGCAGCAGTTGCAGGCAAAACAATGGCAGGCAGGCGTATAGCGTTACGATACCAGTCTCTGCAAAGCGCTATGGCAGTCGGGCAGGATGCAAGGGGAGCGGCCGCTTCCTACGAGGTAGGAGAGGTCAAAGGGCTGGGTGTGACAGAGGATACATCTGCATTCATCTGCATACTGATAGCCTTCCTGGGCAGGGAGAGGTGGTTATTCTTACGTCCTAATAGGTTGTGTCCTTCCCTCACACAAAGGGCTGATTTGCCCCCTACTGGTAGTCTGGAGCCGGGTTTGGCTGAAAAGGATCTTTGTGCACTTCAGAGAAATCCTTTGAAGCCACCCCTTACATCAAAGGCACTTTTGAATATAAGTACCTGGGCTCTGACCCTACCAAATCAGCAGACTACTGAACCTGTGAAGAACTCTGATGAAGTAAAGAGTGTTGTACTGAAAGGATTGCCACTTTGATGTGAATGACTGTTCTGATGAACTACTTCTCTGCTTTGTTCAGCTGCGTTGCTGCCTGCTTATCTCTGCCCTGCTGACTGAATTTATCTCATTTGAAACCAAAGTGATTCCAAGACCTTGCTGGCTTCCCTCCTGTTAAACACAGACACAAAAGACTTCTTGCACTCCGGTTTGCTTCTTTCTTGTTTGGTTTGTGGACTCTGCCATCTGTGAGTCCTACCCTTGCCTGAGGTGCTCCTCCATTCCTGGGCATCTGAAGGGGGTTTCTGCAGCATTTTCTACCTTAACGTCGGCACAGCAGCAGCTTTGCGCCAATCGGAACAGACGCATTGCCCTCTGATGCCGACACAGTGGTGGCTAGATGACAGCGCTTCTAGCGCTGACACAGGTTAACGATAACGGTGATTCTACTTTTGAAGCCACTTGACAATAACAGTGCAGCCCGACATCGATGCAGAACCTGCATCAAAAAGGTTCAACACCGAAGAACCCTTCGGTGGCTAGGATTGGCGCTGACGCTCGTTTCCCTCAATGGATCAACGGTGGTGAGATGCACCCTCGACTCCAAGTCTTGAGTCTTCAAAGTCGACCAAAGCTCCACCCTAGGTATTTCTTTAGCTGGACCTGTCTGGGTCTTGTAGCCGGCCTGCTATCGATCGTGGTAAGCCTGAACTTTGACTTTGTACTGGTCCTTCACGACCTCAAGTAACTTTTTGACCCCTAGTGAGTTCTAAGCACTGTTTTAACATTTAGGGCCAGATGTAGGTATCCAAATACCGGTCGGTAACGGGCGAAAATACAAATTTTGGCCGTTTGGATACTGAGATGTAGGACATTAAAAAATACAGATTTGGTAATTTTACCGAATCGGTAATTTTACCGAATCAGTAAATTTACTGAATCGGTAAAATTAACGAATCTGTATTTTGAAATGTAGGTAGCACTGTAAACAGTGCTACAGGGCTTTAAGGATTCGTTATTTACCACCAACTATCAGTTGGTGGTAAATAACGAATTCCTATGTAAATGGAAATATTTGCATTTACACCTGTGCCATGTGACAGACATACGTGTGCCACATGGCACACAAGCACTAATCAGGGGTGCAACAGGGTGTCAAAGTGACACCCTGCCACCATTGACTTTTTCAGTATTTACCGAATCGGTAATTACCGATACGGTAATTGACATTCATTCCTATGGGCCGATTCAGTATTTTTAACCGAATTATTATCTACATCCCAAATAGCGATTCTGAAATACCGAATCGGTAAAAATCGGTATTTTAGAATCGGTATTTTCGGATTACCTACATCTAGCCCAAAATCTCTAAAAATTCTCTTGTCTTCTTCTACTGAATGGATTTTTGTTGCTTTTGTCATTTAATCAGATACATATCCCCTTTTTGTCTAAACCCGTGTGAAGTCTTTTTGTGGTGTTTTCATTGAGTTGCTGTTATATGTGTTAAACAAATACTTAACATATCGCCTCTTAAGTTAAGCCTGACTTCTGTGTGCCAAGCTACCAGAGGGTGAACACAGGTTCATTTAGGATGTGTATCTGACTTACCCTGACTAGGCTCGTGGGTTTTGCGTGTTTTGGGTGCATACCTTAGCCAACCATAAACCCCATTTCTTACATCAGGTGTGTTGAATACAATAGAAGTCTTACTGCAATTTGTGTTTTCTACTAACAGCAGCTATGTTTACTGTTGTGTGCCTATGATAATGCTTACATTTACCTCCTATATTTCCTTAGATTGTGTAAGTTTTGACTTTATTGATTTCTATGAGATTACCTTACTGTACCAGTGATTTGCATCTGTGATATGTGACGTACTCCAAGGTGTGAGCCGAGTAGATTTTAACCTGTTTTTTTCAGTTGCTCTACTGAAGTAGATTTGGTCTTAACTTTGGTGAATTGGAACAGTTTAACTCTTTTGTTGGCGTGTTTTAGTATCTGCATTAGCCTCCCTACCCCCTCTTTAATTTTTGTCTTACTCCTCCCATTTTGTAGTAGACATTGCAACTTTCCAACCGCTGCCTCTTGCCCCACCCATGTTTACCCTAAAAATGTGTACCTCGAAGAGTGGAGTTCTCCCCTTTTGCCCAGATATATGCAAATGAAAAAGCAATACATACACCTAACTCAATTTTCGTTTCCTGAATTACCTTTGCCCACTCAAAGCTTTTTCAAAATTATGACAAATTATCGATCACAAAGTGAAATCTTTTTCACTTTAATTGAACTTCACTCAGGTGGAAAATGTAGGAAGTGAATTACTTTCCTACTTTACTCTTTGCAGAGCATTTCCATTCTGCCTTTTTTCTTAGCAAGATTGCCATTCACATTATCTTTACAATAGCATTGCACAAGGAGTATTGTTTGGTCTAGTTTATTAATATTGCACTGGTAATTAATACCAGTGCAAAAACAATTAAAACTATCAATACAAAAGTTGGTCGTAAAAGAACTATGGGGCATATTATCAAGGACGGTGTTAACATTATCGCCGCTTTAGCAGCAGAAAACTGCCGCTAAAGCGGCAATAATGGGCTTGATAATACGCCATAGAGAATGCCCATTGAAGCCCACGTTCACACCATGTTAACGCTGTTTCTTGATGATATGCCCACAAAACATTTAAATGCTAAAAAAATAACAGTGTTATGTAAAATGTGCCGTATTCACAGTTTGAAGTTATGGGATGCTAGTCCTGCGAGGCTTTTACCTTCGAGAGTGACCCAAATGACAAACTCATATGTGCAAATTCCCTAAGTTTGGCACAGGTGTCAAAAGCCAGTCCAACAAGTCAATAGTCTTTGAGACAGGTCCTGTACTGTCTCTAATGTGCAAGTTTGCAGGAATATAATGGAAGGAAAGATGTAATACCCAATTAAGACCTTTTAGACAAAAAGTGCAGGTGAGCTTGGAGTCTGCGAGACTTAGGCACTGGTCTGTTTGGTGGCGAAATTAGGGGGCATATTATCAAGGGACGGCGTTAAAATTATCGCCGCTTTAGCGGCAGGAAACTGGGAGCTAAAGCGGCAATTATGGGCTTGATAATATGCCCTTGAGAATTCCAATAGAAACCTATATTCTGGTGTTAACATGGACTTCTATTGGAATTCTCGATGGCATATTATCAATCCCATTATCGCCGTTTAAGCGGCAGTTTCCTGCCTCTAAAGCTGCCATAATTTTAACGCCGTTCCTTGATAATATGCCCCTAGGTTCTTATTGTCTCTAAGATGCAATCCAGGCAGGTTACCCATGAGGGTCAGCCTCTCAGATGTGTAAACATTTATATAGTGTTGTGCAAATTCACAGGAAGTGGTAGGAAAATGGAGTAGATATACAGTTATCACCAACTTGGGGGTAGTTGTGCAAAACCGCAAAGATTGACAGAGGTAATACAAGATTTGTTTTCGGGAGAACAAGGTGTGCAAAAGAAGCTGGGGCTCCTCCTGGCAATTTCTGCTAGTGCAGACAAGGAGCGTTGAAAGTGCCTGTGGTAAAGATTAGTTGCGAGTGGATTGCATGCAGACATTGGAGTAGAGAAGTCGAGAAGAAACGGGGAACCTCAATTGTGATTGTGGGGCTGCCATTGTCCTTTCTACCCTTCGGAGGAACTTCACTAGGCTATAATTGAGTTGTGGATTCGTAGGGGCAAAACAAGCCAGCAAGGCCTTCCTTTGGGTACGGATTCCTTTTTGATTAAAAGAGACTTTTAAACGTAATTTCCATTTCTATTAAAAATCCTTACAGGTGCATATGAGGTGGGCCATATCCTCTGCTCCCTCATTGCATTGCCGCAACCATTGAGGGCCTTTATTTTTCTGTCACTTAGGTAGATGATGAGTGGCAGCAGTCCGAAGCGGTATTTTAGAAATGTTTCTTAGACACTGTTGTATCCTACGAGGAGATATATTCACAGGAGGTTGGCCTTCCTGTAGTTGTTTAGGACTATTCAAGCGTGGCTTCTTTGGGATAAAACCACCTCATCCTCCATCATGGAGAGCGACTTCATCGTTTTAGGCACCAGTTTTTTGTAACACAACTCGCTGGTAGGAGTGTCCCACAGTTGAGTTAGGCCAGTTTTTGTGAGAGACTCCTTAAGAAATTCTCTAGCTTAACAGAAGTCCGTAGACTGTGGTTCATTCAATAGGAGAGATTTTAAGGTGTTAGGGTCAGCTTTCCTAATCCTATTCCTCAACTGATGTCAACTCCCCTTCATACCAGGTGATGCCTCTAGAGAGCAAATTAAGGCCTTATCTCCATATTTGAGGTATAAGCAGGTAGGTTACAGATCATTCCATATCTTTTGATCAAGAAGGCATACAAATCTTTTGTGCCTGACTGCCTCATGACCTCAATCTCCTAGGCTACAGTAGGCCTCAATGTTATATTGATTATACTGAGTAGTGGGGTCATAGTTGGACCGGATAATTTCATCTTCAGCTTTTTAAACACGACTGCTAGTGCGATGCCCTTCCTTCAATTAATCAATCAATCAGGGATTAATAGAGTGCACTCCTCCTACTCCCCGTAAGAGTTTCAAGGCCCGGGGAGGGGGAGGGTTTCAGGCAGCTCCTGTCATCTGAAAAGCCACGTCTTGAAGCTCTGCCTGAATGCTTGCAGTGTGGGACTTTGTCTGATGCTGAGTTAGAGTTCGTTCCAGGTCTTGGCTGCGATGTAGGAGAAGGATCTGCCTCCTGTTCGTTCGCTCTGTGGATGTGCGGGATTTAGGCCAAGGTTAGGTCAGCGGAGCAGAGGTTTCTCTTGAAGGCATAGAAGGAGATTCTTTCATCGAGGTATTGGGGTCCGGTGTTATTGAGGGATTTGTACGCATGAGTGAACAGCTTGAAGGTCATTTCTTTTCTGACGGGAAGCCAGTGGAGGTCTCGTAGGTGATGGGTGATGTGGTTGTGTCGTTGGATGCTGAGGACGAGTCTGGATGTAAGTAATAGTTTATTAGCATAGTTAATTAAAACCATTGCAATTCATCCTTAGCAACACTAAGATGCACACGATACATTTTTCATCAGTTGAATAAAATTACTTTCACATAAAATATGTAGTCGAAATTTAAAAATCCTAACAAAAGTTCGTGAAAATTTAATATATGTAGTAAGAGTAAAAATAGTATTCATGTTGTTCTAAATGTCCTCTGTAGGTTAGGCGAGGTAACGAATTCCAGTGTTCTCTTTATTTCCGTCATCCTTAATGTCAATCTTTACAGGCTGCCAGTAAGGGATTCTGCTTTGATTAGTAACCTCTAAAAACATGACGGAGGGTCAGTTTTCTGCATCTTTGTTTCTACAGCAAAAGAGCTGTGGTTGTGTTTTCAGGTTTGCGTTCATGCCGGGCTGCATGCACGTTATTTTCTGTCGTTATAAGGGACTGACACCCTCAGGTTTTTACTCACGCTGGTATCTCAGTGTATTTCACGCTACCTATATGGGGGGTTATAGTAAACCTCCGAACAGGGATTTCCATACACCCCTTTCTGTCGATATCAGTGTGTCTTTGAATTTAATAAGGATTGCAGCATATCGGGTTTTTTACTTATGTTATTGTGACTGTAGATACTTAGTTATTGCAACGAGGGAACCAGACTTGGGTTAGGACTCGTCTCGATCCTTTAGTCTCTATGTTTAAATTTATGGCCATTAGAGAAAACATTTGAGGTCAGTATATGGTTTAAGACCAAAAAAGAGTGCCTGACATGGGGGTCTCCCTCAGGTGCTTCATCACACACCTCAGGAAACTCATTTTTATGAGGTTATTATATCTTTCTATGTGTGCCTGATAATATATAAAAAAACATGGGTAACATTAGATGGTTAATAAACGGCTTCAGATTTATTTCTATATTTTACATTTTAAACTAATGTATATATGGTCTATTTACCCTACAGCAAGGTTCCTTGGCAGCTTACTAAGGCCTGCCTATCCTATTGGGGCATCACTATCGGATTTGTACTGAAAAATACCGCTTTATGTGAGTCATCTTAAACTTTGGTTATCCTATGCTCTTAAATTAGAGATGATTTTGCCTTTATGTTTCCTTGCTTACTGAAAACATGTTAATTATTTCTATCTTGGAGCAGAACTATTTGCTATACATCCATACAATTGGTGTCTGAAGTGATTTCACGACTAACCGGCAAAACGAAATCAACTATCTTTTTGCAACTATTTTTACATCACTTCGGTCAGTATATGTATCCCTCATGTACAATGTAAACTTACCGTACAGTCACTATATTAGGTCTCTTTAATCTGATTGGCATATTATTCTCTCTTTTATATTTAGATTGGTACTCCATCTTTATTTCGGCAATAATCAAATTACGGTGATATACCCCGCAGATTACTAACTGAACCTTTCTGGTGAGAAGGCTTCATGTTGTCTCTTCGTACTTATTTTGGCCTGAGGGACCCTTATGTCTAAATGCGCTGGGTTTAAATGCATCTACTTGTCAGACGCCTTTGCTATAAATGTCAATTATAATCTATGAGTACCAATGGTTTCATGTAAATTTATAGGACATCTACTCCCCCACTATGTAGTTTACCTTGGGTATCCATTGTACCAATCTTATGGCGCCTCAATTAACTTTTATGTCTTTTGTATATAGATATTTTTGATTGGTATTGACATTTCTTTATTTTCAACAATTTTCAGTTGACAACTTCATTCTTCTGAAGCTTAAACCCAACATTATACTGCCTTGCAGTTTCTGGAAATACTCAAACCAGACCTTGATTTTTATTCTGGTGAGACTTGCCTTCCATTTAAATTATGATGCATCTATTGCTCTATGGGTACCATCTTAGACGTAGGTAGCACCAAGCAATTTTATTGCTAGTCTCTTTTGTTCTCTTAGTGGGTTGGACTCTTTCCTGTTGAATTTTTGAATTAACAATGATTAGATTTTAGGTCTTGTTCCCTTTTCTCACTCCTCTTTTCCACTCGCCTTTCTCTTTTTTCTTGACAAATGTCAGATCTCGTCTGCTTCCTATTCCCTTTCCTTTCACTCCCTTTTCCCCAGTCTGTTCCTTCTGCATAACTTTTCTAACTCATGTCGTTTACAAGACAAGGGGATTCATTTAGGCTATGCCCCTTAGAGAATTGAAGAAACTAACTTTTTCTCTTATGTATATTATTGTTGTTTAGAATTTTTTTGTTTGTATTTCTTCCTGTATTAGTAGTGATTATATTATCTTGTCCAGTGCCATTTCCTTTTTCGTCTTCTTTTTAAAATATTGTCATGATAGTGTTATGTATGTTGTATTCATGTTTTCTACTTGTCTATACTGTATATATTTTTATGTAAATTTTATATTTATATATGTTTCACGGTTGTTTTCAGCCCTGACGAAGCTCCCGGGGTGAGAGCGAAACGCGTTGGCTGTGTGGATCAACAAATTTCCACCCACCCAGCGTTCCCCCAGGTCTCCCAATAAAAATAGTACCTCACTTGCGTGGGTGACTCAAGGACCCGCAACAGGCAAGGGCCCAAAACCTAATGAAGCGACATCAAAATTACCTATCACAAACCAACCTGGTTTTGCAAGGGGGTTCCCATGAGGTTTTGGCCCGGGTCTCGGCTGCCATCTAGGGAAACCTACCTAACCCACACATTTCTGGAAACTAGAAACTCGGGGGAGTCCAGCGAGGTATGGTTTGCGTGGGTCCCTCGTAGTGTAAATATGAACATTTAGGAACAAAATAAATACAGTGGACCTAAACAAAATTATTAACTCACTAATGCCAGAAAATGCATACATAAAGATAATATTTTCACAGAGTTATTTTTTATTGAATCAAAATGATTTCTGAATATAAATATATATTAGATACAATAAATACACAATAGTTCATTCATAAAATAATAATACTAAAACATGTCAATAAGTGTCAATAAGTGTCAATAAGTGTCAGGTCAGACAATCAATGGTCACAATACAATTCAAAAATGATAAGTTGTAGTGAATTGGAGCATGGCTAGGGAATGTGTTGCTACGCGCGTTTCAGGAAGCCATGTGTTCAAAGACAGAAATGTGACCCGAAAATTGAAATTAGAAGTAATCGGATGCATGTATTAACAATTCGTGTCACATATTAGATAAATGGAGGTCCCACACATTATTTTATTTTTTTTTTGCAGAGTTTTATATAGCGCGAACTAGACCTGAACCGAATCAGGTATCAGAGCGCTTTACATATTTTACAATTATGTTACATGAGGACTCATTTTTTTGTTTTTTTTTAGGCACATTATATACAAAAAAAGATAGTCAATATGCTAAGATGCTACCTAAGGATAAAAAACATTTGTCGCAAGCCTATCATTTGGAAATCTCAAAAAGAAAGGGCAGAGATTGACGTGAGATAGATGAAGAGCCACCACCTGATGGTATCTTGAACTAGAACCAACAAAAGTGAAGATCA
The DNA here is from genome assembly GCF_964261635.1 of Lissotriton helveticus. NCBI lineage: Eukaryota > Metazoa > Chordata > Amphibia > Caudata > Salamandridae > Lissotriton > Lissotriton helveticus. The sequence continues at coordinate 1,693,612,832 of NC_136068.1, read as the reverse complement.
CACCCTTAGAAAATGAACGGAAATGTTGTAAATATTAACAGCAACAAAGAAAAGGAAAAGAGAAATACAAATAATGTGTATCCCAAGTCATATAAAGGGAAAAAGAACATAAGGTAGAGTCGAATATGGATGTATGACGTTACAACGCATACTTTTACCACGCATACCTTTACAACGCGGTTTTTACCACGCATACCATTACAACGCATAGCGCTTAGAGGTGCTGGATAGTGGTAAGTATAATTTTCTATTCCAACTCCAGTCCCCGTGGACACTAGGGAAGGTGTTGGATAGAAAATTAAACTTATTCCCTATCCAAGAGCGCCCCCCAGCGCAATGCGTTGTAATGGTATGCGTGGTAACACCTGCGTTGTAATGGTAGTGCGTTGTAAAAATTTCGTTGTAAACGTTACATACCGTCGAATATCTATAGTACCTTAAGTAATGTCTCACAGAATCAGGCAATCGTAGAGCTGGTAGAATTGTAAAAAGAGTTCTAGGAAGGTGTGGAGAAGATAAAAAAATGTCACAGAAAGAAAAAGTACATTGAGGCTGACTAAGATACTAGCCCGGTAAGCAACATATCCAAACTAGGATTAATCAGGTGTTTGGTACGTGCCTCTAGGGGCCACTATGTCAAGGTCTAGGTCGCAGCTAGGAAAGAGCGGATGACAAAAGCAACCAATTACCTATAAATAGAGGCGGTGAGTCAGGGCGAGAGGTGCAAAGCCCTGCGGCCGGGTCCCGGTAATCTCTGAGTATAGGGAAAACAATGGGACCATAGATAAAGCCCAAGAAGTGTCCCTACTGTCTGTTAAGCAATGGTAAAAAATGGAATAGAACAAAAGATCTCCCAAAATAGGAGCTTACCGCTGAATATTCCGGAGTCTCTACAAGAGTAGATAAAACCAATTCAAAGGTCCGAATTCTATGGACAGAAGGACTGCTCTAAGATACCTGCAACAAGATATATGGCAAGGGATACTAATAGGAGGCTAAAATACACGGCAGTGAATTCAATGCAGAACAGCTATATGTCTTCTATTCCCCCAGGTCTCCCAATAAAAATGCCATACCTCGCTGGACTCCCCCGGGTGTCTAGTTTTCAGAACTGTTTGGGTTTGGGAGTTTCCCAAGATGGCCGTCAAGCCCGGGGCAAAAAACTCAGGTGCCACCCCCCAAAAAAATAAGGTAGTTTTGCTATAGGTAATTTTTATAGGGAGACCTGGGGGAACGCTGGGTGGGAGGAAATTTGAGGAGCCACGCAGATTCCCCAACTTTACCACACAGAAATGTGAGAAGAAAGCGAATTTATTTGCGAAATTTGAGGTTTGCAGTGGATTCTGGGTAGGAGAATGATGAGGGACCCATGCAAGCCATACCTCGCTAGACTCCCCCGGGTCTCTAGTTTCTAGAAATGTATGGTTTAGGTAGGTTTCCCAAAATAAAAGAGAGTTTCCCAAGGACCAGAAAGGACTGGGTCAATAGGTAGTATCAAAGAAAAGATTCCTTTCTGGGTAATTATTTCACAAGGTGACCATGAGGCCTATCCATAGCAGTTAACTGTATTTAACATTTTCAGTTGACGAATTCAAGCAGTCAAAATTTTGTCTCCACACTAGGTTGTTTATAATTTTTACTCAAAGTTTATTTTATAAAAATTCATATTTAGGAATTCATTTTAAATACACATTATAATTTTACACTGTGGTACTCTGGTACAAGCATATATCTAATAACTAACAATTCCGTGTTACGGTTCTCTATCACAAAGTCACCACTTTATAGTATGCATTCAATGTTTAAAATACAACAATACAGCGAATTCATAAAAAGCATTTTTTCACAGTTTAAAATAGTCCAAAAAGTCGACGCGTTTCGGTGCGTTTATTGTACTTGGTGCACCTTCATCAGGACAGAATAAGTTAAAAACAGGTATACTTCTTCTTTCTGAAAAAATGAATAGAATGCATATAGTTAGTGTGGAATTCCTAATTTGAGTTTTATCCTAGTAGTGGGCTTCATACTTCAAGGTTACAACAAGATTTTCTTACTTTAAATTTAAGAAAAAGGCGTCCTTCAAGTGGTTTCTGGGAAGTTTTGTTCTTAATTTATCTGGTAGCACATGTGTTGTCAATTCACGGCCGTCAATGATCTAGAATCATAATTTCCTTTTTAATTACTTTTTGCCATTGTTTATACTTTCAAGTCTAGAGTTAGTTACAGTATGCTGTACTGCACTTACTTGTATGGGTTATTAGTAGCATATAGTCAATGATGCAGAGTAGATGATGTCATCTCCCAGTGGCGTATTTTTTATAAAATATGTGCTCCTCTATGTAGTCACGTGACAATACTCTTAAATGGAAGAAATATAATATATATTTTAGGAGATGAGCCATGTTTAGGGAATATTAGTATCCAACATGCCAAATTTATACATACCAATCATGTGAATCGTGTCAGTTTTCAAGGCTTTAGCTCATTGTATTGGTAATCCTGACGTTTCTTTGATTGGTTGTCACTAGTCTTGCTTGCCTGAGACCAACCTCGCTCCTTTCTTGATTTTAAGAGCTATTTGTGGGGCATAACAAGGGTGAGGCATAGATGTTAATTTGGCTTGGACGATTATGCAGTGTAGTATCATCACTGTCAGTTCTGAAAAGATAGACACAGGCCATTATGGCCTGACAGTACACTTCAAAAATTATTATATGGATTCATTTTAGCCCTTTAACATCAGGAACATGAAAGAGTGTCCGCTTATACTCCTAGTTCCCCATTTAAACTATGAGGGCGCTCCTTAGCCATTTACCATCAATAACATAAAGGATTGTCCGCTTGTGCTCCTAATACCCCATTCAAACTGCGAGGTCGCTCCTCTACTTGTCGGGAATATTTACATTACCCTGCCTCGACTCCGCTTGGTAAAGCAGGATGTTTAGAGCGTTCTTACCTGTATTATGGCTGGTGATTCCCTCGTGTGGCTGGCTTCCGCTTCACTGGAACTGACAACCACACGAGGGCTGCTGGGTACTATTTATACCTATGCTAATTGATTTATTGCACTGCTGGCGGCACTAATTAAGCATTAAGTGTATCAGGTGTCATGTCACATCGCCATAAGTGTAGTTTTTTACTGGTTGTCCCACTTATGCCTTTCGAAGAAATAGAACTATTAGAAACCAGCTAGTGCATACGTACAAAGAACCTAAAAGGAATGGACAAAGAAACGTCCTCAATGATGCTCCTATTAGAGGAAATTTGCCATGTGGGTCTTGTACACATTGTAAAGGCATCATTAAAACTGACAAAGTGGAAGTGAATGGTATCACCCATTGGATGAACGAGCACGTGAATTGCCGGACCTCCAATGTGGTATACCTAATTCTCTGCCCCTGTAACAAATGTTACATAGGAGAAACAGGAAGAGAAATACGCTTGAGGCTGACAGAACATCGATCTGCAATAAGGCTCAAGAGGCAAAATGCTCCACTAGTCGAACATTGGACCACAGAGAACCACAAATTAGACGATCTAAAATGGTTCATTCTTGAAAAAAATCAAGGTCTCTGTGAGAGGCGGAGATGCCAATAAAAAGCGCAAACTGAGAGAACAGTTCTATATGTCAAAATTTAAATCTTATTATCAAGGGCTCAACAACCGTGAAGAGTGGGATAAAATAATCAGATAAGTCCATGATAAATAGATGCCGCTAGTGATTTAACAACAGCTAAGAATATCCAGAGCAGAAAGGCAAAATGATAAACATAGGAGCCTTTCTTATCTGCAGATTGAGCGAACAATGAATTAATGGTATAGCACTGTGTAATTGCCCACCAAATGTATATTCCTGATGTGGTTTTTCTTGAACAATAGGGATTAAAACTTTATAACATCTGTAGTGGCAGGCATGATGTAGGAAATGTACGCCTTGTCTGTTAGACTCAGACATATTAGTCATGTATAATAGTCGTTAACACTGTATAAACATCTATTTTGACAGCAATGATGCATGGGATGTATGCCCCTTTTTTGTCAAACTTAGTCATGTATAATAGTGACTAACACTGTACAAACATCTGTATTGACAGCAATTATGCATGGGATGGATGCCCTTTTTTTGTCAAACTGAGATCTACTGTACAGAAATAAACATAGGACTGCATCGGAAGGCTTTGTATAAATAATGATGGAGTGTGATTATATTTGTCATAGCATGTGCAATGTAATGAAGAAAGGTTAACACCAGAATGTATGGCAATCTCCCCGTCTTATTTTCTGCAATTGTGTGAATAGGACAGTGACACCGCAGGAAAGTTTTTTCTTTCGACCTCCGGGAGCAACCCGATGCGTAAATCAATCCCTTGTGTATAGATAATTACAAAAATAACTTCTAGATGGCGCGCATAGAAATGCGGGCACTACGTATTGTGCATAATACACCCCGGTAAATCAGGGATAGTACCATATGCGGTGGTAATTTCGAAATATAATGAAGAAAAACCGCGGAGATCTTTTAACCATCCATAGAATCCGTGAATAAAGAAAAGCACACATATTGCAGTGCGCAGATTACTGTAAGACGCGCTGACGTACATACACAATAGATGTAAGGAATGTCTAAACGGGCCGTTTTTAATAACAAAGACTTGGCTTTTACTAATATTGGCCCTTTTTTCTGTAGTTTTATTTTTGTAGTTGTTGCGCATTGACAACAAACTACAGTCATGGCCGCCGTTCTCCGTGAATATTCAGTTCTTCCGGTACATCGTCAGTTTCGCCTGAGCACTGAGACGAGACAACCAGTAAAAAACTACACTTATGGCGATGTGACATGACACCTGATACACTTAATGCTTAATTAGTGCCACCAGCAGTGCAATAAATCAATTAGCATAGGTATAAATAGTACCCAGCAGCCCTCGTGTGGTTGTCAGTTCCAGTGAAGCGGAAGCCAGCCACACGAGGGAATCACCAGCCATAATACAGGTAAGAACGCTCTAAGCATCCTGCTTTACCAAGCGGAGTCGAGGCAGGGTAATGTAAATATTCCCGACAAGTAGAGGAGCGACCTCGCAGTTTGAATGGGGTATTAGGAGCACAAGCGGACAATCCTTTATGTTATTGATGGTAAATGGCTAAGGAGCGCCCTCATAGTTTAAATGGGGAACTAGGAGTATAAGCGGACACTCTTTCATGTTCCTGATGTTAAAGGGCTAAAATGAATCCATATAATAATTTTTGAAGTATACTGTCAGGCCATAATGGCCTGTGTCTATCTTTTCAGAACTGACAGTGATGATACTACACTGCATAATCGTCCAAGCCAAATTAACATCTATGCCTCACCCTTGTTATGCCCCACAAATAGCTCTTAAAATCAAGAAAGGAGCGAGGTTGGTCTCAGGCAAGCAAGACTAGTGACAACCAATCAAAGAAACGTCAGGATTACCAATACAATGAGCTAAAGCCTTGAAAACTGACACGATTCACATGATTGGTATGTATAAATTTGGCATGTTGGATACTAATATTCCCTAAACATGGCTCATCTCCTAAAATATATATTATATTTCTTCCATTTAAGAGTATTGTCACGTGACTACATAGAGGAGCACATATTTTATAAAAAATACGCCACTGGGAGATGACATCATCTACTCTGCATCATTGACTATATGCTACTAATAACCCATACAAGTAAGTGCAGTACAGCATACTGTAACTAACTCTAGACTTGAAAGTATAAACAATGGCAAAAAGTAATTAAAAAGGAAATTATGACTCTAGATCATTGACGGCCGTGAATTGACAACACATGTGCTACCAGATAAATTAAGAACAAAACGTCCCAGAAACCACTTGAAGGACGCCTTTTTCTTAAATTTAAAGTAAGAAAATCTTGTTGTAACCTTGAAGTATAAAGCCCACTACTAGGATAAAACTCAAATTAGGAATTCCACACTAACTATATGCATTCTATTCATTTTTTCAGAAAGAAGAAGTATACCTGTTTTTAACTTATTCTGTCCTGATGAAGGTGCACCAAGTACAATAAACGCACCGAAACGCGTCGACTTTTTGGACTATTTTAAACTGTGAAAAAATGCTTTTTATGAATTCGCTGTATTGTTGTATTTTAAACATTGAATGCATACTATAAAGTGGTGACTTTGTGATAGAGAACCGTAACACGGAATTGTTAGTTATTAGATATATGCTTGTACCAGAGTACCACAGTGTAAAATTATAATGTGTATTTAAAATGAATTCCTAAATATGAATTTTTATAAAATAAACTTTGAGTAAATATTATAATCAACCTAGTGTGGGGACTTAAATTTTGACTGCTTGAATTCGTCAACTGAAAATGTTAAATACAGTTAACTGCTATGGATAGGCCTCATGGTCACCTTGTGAAATAATTACCCAGAAAGGAATCTTTTCTTTGATACTACTTAGGTAGGTTTCCCTACATGGCCGCCGAGCCCGGGGCCAAAAACTCATGGGAACCCCCTTTGAAAACCAGGTTGGTTTGTGATAGGTAATTTTGATGTCGCCTCATTAGGTTTTGGGCCCTTGCCCGCTGCGGGTCCTTGAGCCACCCACGCCAGTGAGGTACCATTTTTATCGGGAGACCTCGAGGAACGCTGGGTGGGAGGAAATTTGTGTGAGCCCATTTGATGTCACGCTTTCACACACAAAAATGTGTGAAAAAACTAATTATTTCAGCAAAATTTGAGGTTTGCTAGGGATTCTGGGTAAAGGAACGTTGGAGGATCCACGCAAGCCCCCGGGTGTCTACTTTCTAGAAATTTGTGGGTTTGGTAGGTTTCCCAAGATGGCAACCGAGAAAGGAGTGGAAAAACCCATGTGACCCTCCTAGCTAAACCAAATAGTTTTGACAAAATTAGTTGTTTAGTTCTGCAGCGTGACAATTTGGGCGTAATATTGCAAGGAAAATATGACAGACATTGTGAGTTTTGTAGGATACTGTGGATAAAATAACTTGTTAGATTTCACCAGAGAGACATCACCATGTACTCCCATGGGTTTTCAACAATATCTACAATTAGTAGGTTATTCGTAGGTGGAATGTACACCTCGGCAGAGAGACTAAATAGACCAAGATCCCTGTACAGCCATCTATTCCTCAAACACACACACATACTGGTTGGATTTGGCACAAGGGTGAGTGATTGTTCAGTATATATAATTTTATTAACAAGAGATTTCATAAAAATGAAATGCACTGTCAATTACATGGACAAAAAAAACTGAACCAATGACTCGCAGCTCTTGAGCTGTAAAGCCACTTCAAGGCACCAACCGCTTTACAGGCCATTCACACACCTTTCATACCTGATACACAGAAGACCATTCACACCACCAGGCACGAAAGCAACTCATCACAACATTTACAAAAAAGTGACAAGGTGCACCCTGCTTCAAACATAAAAAAAAAAACTTACTACACAGCCATCAAGTCCTCAAACACACACACATACTGGTTGGATTTGGCACGAGGGTGAGTAATGGTTCAGTATATACAATTATATTAGCAAGTGATTTCACAAAAAATTAAATGCACTGTTAATAATTGAAAGGACGAGAAACTGAACCATTGACTCACAGCTCGTGAGCTGTAAAGCCATGACAAGGCACCAACCTCTTTACAGGCCATTCATACACCTTTCATACGTGTGACACATACAAAACATTCACTCCGCCAGCTGCGGGCATATCACTTTCACACGTCCACATTCCTGACACAGCAACTACACAAACTCATGGATTGCATGGAGTGGCGCTCAGCTAGCACTGTGTGTAGTAACCAGCATTAAGTCACTTCCCACACACCGCCAGCCGAGCGCCAGTCCACGCACACCACCCGCCAAGCACCAGACCACGCACAACGCCAGCCAAGAACCAGTCCACACACACCGCCAGGCAAGCGCCACTCCACACACACCGCCAGCCAAGCACCAGTCCAGGCACACCACCAGCCAAGCGCCAATCCAAACACACCACCAGGCAAACGCAAGACCACACACACCGCCAACCAAGCACCAGACCACGCACACCGCCAGCCAAGCACCAGTCCATACACACCGCCAGCCAAGCACCAGTCCACAGACACCCCCAGCCAAGCGCCAGACCATGCACACCGTCAGACAATCGACACTACACGCAAACCAACATCATATTTTAGAATTTTTTTAATATAAATAAAAAACACAAACAAATTGCAAATTGATACAAATCTACTAACACAACAACTAAAACTAAATACACTACACAAATGCCAACTTTGAAACTGAACAATAAGTATTAAAGAATCGAGGCCAAGCAGTTCACTTTACCACTCATGAATGCTCCTAAAAATTATTATGCGTGTGGTACATTCTAAAATAAGCAGGTACGCACATCCCAGGGTTAGAAGGACAGTCAGGGCTGTACATACGAACCTCCTTCCGCAAACCTCTTCGTCAACAGACTCTACATCTCCGACTGAGAAAGTCTTTTGAGAATGTAGGAGGAATTTGATCAGGAAAGTGGCGATCTTTCAATCTGGCAAATCCTGCACTACTCCAACTCTAGGAACACATGCCTGTTCCACTAAAACAAGGCTGCCTATTACAGACTCCTGAAACTTTACAAAAGTCATCTTTGACTGAGGACAAGATTGCTGGAACACAACAAAAGCATTAAAGGTTGCCAAGTGGAAAAGGTGGATAGCCAACTTCTTGTACCAAATGTAAGCCTTACGAAGAGCAGCATATGGTTCCAATCTCTGATCTACTCTGTCAACACCACCCATGTGCCTATTATAGTCTAAAATGCACACAGGTTTGCGCGCTTCTGCAACCTGACCCCAAACAGTCACCAGTTCGTTGCTTTCATCATGGATGGTAGTCAACATGTAGACAGCTCTCCTGTCTGAAAACTTTACAGCTAGAAGCTCCTCGCAACACAATGCACTGCACTGTCCCCGGGCAAGCTTTTGACAAACAAGTTCTTTTGGGAAACCTTTACGGTTAGAGCGGATTGTGCCACAAGCAACAGTGTCCTCTTTGGCCAATTCCCTGAACAACCGCACACCAGTGTAGAAGTTATGTACATATAAATGATGGCCTTTGTTAAAAAATCCTCTACTAAGTTCCCACACAACTTTCTCAGTCACTCCAAAAGTGGATGGACAACCAGGGGGGTTAATCCTGGATTCCTTACCGGTGTACACCCTGAAATTAGAGACATATCCAGTCTGACTGTCACACAGCATATACAGCTTAATTCCATAGCGTGCTCTCTTACTAGTAATGTATTGCCTAAAAACCAAGCGGCCCTTGAACAACACCAAAGACTCATCCACTACAATTTCTTTCCCAGGAGCAAAGATCTCAGAAAATCGATCAACAAAGTGATCAATGACAGGCCGAATCTTGAAAAGACGGTCACAATCAGTGTGATCTCATGGCAAAGCCAAACCATTATCGCCAAATGCATCATCCGAAGCAGAAGCAAATACCTATCACGACTCATGACTGCCAGAAATGTAGCAGTTGCCATCAAGGGACTAGTAGACCAATATGAAGCCATTGATGGTTTCCTAAGCAAGCCCATCAAAAATTGTTAAACCCAAAAACTTTTTCATCTCTCCCAAATGTGTGGGAGTCCACCGGGTAGCTCTAGCGTGGGGCTTAAGGCAGGCACTGTTCTCCCTCAAAAACCGTTCTGCATACAAATTAGTCTGCTCAACAATCTCTGCCAAAAACACATCATCCATAAACAAGTGAAAAAAATCAATCGGCATAAAAGTTTTCAGTGTTCACCCTAAACCCTGGAAAACCAGTAAAGTCTGGCAATGCCGGCTGCACCATGCCTGGGGCAACCCAGAGGTCAGAACTTTCAACGGGAAGACTTGCAGCCCCCTGCTGCCGCCCAGCTGATTCTTGCCTCACTATACCAACAGGAAGTCTTTCAGCCCCAGGCTGCCGCCCAGCTGCCTCTTGTCTCACTATACCAACGGGAAGTCTAGCAGCCCCATGCTGCACCCCAGATGTCTCTTGCTGCACTATCGGCACAGCAATGTCCTCCTCTAACACAGGCACTTCATTCACACCAAAGGTAGCTTCATCAGCACTCAGAGTATCTTCATCATCAGACGATGCCATGTGGAGAGAAAACTCACTACCAGAATCTTCACCTCCCACCTCTGCCTCAGAATCAGAGTCAGTCCCTGGACCATGGTCAGAGGAAGAATCAAAAAGCATTCCAACAACTTGCTGAGCAGTTATCCGGCGGCTAGCCATTATCCTTAGTAAGAAAGGAGACTGCACAAACAACTCAACAACCAACACTGTGCAAAGTAGGTAAAAAAATATAAGCCTTTATCACAAAGATATATATACTGAAAAACTATACAATTCACTTACAAGAGACAGCTACACTCACCAGAACCTTCTCTGCAAAGACACAGCAAATAGTCAACGATATCCCACTAGAACGAAAAGAAAAACCATAATTCTACAGAAAACAAAATGCACATCAAGCACAAATGCAAAACATGTTTTACAATCACAAAAAACAGAAACCAAACATACCGGTATTATTACACACTTTGCAAAAAACACATTTACATTGGAATAGTACAAAAAAGGTCTCTTACCAAACACATGCAACTACACAAACAGCAGAACCACCAGTAACGAAACCGCACACTCCAACAGTCTAAGGAGCAAAAGCCTTGAACAAGAACAAAAAAGGGGAAAATAACATTACACTTTACAAGAAAAACAATACACATTATAACAGGCTATGTCACAGGGTATGTCACAATTGGGGGCAGAAAGGGCTGAATACACATAAACAAATATATGTCCCCTGGAAGCAAGCACAATCTTCATTTTTACATCCTTGGCACTAGTGGGCTGGGGCCAGAAACGCCCAAAAAATCAGGCTGTCTGTCCCCAGGGGGCACAGCATATAATTATTTTGACAATTGGGCCCCCAAGAAGCGACCCTTGACATAGGGGTCGCTTCCATTTAAAAATAAAAGAATTCCCTGGTGTCTAGTGGAGGTTTTCTCCCCCCCCCCCTGGGGGCAGAAAGGCCAAATAAAAAAAACAATCTGCACCCACAGGGGGCAGAATATATATTTTTTTAAATGTGGGCCCAAGGAAGCGACCCTTGCCCATGGGGTCACTACCAATGTAACTAAAAACAATTCCCTGGCTCTAGTGGGCTTTCTAGTGGTCTGTCTGTCCCCATTGGGGGGAGGGGGGGCAGAATATAAATCTTTTTAAATATGGACCCCCTGGAAGCAACCCTTGCCCAAGGGGTCGCTTTCATTTCAAAATAAAAGATTCCCCTGGTGTCTAGTGGGGTTTTCTGCCCCCCCCTGAGGGCAGAAAGGCCAAATTAAGACACTGATCTATATTTTAAAACAAATATGGGCCCAAGGAAGTGCCCCTTGCCCAAGGGGTCGCTTCCTTTACACACAAAAAACAATCCCTGGTGTCTAGTGGGCTTTTATACCCCCCCCCCGAGTACAGAATCGGGCAAAAAAACGGCTGATCTGTCTAAAACAATTATTTACCCCCACTAAAAGAAATCCCTGGTGTCTAGTGGGGGCGTTCCTGGTGCACGATCGCGACGCTGTGCGTGATCGTACACCATGAATGCCCTGCATTGGGACATCAGGGGAGAAACACTGTATCCTCCCCCCCCCGATGCCTCAAGGCACCGAGAAAAGGCCCCCCCGCCCCACCGGAGAGCCCAAACCTACCTCTCTCCTTGGAAGTGCTGGAAAGAAATGGCTTCCAGCGCGTCCAGCACTTCCTGATGACGTTGGCACGTGCTGTGCGCGCTGACGTCATCAGGAAGCGTGGTGGGTTCCGGGGGTGGCAGCGGAAACTCTTCTGCTGCCACCCCTGCACTTACAAAGAACATCGATGCCCCAGGGGGGGAGCGCCAGCGCTCCCCCGGGGGCTGTGCTGATGACGGAGCGGTTCCGTCATCAGCACAGCCCAACCGATGCTGATGACGGAACCGCTCCGTCATCAGCATCGAAGGGGTTAAGAACCATAACCAACGTGTTTTGTCCACTCTGACTTCTTCAGGGCTCCAAGCAAATTTCTTCTTGGTTTGGCTAGAAGGTACTGTTGCATTATCCCATTAGTATACGGTTTACATATGGAACCAGCTGTTTCTCCTCTCAAGAACGAGGTGAGTCTAAACGATTGTGGTGCCAAATACATAGATTTAAAAGTTATAAAAGATGTCATCATGCCCAATAGCAATGATGTCATCATTGCCCCATGGCAAATTGCACTACAAAATACTGCGCGTGGAGAAACCTTAAAGTCAGTCCTCTACCCATAGAACACCACTAATTGTGTTGTAAAACTTCCCTCTCTCACGTGGATTTGACGTGAATGCCGGGGATTACGGCTCACGTTTTTAACGAAACCTAAATCTTTGAATACATTTACGTGTACGTTACCGTGGCTACATACAAATCCCGCAACTGCGAATTCAGTTCTTCCTACAGACTTGGCGAAGTCACATATACCCGCCAGTATAGACATGCCGGGTTGGAATTAACACCGGCATCTCGATTACACCACCTGGCTCACACCAGCACAGCCCTGAAGAGTCCGGGGTCCACCATTACCCTGACGAAACATGTGTCGGCTGATTGTTCTATGCTGATTAAATGTTATGTTATGTTATGTTATATATTTATTTCTATAGCGCGCGGCTACTCCAAAGGAGTGTCCCGGCGCTTTATCGAGGCAGCTCAAAATAAAAAACATAACACCATACAGCGAACAACAGACACAGGAAAAGAGAAAAGAAATCCTAAAGATTAAAAAGCCAGGTCTAAATGACAACACAAAGGAAATTAAAATAAATAAGAAACAACTCCTCTGCAATTTTCTTTCATGGATTTTTACTATGGACTTACACTTAGAAAAATGTTCTAATTGTTCTAATTACAATTGTATATGAGTGCCCAGGACTTGGCAGTACACCACCACCAGGCTCCCCAACTCCTCCAATCATAGCCGGCACAAAAGTGACAGAGATCCAATGGGCAGAAGTCCTCAACATCACCCAGCCCGACACTGCAACCAATCTTGAACAGGCCATCCAGAATTTCTCTCCCTGGCTCACTAACTGCGTCAACAGAATCACCCCCTTCAACCAAGCCAAGACCAGCGGATCAACCAAACAAGCTAGGTGGTATACACCAGAACTCAGGACAATGAAACACAACTGCAAGCAGCTAGAAAGAAGATGGAGCACCAGCAGAAATCCCACAGGCTGAGCCACCCTCAAGTCAGCCCTCAACAAATGCCACCAACACCTAAAAGACATAAAAAGAGATACAGTGGCAGTCTGCAATGTAGCAAGCTCCAATTACACAAGAAACTCTTCAACAATGCCAGAGAGTTCTCCTGCCCGTCAGCCACCGAGAACATGATTTCCCTTTCCCAGGAACTCTGCAACACCCTGGCAAACTATTTCCACCAAAAGATATCCACCATCTATAGTAAGTTCGAACCCTAGCCCACCGACCTCTACAGCCTCTTCAAGCCAACTGACACCATCCACAACCACCTGCTCAATGCATGGGAACAGCCCAATACACAGAGCACTAAAGCCATCATAAAGTCCATCCACTCTGGGGCACCCAAGGACTCCTGCCCCCAACATTTCCTCAACCTCTGGAGGAAGGAAATAATTTACAAACTCACCTCCATTCCCAATGCATCCATCACCACAGCTGCCTTCCCCAAAGGATGGAAACATGCAGAGGTCAGACCCCTCCTCAACAAACTCCTTGCAGCAGTGGTCAATACCATATCCCACCATAAATTCATCGAGAGACTTCTCCAGTTCGGTATCCAGGGAGATGCCCTGAAATGGGCATCCTTTCTCACAAGACAAACCCAGAGAATCTGCCTCCCACCCTTCACTTTGCAACCCAAGAGCACCATCTGTGGCATCCCTCAAAGTTCATCTCTCAGCCCTATCTTGTTCAAAACGTACATGACGCCCTGGCCAACATTGTCAGAATCCATGGCTTCAACATCATATCCTACGCTGATGACACCCAGCTCATCCTCTCGCTCTCAGAAGACCCCTCCACCACCAGGACCAACTTCCACAATTGCATGACGAGTGTCGCCGACTGGATGCAGACTAACTGCATGAAGCTCAACACGGACAAGACGGAAGTGCTGATATTTGGGAACAACACCTCCCCGTGGAACAACACCTAGTGGCCCTCTGAACAAAGATCCGCACACACACTGACAGACCATGCCCTCAACCTTGGCATTATCCTGGATAGCAAAACTCACCATGAAATGCCACATCAACACAGTCTCATCCTCTTTCATCCACACCTGTCAGCACCAGGAAAACCATCACTCAAGCCCTAGTCGCCAGCCAGTTGGAGTACAGCAACACTTTCTAAGCTCAGCTCCTGAAGATACCCCAGACAATAGAGAACTCAGTGGCCAGGCTCATTCTCAACATTCCCAAGTGGACCCACATCACCCCCCCAGTAAACTCCACCGGCTCCCCATCCAGAAAAGATGACAATTCAAGATGCTGACTCAAGTCCCTCCATCACCAAGGACCAGCAATAATCATCCACAGCCGGAACTTCCACTAACCCTGCAGGCAACTGCGCTCCACCTCCCGCTTCCTCTCACTCACTCCCCATGCATTCTCTGAAGCTACAGTGGAGGTCGATTCTTCTCCTACCTCACCACCAAGTCCTGGAATGACCTTCACCTTCACCTCTAAACATCATCCTCTCTCCCCGAATTCAGAAAGTGACACAAGACCTGTCTTTTCAACTGATCCCAGCAAGATCCTAGTGCCTGGATACACTCGCAGATAATTAGCCATTCTCTCCAAATCCGAGTTGGTTAGTCTGTTGTTCAGAGGCAACCATTTGAAGATCTTTTGTACCATGTGTAGGATGTGGAAGCAGCAGGTGCACAACAGATTGACATGAGCCGTCATGCTCAGCTTGTCGTCTACTATGATCCCTAGATTTCTTGCACTGTCTGTGGGTGCGGCGGGTCCTAGCTCAGATGGCCACCAGGTGAAGTTTGATGGGGAGGTCTTGTTGCTAGAGATCAGTACTTCTGTCTTGTCAGAGTTGCGTTACAGGCAGCTGGATTACATCAGTCTGCTACCATGGTCATGCAGTTGGTCCTGGTGGTGGTTATCTTGTCCATCAGGGAGAGGATAAGTTGGGTGTCATCAGTGTCAGAGATAATGGTGATGTCTTATGATCGGATGATGTTAGTGAGCGGTGTCATGTAAATGTTGAATAGAGTGGTGCTGAAGGACGATCCTTTTGGGATATCAATCTCTTCGTCTCTGATGTGAACGGCGATGGCCTGACCCTTTGGGTTCTTCATGGAAGAAGGAACAGATCCATTTGAGAGCAGATCCTTGTATGCCAATTTTGTGGAGTCTTCTGATGAGGGTGGTATGGAAGACAGTGTTGAAGGCCATGGAGAGGTCAAGCAGAATGAGGGCCGCTGGTTCTCCTCTGTCCAGGATGATTCTAATGTCATCAGTGGCCGTGATGAGTGCTGTTTCGGTGCTGTGGTTCTTTCTGAATCCTGATTTGAGTATTGTCTAGAAGATGGTGAAGTTCTAGGTGGGTTGTGAGTTGCTTTTTGCTGGCCTTCTCAATCCCTTTGGGTGGATTGGGGAGAAGGGAGATGTGTCGGAAGTTACTCAGATGATTCAGGTCGTCTGCAGGATTCTTAAGGATGGCGTTGATTTCTACAAGCTTCCATTCATCCAGAAAAGTGGCAGCCATGATGGAGGTTTGATTATGTGGGTCTGGGCAGTGCTGATTTTCTCAGGTTGTATATGTAGTGGGGACATGGGTCCGTTGGGGCCCCTAAGTGGATGGTCCATATGATTGTCACTGTGCTGTTTCTGGTGAGGGTGGTCCATTCGGTTAAGGGGCCATCTTGGTTGTGGTGCAGTTCAGTTTCAGGGGCACTGTGAGTGCGAGATCACATCTGGGCATTCACTATTACACATAAGGCGCGACACAAAAGAATACAAAAAGTGATGGGTTTAGAGCTTGAATTAATCTCAGCTGCTTGTAATTACTCAGGATGCATCCCAAGCAATTGTTATTTTGCTGAATATGTAATCCCAGATAAGACCCAGTCATATGCAAATAAGGCTTGGTCATTCTCCAATAGGAACAGTCCATTCGAACTGAAACACAAGGAACCCTAAATCAGTTATGACATAATTGGCCTTCTTCAGTTCGGTGCAGCTCCATTCCAGTGTCACAAAGAGCATTGGCTCATGTGTCTATTCAAGTTAAAATAAACCATTCCCTTTTGCTGCCTTATGCCCTTATTGTAACCTGTACACCTGACTCAATTCCTTGACAGTAAAGTTTCTCATTTTTTTAAACTGATTATTTTGCTGATTTATTAGGCTCGTCACTTTTGTATTCTGGAATAATTAACCTGAGAACATAAAAAATGTCATTACGAAAGACGACTAAAAGTTAATCGAAAAAAGATATGATAGGGTAGTGGCTCGCATTGTATCACAAAAGTGTTTTCACAAGGTGTGTAAATCGACCAAGCCAGATCTTTGCACTGCGCCAGGAGTGTCAAGGGGACCATGCAGTGCTTAATTTGAGCTGGTGGTTGCCCGTAAGAGCCACCAGCACTTTTGTTTGGGGCCTGCACTTATTTTCCCTTCAGATTTTTTCCGAGAGCAAGAGTAGGAAAAACACTGAAACGGGAAAATAAAGGAGGAAGAGAAAGACAGAAAACTACCACAAACGGAGAAAACAGGAACATACAAGAAGGAGTGAGATAAATGGGCGGAGAGTGTCTGGCAGTGAACTAAAGGGGCATGTATAAGGTGGACTCTGGACTACCCAGCCTTGGTATTCCTGCGCTGGCTTCTGAGCAGCTCTTTGGGCACCAGCACTCGTTATTTTATAAATTTAGCACTGGAACCACGTGCAAGCATTCACAGAAAGAGAATTAAAAATCCAGTGTGTGCAGTGGCATCATGAACTGTGACGGCTTCTACTCTAAGCAGATGCGCGTCACCACACTGCTATTCAGCAATGTAAAAAAGAAAATGATAATAACTCAATGTTATTATCCTTCTTATTTTTTCTTATTACAGGCGCGACAGCTTTGGGAAGCGGGGCATGTCGGGCTGCTCTGCTGACAGAGCTAGGGAGGGGGCGAGTGGTTTTCACTCCCTAGGTGTGTAGGAATGTTTGGCTGGTCCTCTCGGGCCGGCCAAACATTCATGCGCACATAGCATGCTCTCCGCCCGCGCTGGAGAACATGCACAGGCCACCATTCCCTGTCTGAGCGCCGTGTTTCGGTACTCACAAGAATCACAACGCCCAACCCCTGCAATCCCACCTCCCCCGATCAGTGCCGGCCGCCACTGGTCGCGATACTACCCCCCATCCCCTCTTTCACAGCATACGCGGGGGTGGTGTTAACAAAGTTATTTAGAATCCTTTTCTGTCTCCAGCTTGGCAGACAAAAGCTCTAAGGGAAAACGATAAAAGAATTCGAGGATGCAAAGTTACTCACAGTAAAGAAATGAAAAGCAAAAGCGGGGATAGGAAAAATCAGGAAGAAACCTTAACAAGAAAGAAGGGGTAAAGGATAAAAGGTTGGTTGCACGTATGAAAGGACTGATGGTTGGAAGGGGAAACCCAAATTTCAATTGGTGGGTGAAAGAAAGCAGCTGGAATGATCAGAGGCTGGATGATTGGATGGATGGATGAATTAATGGATATATGGATAGAAAGGTGAAAGGATGGATTGGTGAATTGATTAAAGGAGGGCACTTTATTGGATGGATGAAAACGAATGAATGAATGGATGGATCGTATAACAGATGTATAAATGACTGGAAGTGAGACTATAAAGATGAAATGGAGGACGGGTGGAATGGTGAAAGGATGGATGTATGGTTGGATCGAAGCAGGAAAAAATGGATAGTTAGATGATGGATGCATGAAAGTCTTAAAGGATGGTGAGATAGATGGACGGAAGGTGAAATGAAGGGAGCTCATCTAAAGCTTACTTGCTTGCCCTCACCCAATGGCATTCGAAGAATGTATTACAGTGTGGGTTATTTTAATTTTCTGGCTACTGGTTGGCTGATCGTGAACATCACCAAATACAAAGACAGAGGTTTGCAAGGTATTTACAATGACAATGCCGCAAAAACAGTAGTGCAGGATAAAAGTGTTACCTATATATTAACACCTACAGAGATGTGCAATTTACAATGAAAGATTGCGTTTTATTTTTCACCCTCGTAGAGTCCGGTACTTTGTGCCACTATCTATCGAGTTGAGCTCTGAAGGGCAGGAGGGGAAGGGGTAAACCTATAACGTCACATCCTGGCGCTGGGCCAGAGAGGGGTGTGGCACAGAAGCACAATTCAGAAAAGATAAGGAAGTACACTAAATGAAACGAAGCGGGGATTTCACTGCTGCCCTAAGGGAGCGGCAGTAAATTTCCAAACAAGATATTCTGGTTCTGTTCACCCTTACCCAGTGTCTTCCATTACACAGAAACATTCTTTGCATGCGAGTATCGCCCCCGCGCTGAAAACTGTCCCCCGGAGCAAAGAAGATACCATCAGCCTTAAAGGCAGAGCGCACCTGGGTCCGCCTTTTAAGCAAACAGGCTCACAGATGTATAGTTTGGCAAGGGATGGTATGGTTCAATCACTAATATTAAAACCTGGGTTGTCAAACACGACTATGTGCCTTCAGTAAACATGTGATTCAACCCTCAATCATGCAAGAAGAAAATAGAAAAGGAGAGAAAAAAGATGAAAAGAGCGGAAGGAAGAGAAAAAAGAAAACAAGGGAATGAAGACTAGAATGTGTTAGAGGGAGATTTAGATGCGAGGCAGATGAAGAGAGAAAGAATGACAAATGGAGGTAGAGAGGGAGGGAGAGATAGAGAGGAGAACCATAGAAGGATGGATGGAAGAGTGAAGAGATTGGCTCAGAGTTCCACGGTGGCCATATGTATGTGCATTGTGTGAACTATCAAAAGTTCCATTCATGGGGAAGTGGGTCAGGGAAATCCACGTCATCAGGGTCTGCACAGAGCACAAGCAAACCACAAATATAAGGCACCCCTAAGGGAGAGGATGATACAGAAGAGGAAGCTGCTGGTGAGTAATGGGCACTTTTCTCTGTAGTAAAATAAGCTCCAGTAGGAGGAAGTGATGGATAAGAGGTCAGTAAAGTAAGTCATGGAGTTAAAAGCCAGACCGAACACGTGGCCGCTTACGTTCAGTCTTTAAAGTCATCGCAATGTTTTCTTGTAGGAAGTTAGCTCTGTTTATACTATACCAAAGTAAGTCCAGGGAGTCCAAAGAGGTATAGCAGAGTCTAAGGGCCATATGTATCATTGAAATTCGCATTCGCAAAGGCCGAAATTAGCAGAATTTCGGCCTTTGCGAATGCGAATTCCCAATATGGTATGTATGAAGCAAATGTGGTTCAAAATAAGGAATCGCACAATTTGCGATTCCTTATTTTGCGATTGCATTTAAGGAATCGCAAAATTTGCGGTTCCTTAAATGCAATGTATGATGCAAAAAAATATTGCTATTTGTCCCTAAGGAATCGCAAATTACCACCAACTTGCAGTTGGTGGTAAGTTGCGAATTCCTTTAAAAAGCATTTTTTTTTTAAAAAGGTGCCATGTGACGCTCATACATGCCCTCCTGGCCCATAGAAATGAATGGGAAATTATTCCTTAATTGCGATTAGCAATTTGCTAATCGCAATTAAGGAATATTAAGAAATCGCTAAAAAGAAGCTGATTTCTACATACATACCATTTTGCGATTTCTAAATAGCGATTCCGTAAAAATCGTGATTTAGGAATCGCAAAACGGAATGTTGATACATATGGCCCCTAAACAGGTAATGTACTAATAACTCTATTTGTGGTAGTGTGGGCAAGCAGTTAGGCTTATCTAAAGAGTGTGTTAAGTATGTATTATATTTGCTTCAATCAAAACCGATGCACACACTCAAAGCCTCAATCCAGACCAAGTGAGTAAGTATAAAAACTTTATACTTGTATTTTATTTCTAGAACCAAGCAGGACTTAGTACAGGTAGTTAAATATACTTGGAATACAGGATTTCACAATCAAATGCAGTTATGATTGAATTTTGCAATAGTTATAGGTTGGTATTGATTCAGAAAGCAGTTCGCATTATATAATAATTACTTTTCTGCTACATTTCTGCTACTTTTAGATTACTTTGAGTACTGGGGGTGGTATGTCTAGATATAACACATATGGATCTTAAATACAAGGTAAGTGAGGCTTTTCCTGGCTTGAGTTATAGTTTCTGTTTTCTTCATACAAAACAACAGTTCCATACTTAGAACTTATTAGGCCCAAAATCTCATAACATGGGTTCCTGTGGGAAAAAAAATGGTTATCAGTTTCACAGGTAAGTAACCGTCTTACAAGTGAGAGTTTTGGGGGTTAGGACCACGATTCTGCAAGGTCCAGGTAGGCACTCAAATTGCACCACCAGCGGCAGTAGGGCGGCCGGATGCAGAGTGCAGGATGCCAATGTTAGTAAATAGGGCTAGGAGGCACCTCGGTTGGGGGCTGCTTACGGGTAGGCCACTCGATCTCGGGAGACAAGCTCCTAGGGTTAAGATCAGGGCAAAGGGGATTCCAGGAAAGCACCAAGACCACAACACCCGCTGCGCATGGATGGCCGGGTGCAGGGTGATTAGAAGGCTTTGGGAGCCTAATGCAATCCTATTGAGGTAGCCGTTTTTGGATTTTGGCTGTAGGCTCTGTCCGGGAAGTCTTCCGGGAGGACCCAACAGAAGGGTAGGTAAGTTTAAGGACTTGGGGAAGTATGTGCACCCCAGGTCCTCTTCAGGGCGCAGGGCAGCCGGATGCAGGGGTGCCTTTTGAGGTCAGATTTCACCTTATAGGGCCACCTGTGGTTGGCAGGAGATCTCCGTGCAGAGGCTGCAGGCGACATCGGAGAGTTCTGGAGTGGTAAACCCATGGTGGATTCAGACTCTGGGGTGCTGGGGGAACTCGCTGGGACCAGTGTGCCACTTGGACTCAGCCGTAGGCGGTGGGTGCAGTGGTGGTTCCAGGCGTTGAGTTTCTTCGTTCTTTAGACGGCTCAGAGTTTGTCTTTGGAGTTTATGTTGAAAAGAGCTGCTGTTTGCAGGAGATCCGGTCTCTTTTGAAGGCAGTAAGTCCTCCCAGTAGTTTTGGAGCTCTCTGGCTGCAGGACAGGTCAATGTTTGGCGCAAGATATCTGGAAATTGCAGATGGGCTGGTAGGGCTGGGGCCAAGTCAGTTCTTCTCTGTAGTCTCCTCTGCGACTTCTTCCATCTTTTTTCTTCGAAGGTTGCAGGAATCTGCCTTCTGGTTTCAGGGCTGCCTGCTAAATACTGCATTTAGGGGCGTGTTAGGGGTCTCAAAGAAGTAGCCAATGGGCTACTGACCTTATGGTGACTACACCCTTGGTGTGTTCCCCACGTGGGCGAGCGGGCACAATCCCTAATCCTGATTGGTGAGCGCCTGCGATCTGCAAGATGGTGGGCACTGAAGAGTGAGCTTTAGCTTGTCTTCCCACCTGAGGGGTAGGGATGGTAGAGGTGGGCACACCTTCAAGCTGTTCTAATTTTTCCTGCCTGTCTTCCCACCGCCAAGGGGGTGAGGAAGGAAGGGGACCTGCTCCTGATAGCAGGAGAGGCTGGGGGTTGTGTTGCAAAGGCAGCAAGGCCTTTGAAGCTTCCCTGCCACAGAAGGCTCTTCCTGACCTGGGGAGGTGTGAACATCTCGGTATACACCTGTTACAACGCATTTTTTACTCCGCACTACCATTACAACGCGACTTTTACTCCGCATACCATTACAACGCATTGCGCTGGGGGGCGCTCTAGGATAGGGAATAAGTATAATTTACTATCCAACACCTTCCCTAGGGTCCACGGGGACTGGAGTTAGAATAGTAAATTATACTTACCACTATCCAGCGCCCCAAGGCGCTATGCGTTGTAACGGTATGCGGTGTAAAAGTCGCGTTGTAATGGTCTGCGGAGTAAAAGCATGCGTTGTAACGTCATACATCCGAACATCTCTGCCCAGGAAAGGCTTTGTTTCTGGGCCTAGGAAATGATGGCTCACCCAGGGTCCAGAAACCTGTCTCGTGGTGGTAGGCTGGTGTTTACCAGTCAGGGAACCCACCAGAGGCTGGTTGTTTTTCAGGGGGCATCTCTAAGATGCCCTCTGAGTGCATTGTATAATAAAGACCACACTGGCATCAGTGTGGGTGTATAATGCTAAGAAGTTTGCTATCAAACTTCCCAGAATTCAGTAAAACTATTATGGTGCCTTGGAGTTAGTATTGACAAACTCCCGGACCAAATGGCCGCCTGAGGAGGAGCTGCACTGGGAAGCTCCTGGTTTTGGGATCACCTTCGGGTGTAAATCCCTGATAAACCACCCAGCCCGCCCACCCTCCGTCCAACTACCACAACCGGAACATGGAAACAGGTGACAGATGACTTCAAATTGGAAATTGGAACGACTCTTACTGCGTTCTCCTGTCTGGTCACTGTCTGGTCACTAAGCAGCTCGGCGTGCGGCGAGTTTCCTGTGATCGGTGGATCACCCGAGTGGAGTGCTGAGGAGCGGTTCTGAGACCAGGCGTCGGACCACAGATGCATCTGCGAAGCTGGTTGCGGTGTGCCGGTAAGCGGGATCGGAGGAAATAGACCAGTGTTTTTGGTGCCGCGTCGGAGGACCTGGAGCAGGGCTCATGACTGGAGCGGCTGTGCGAGAGCAATCAGGGGAGCGACGCGAGGAATAGTGATTGCGCCAACCAGAGCGGCGGGAGGAACCCTGGTTATGCTACCGGGAATCCGGCCCCGGTGAGGAGCATGGACACAAAGGAAGGACAAGCGACGGCGAGCTGAGAGAAGAGTGAGCCACGATAGAGGCTCTGGATCTCCCAGTCGGCGTTTCCAGCAGAAGGGAGGGCAGGACAGAAAAGGTCTCCCCATCTCATTTGTTTACACAGGGCTACCGGGGAATCCTTCACATAACAGAAGCTGGGAGACCGATACGGCATGCCTGACCCTAAGATGGCGGCTAGTTCAGACAAATAAGGACAAACAGATCTGCACAGAGAGACAAGAAATAGAGATAGGAATGTCACAGTCCCTTATTGGTGGAGGAAAGGGAAACTGATAATTGAGGGAAATAGAGAAAGGACATTTTAAGCTGATAATTGAGGGAAACAGAGAAAGGACAATCGAAACCTTGGACATACTGGAATAACTAAAAGTTACACCTGAATAACTAAGACTCAGCTTAACAAGAGCGATTGAATTAACAAACCAACAGGGGAGAATCTCCTCAAGACCACTTAACGCGAAATTAAGATGGATGAAAGGCACACAGCAGCGGCTGGCTCAAACGCCTCGAAAATAGAATACCCTGCTAAACTTTCCAAAGCTGCTGCGAAAAAATACAAACACAATACCCTGAGGAAAAATCCGGACACACTGTTCTACGACCCTTATTTTAATATAGCTAAAGGCATAATATTGAACGACCTGATATTCTACACAAAGAAATCGGCTCAATGGCGTAATGCCATCACAATAATGCTCTCCGTAAAATCTACGAAAAACATCCCATATGGAACAAAAATTATGACCGCATCTTCAATAAGATGCAGAGCAGACCTATGCATAACCATGTACAAAACTGGAATAGTGCTAATACAAGCTGGAAACAACGAATTAAAGAAGTTTGAAACGATATTTCAAACGGTAAAAGAATCACTGGAGGGGCCAAGATATCCACAACACCAGTCACCAGTACGGCCGGGGACGCCAATAGATATGAAGGCCTACACGAACAAAACAATAGCCCGAGAGTTAAAATCATAGGTGACTCGAGATTACCAGAGAATGAGGGTGAAGGGACAGAGGGAACCTTTAATCATGCAACTGAAGAGCATGAACAGCGCCGAAGGGAAGAACAAACGCCACCTCCAAAAGATGAGACTTCACGTCTAGAGCGTCCACTGACCCAGAGTGATTCACTCTATAGGAACCGAGAATTGAAGAAAACAGAAGAAACCTTCTCGCTGCCACATACCTCAAGCACAACACTGGAGGCTTGTAGTTTCTCTCCAACAAAAACATCACCACTGACTTCACCACCAATAGATGAGTCATCATGTCTAGAACGGCCACTGACCCTGAGTGAATTACTCGATGGGAACAGGGAATTGGAGAATACAGAAGAAGTTAACACTATGCCAGATACCTCAAGCACAATTCCGGAGGTCTGTAGATTCTCCCCAACAAAAATATCACCACTGGCTTCACTTAAACCTAAAACCACTCCTGTCATCCCAAATAATCGTGGAACCAGCAATGGTACAAGAGAGAGAAAGAAAAGGACTGTGGCTCGGAGTACTGATCTAAAACAGAGAAGAACAGAATACAAACCCCGAATACGCAGGCCAAACATACCCAAGAGATCGGCCCGAAACTTGAAAGATATTAAAGAGCTCCAAAACCTGGTTAGCAACCTAGCACTTGAAGCTAATAACACCTCACAAGCAATCAGAAGAATACTGGAGATAACGGCAAGCACCCACTCTAAGATAACGAATATTCAGAATGTCCTACACTCCTCAAATATAATGTTTAATGGTAGGGCCCTGGCAC
This sequence comes from Lissotriton helveticus, assembly GCF_964261635.1. Taxonomy (NCBI): domain Eukaryota; kingdom Metazoa; phylum Chordata; class Amphibia; order Caudata; family Salamandridae; genus Lissotriton; species Lissotriton helveticus. Next base: position 1,693,588,006 of record NC_136068.1, on the reverse strand, counting down.
TAGCTAACAGATTGAATCAACCACATAGGACTAAATCCTTGACACAAGAGGAAATACGTGCCTTACTCCAAATATACGAACCATCTGACCCCGAGAGTGAGGAGATAATCAAAACAGTAGCAATCGATTCCAACAGAACATCCAGAAAGAACAACAGAAAACCTAACCTCCACAATCTACAACAAGTCCAGTTAACTACAACTGAATCCAATAACAGGGACTTCAGCAACTCAGGGAAACCCCTGTCGTGCCTCCTACTCAATTGTCGATCGGCAACAACTCATGCATCAGATATAGCTGCCCTCATCATCAATAAGGAAATTGATCTAGCAATCCTGACTGAAACCTGGTTAACGGAATCATCTGCTCCAACCATGGATCTGTTAGTACCACCACAATATAACATTGTGAGACGAGACAGACCAATAAAAACAGGAGGAGGTATAGCCTGCATCCACCGCTCGATTGAGATTGAGGTCAAAGAAATTCAAGCTGACCCCTTAGAATCATGCGAATACCTAGGACTTAATATAAAAGCGGCTAGCAATCAAACTTGCAACCTGCATGCGTTTTACCATCCACCGGGTGACAACGCAAAGTTCACAGAGCAGCTAATGGAAGTCATAACTGCCTACCCCAACACTGATGTCAATAACATATTCCTAGGCGATTTCAACCTACACTGGGACGACCATAATGACAAGCTGGTTAATAAGCTTAAAGATTTCCTTGTCGAGCTAAACCTAACTCAAGCATGTGCGCTACCTACACACCAGAAAGGATCGACCTTAGACTGGATTATTGCAAGAGACAGAAATGCATCGATCCTCTCAATAGACCCTTGTGATTGGTCTGATCATCACGCAATATCATTTGCGATACCCATAGTGAGAAAGGGCACGACTGTGCAACCCTTCAAGTGCAAGAAATGGATCCGCGACACGAAAGAGGCTAATACTGAGCTACTGGTTGAAAGATGTGAGAAAGACTTAAAGCCACCCAACCATCTACAGAATGTAAATGAGCTCACTGATCACTACCTTACATCAATTGAAAACATCGTCAACAACACCATGCCACTAAAACTTAAAAGAGTCACAGAGAAGACAAAAAATCCTTGGTTTAGTGGAGCACTGAATGAAGACAGAAGGAAACTGAGAATGGCCGAAAGGAAATGGAGACAACACCCCTCATCCCCGGAGCTGAAAGCTCTCAGAAAAATCAGAAGCCAATACAACAAAAAGATCATCAATTCCAAAAAGGAATTTATCCGATCAGAACTGGACGATGCCAAAAACAGACCACGAAAACTCTTTGAAATCCTTAAACAACAATCTAATAAACTAGCCAAATCCTCTCAAGAGAACACGATGACTCCGTTAGGCTGTGAAGAATTCTCCACATTCTTTACAGAGAAGGCAAAAGCGCTGGAAGAAGAGCTCACAAATGTGGCGACCAACCTCGCTATACATTCTGTGTCCCCGAACGATGACATCCAGTCACTAGAATGTACCAAGACAAAAAACGAGGCAAACTGGGACACATTCAAACTATACGACCAGTATAAGATTGCCAAAACGCTGTCGGAAATTAAACCTAATAACCACTACCAAGACCCTCTACCCGGAAAATGTGTTAGAGATATCAGCCACATCTTGGTTCCAATATG